>NC_081242.1:5286095-5651720 GCF_902713425.1 Acipenser ruthenus | reverse complement strand
GAGGGGATGGAATGGGTTACCTAGTCATGCTGTTGAAGGAGACTCTTCTTCACACAGAGAGTGGTGAGGGAATGGAATGGGTTACCTAGTCATGCTGTTGAAGGAGACTCTTCTTCACACAGAGAGTGGTGAGGGGATGGAATGGGCTGCCTAGTCATGCTGTTGAAGGAGACTCTTCTTCACACAGAGAGTGGTGAGGGGATGGAATGGGCTGCCTAGTCATGTTGTTGATGCTGAATCACTTGGATCTTTTGCTCATAACAATTTCACAGAAAAAAAACTGAAAATTAAATCAATTTTACCATGAACGCGTTTCTCAGTTGTGATTGAGATATGATTGAGATTGATGAGGTGTCAATTGCATTTTAAGGAGGGTAGAAAAGCTGGGATAAAACACAGACAATCAAAAGCTGGGGTAAAACACAGACAATCAAAAGCCCTACATATACAGCATAGAGCTGCACAATTTCTTTCAAATGTCTTCAACGGAAAAGACACCAGCTGCATTAAAGAACGGAAATATTTTTGCTAAAGATTGCTCCATCCAGCACAGGGACAAGGGGACACTTCATGTGTCTTTGTTATTTTTACATTTATTTATGTGTTCTTTTTGTTGAAAATAAAATGTCTTTAAAAGGGGTTACATATTTAAAATATTCTACAGTTTACTGTTTTTCAAGTAAGTATTTCAATATTTAGGAACATTTGTTGTATAATAACTCTGGAGAAAATTATAATTTTTGAATGTGACAACACATTTTATTCTGCTTTAATATTATGTTTAATCATATAATACCTATTTTGAGACCGGTGAAATAAGCAATTTTTTACTGTGAAAAAATAAATAAAAATACAGCCTTTATAATGGGGTTGTATAACGCAATGGTGAGATCACACTTCAATTCATGGTCCCTTTAGAAGAAGGACATTGAGACCTTGGATAGAGTCCTACAAAAAGCATCCAGACTAATACAAGTATTAAAATGCTATGAGGGAACACGTTAGAGGAGACTTCATTTAAAAAAGGTGATCCATAGACCGTATTTAAGCACAGTGGAGGCAAGGACCAGAGGACACAGTTGTAAATTAAGTGAAGACAGACTTAGGACAGAGGATCACTTTTATACAGCAGTGTGCACATGCATTGGAACACCCCGTTGCCTCTAAAGTTTTGATTTGTTGTGCGTATGAAATCAAACCACTGGAACTGAAAATCTCTGAAAATTGTCAAAACAGGCAATTTAGTGATTGTCAAATTTAATTGATGGATTTAACAGGCCGCACGTGCATATCATTTAAAATAGTCAGAGAAAAGGAACACAGAGCCACAAATGATAAAATGCATGAGACTTTTTAGAAGTTGTTTAAGATGCCTAATTGAAGCCCAAAGTGGTCTAACATTTTCACACATGAGCGCCTATTGTTTCTATTTCACTGATTACTGAGCGGAAATTGAAATTCTCACACCCAGAGATGTTGTCATGCAGGTAGGTATATGAAGGGTATCAATGACAAATCTTGAGGTGTTCCAATACATTTGCAAACTGCTGTATAGTGAGTGGTGCGGTTAAGGAATGGGTAAACAGGTCGCTCTGATCAAACAGATCAATCAGCTACTAGATCAATCAGCTACTAGGAACCGGACAAGAATGTTATTAATGTATGTTGCTATGTTTTTATTGTACGCAATTATCGTGCAAATAATAATTTAACCAATTAATTAAACCTAATTTCAGTAAGTATGTTGGTGTGGTGTAATGTGGACAGTTCTGCACAATTCTGAAGTCTATCAAAATGGTTTGCAGGTGAACCCTAAATGCATCAGGTATTTCCCAGCTCTTTTTGCCAATCTGGTACCTCCCTTTCTCTCTCTCTCTTTCCCTTCTCCTAACCTCCCTAACTCATAGCCACCCTAATTATAAGCTCTTGTTCTCTCCCTCCCTTTCTCCCTCATAGTCTATACTGTCTGCCATTCTGCCACAGGTCTCTGCCATTTCCCCCCCCTCTCTCCCAGTCTCACTGTCACTGCTTAGCTCTTCCTGTCTTCTTTCCTCCCTCTCCTAATCTCTCCCTCTCCCTCCCTTCCAGTCTGACAACCTCTCTGCCGTCCGACACTTAGCTTTCTTGCTCTCTTTCCTCCCTGTCCCTCTCATCTGATGTCAGGCTTATTAATGACACAAGTGACGATGTATTTACATTAACAACTGCGTGACAACCTTGCCATTCCTCCTACCCCCTCCCTTGTCTCATCGTGACATTATACACACATACACACGTACACACACACACACAATACCAGAAAGAGAAGGGAAAAAAAATCCATTCTCTAATTTGGCTGCATCTCGTAAACACACAAATGCACAAGCAAGGAGCCAAGACACCAAGACAGCAACATTCACCAGATTCTTCACCAGGTTTCACCAGAACTCGGCTACCAGATATTACCAGAATCTACACCCAGCCTTCTGCATAAGGTAAGCAAATGCAGTTTCTATTCCAAAGAAAAAACGAAAAGGGATTCAGACAAAAATCAATCTTTTTTTTTTTCTATCAGAGGCTGCAAAGACAATCAATACAAATTGTAAATTGTTAATTAGCAAGTCCCCCCCCCCCCTCTCTCTCACACACACACACAGTCACAGACATACACAGTCACACAGACACACACATACACACAGTCACAGACACACACGGTCAAACACACACACACACACACACACACACACACACAGAGAGTCATAGACACACACATGTCTGATGCAAAATAGTAGAGTCTAGCTCCATCTTCAATAAGGCTGCACAGCACTTTTGCATATTAATAAGATCATTCACTGAAAGAGAACAAACAAAGAACGTATTACCCTAGATGCAAAACGCATGACTGCCGTTTGAGATCACCAGGCTAGTGCGGAATGACATTCAAAAACATAATATGCATTGATCAACAATAATAATAATAATAATAATAATAATAATAATAATAATAATAATAATAATAATAATAATAAAGACTTGGAGAATAATACAAAAGCTGGAAGACATAAAACCCACACAAGTTCTTTTTTAAAAATTCTCTTAATATTGGATAGCCATCCATTATTATTTATAATGTACACCTGTTTAAAATCAGGATGAAAAATGGGTAAGAATGGAGATTCCTCCCTTGTTTAACAGCTGGCAGAACACATGACACCTTTCCCTGGATCACAAACTTACTACATGAATACAATACCAATCACTAAGTCATTGAAGGGGAATTCAAACTCAAAATAGTATTTTCTTAAGAACATAAGAAAAGTTCGGGAACGAGAAAAGGTAATTAAGCCTATCAAGGCTCGTCCCTTGTTAGCACACCATTCTCCCCTACTAGGAGGAGCTCATTTGAACTCGCGCTAACCCTAACCCTAACCCTAACCCTAACCCTAACCCTAACACTAACACTAACCCTAACCTAAAAGACCATACAGTAAAGGATGTCATGGTCATTGACTTCTTAGTCCTACCGTTCATTTTCAATATACAGAGTGGCAGGGGATGTAGTTTGCTGACATACAGCCACTTGTTAAATCATTAAATAGGTTCCTGGTGATCTACGTAATCTAAGAGTATAGTTTAATCTCTGGTGTATTTTAGACTGTAGAAGTATGTTAATTTCAGTAAGAACCATTTTAACAGGCATAGGATTTCATTATAATTAAATGCAAGTGAAGACCACTGATCTAGGAAAAATGTCAAAATTGTAATGATTTATTCTGCATTATAAAATGACAAGAATGAAGGGAGCATACTGTAGATGATCACAGCTAACCCTCACCATGACTAAGCATAGTACAGAAACCAGGACCAGAAGACACAGCTGGAAACTGAGTGGAGACATACTTTGGACGAGGGAAGGAGACACTTCTTCACACAGAGAGTGGTGAGGGGGTGGAATGGGCTGCCTAGCCATGTTGAGGCAGAATCACTTAGATCCTTTAAGACCCAACGACTGTTTTTTAGATCAATCAGCAACTAGGGAGCACTGATGGGCCAAATTGCCTCCTCTTGTTCATCTTATGTTCCTAAGTCCAAAATAAAATGTACTTGATCGTTCTGAAACCTGGAGTTTTTCATGACTGAGAGTGACTTCATGAATAATCATTTTAAAAAATGACTGTCACCCTGTATGCTGGTAGCAGGCCTTTGAGATTCCATTATTTCTGAATCGAGTTGGGGGTCTCTGGAATAGGTGGTTTAACAGTGAAAAAAAACCCAGCCAAGACCACCCACAAACTGCAGCTGTGCTGTGAACTTTTTAAAAAACATCTGTGCGCAAAAAAATCTATTAACAATTCAGAAACTTTTTTTGCTGGTAAGCTGTTGAGTAGCTAAAAATGAGTATTGTAGCTACAGCAGAACTGGGACTAATACCTCCTGGTTGTAGATGTGTTATTATGGAGCAAAAAAAGCCTACTAGGCCGAATTATAAAATGTGACCCCTTCAATGTAATGATTTCCATTACACGAGAGTAGATGTTAAAACTTCATGCTGATTTGAACTCGGCTCTCGCCAAGATAAGCACCAACTAAGACGTAGCTTTACAGTAAACTAATGTGATCCATATGTGTCTCCATCCATTTACGTTTCCTTCCATATGATGATGTAGATATCCTTCTGTCTGGTGTTAATGGCTGAAGTGTAATGCTGGCTCCAGGGATCATCTTATTTTGCCTTCCTGGCGCATTAACACACACAACGGCTGTGATGCTGGCTCCGGGGATCAACCACAGTGCGGCCTCCCCAGCGCATCAGCATGACAACCGTCTGGATTGAGCTAAGTAGATACTAAGTAGGTACATCTCTGGGGTTTTCAAGTGGGCACCTTCCATCCTCAGTGTTTCGTCGACTAGCCCACGACACCTCAAGAGGGCTCGACGGTGATTCTGGCGTCCCAGCATCACCCCCCTCCGAATTATAAAATGTGACCCCTTCAATGTAACAAAACTATCGACAAACAACCAGACAGACTTACTGTGATATCATGGGAATAACGATAATCCAGGTGCTCAAGCAATATTTATTTGTCCCCTGCTGGTTTTCACTTGTTGCCTTCTAGCGGTTATTCCAATAAGATACTCTATGACACTTACTGACTGTATGAGTCGATAAACTGACCTCCTGAGTAATAGATGTCCTTCACATAAAGAGACAAATGCACTGTGGACTCTTGGTGTCTTATCTGTCTATCTGTCTGTCTGTCCGTCCTTGGCCGCTATTCAATATAAGCTTGGATACAGCAGTGTGCACATGTATTAGAGCACCCCATTGCTTCTGTAGTTTTGATTTGTTGTGCATGTGAAATCAAACCACTGGAAAATGTGCAAAATAGGCCACACATGCAATACATTTATCCACAATTTTACAAACAGTAAAATGCATTCGACTTTTTATAAGTTGTTTAAGATGCCTAATTAAAGCACAAAATGGTGTATTGTTTCTATATCACAGATTACTGACCAAAAATTGAAATTCTCGCAAAGAGGTTTTCATGCAGGTAGGTATATAAAGGATATCAATGACAAATCTTGAGGTGATAATTCTATTTTCAAATAATACATTTCCACATTTGCAGTAAGGTCATGCAATACTCACTGACAATACAAAAGCATTGCTTATCCGAATCATTTTCTTTTAAATCAGGTTCTGTTATAATTATATGTTTTTTTTTTTGTGGCAAACAGCACTACTACATTTGAAAACTAATAACTGAATGCATATTTTTATAACATTCTTTTTTTTCTAATAGCAAAGGTTATTTTTTCTCTCCCGCTCCCTCTTCTCAGTTAGTGGTGAGCTAAAACATTTAAACAATGCACTGACTGGTAATGCAGATTACAGCAGCAGATCAAGGGGTGGCTGACAGCGGCATTGCTGTTTATTAATACTGAATTGAGAGAGAGAATGGAAGATGGATCGCCTTGTATTGTAAATGCTTTAAAAATGGTGCTTGCTGGATGATAATTGCATTTGCAATCCACATTGCCTCCCCCCTCTCCCTCTCTCCCCCCCCCCCCCCCCTATCATGCAAACACAATATCGTTAAAAAAAATCGTGAGACAGGGGGGGGGGGGGGGGGGGGGGCGGGCAAGCATACAAGAACTAAAGCGCTTTCCATTTTCCCCCCTCGTAATGTATTTAATTCAGCTGAAACGTAATCATGACGTACAGCATTGCTAATCTCTTCGGTCGCTGTAGTGCTGTGAGTATCCAATCTTACTTTTTCATTGCACATTTTTTAATGATTTTTTATTTTTTATTTAACTAATATGTACCTCATTTGCAGTACAATCCCTAAACAGATGGATGACTTCTTTCTTTTTGCGTTTGTGGTTTTTTTTCGTCGTTTTCGTCTGATTTAGCTTTTTCTAGTGATCATCTTCAGCAATCTGTACAGCCGGTCGGTTTTAAAATTGTACAGGCGCGCACACACACACTTTTTTTTCATTCTTTCTTCTGTTTAAGAAGTAGCAGTGTTAGATACGAGAGGGTAGAGACGCGTGGGGGCTGGGGTATATACAATCACAGAACCCCGGAGAAGAACATCATACCCCTACACGTTTGAAGTACAGATATTTGAGTTCAAGGTTCCTAAGAAAGATGTCCGGAACGGGAGAACTTGATTAGAAAAAAAAAAAAAAAAAAAAAAAGGCTGAACTTTGTCGGAAGTGGGGGAAACTTAAATGAATGGTGTGCATTTATTCAAGTACTACATATGACATTCATCTTTGCATTATTATTATTATTATTATTATTATTATTATTATTATTATTATTATTATTATAGATTTCAATGTGTTTATTATTTTTTTTAAACTGGAGCGTAAGTGTTTTGAACATGTGTCGCTTACGTTTTTATAAAAGCTTTTTAATGTATTAATCGTGATAGTCCCAGTAGCACGGTAGTTTGTAGTGAGTGACCTAACAGTAACATCGCATGTATTTTACCCAACCCGCACAACTTGCTAGTTCAACGCAGTTGTATTTACAGAATACCTATAGGCGGGCAGGGAAATTGTGTATCTTTTAAGTTCGTCTTTCTGACAACTGGTTCATATTTTGCAACCATGCCGCTTGCTTGTTTGTGGAATAGCGATGCAGAGGGAGAGATGGTAACTCGCGGAGAAAAGGATACAAAATGAGGGCCATCATGCCACATTTTTGTAATCTTTTGTTCTAAATCCTCGCTGTGGTAAAAAAAAAAAAAAAAAAGCGAGGCAGCGATAGTGACAAGCAGTAGCACAAGGCATTGGCGCATTGCATTCGATTATTTAAATTGATTTCCATAAACGAATGTACAGTAATACTATAGAAGCGCTGGCTGCAAAACTCGATTGATGACTAGCTGTTTATATATATATATATATATATATATATATATATATATATATATATATATATATATATATATATAATGTGCTTAATTAATTTGCTGTGTTGTGTGATCTACAGAATGCACTTGACAAATATTTTCTAGTGTAAGTTGGTGCATTAAAAAAAAGGAAAAAAAAAGTTTTTTTTATTTTTTATTTTTACATATCGTTTTTGAAACTATAGAACCTCTGCTCCAAGTTATGTTTTTCTCCATAATATGTTATTGTAAGCAGTATAACAACCCCAAAATGCGTTTTATAAACTCGGTGGCTGTGTCGGTGTTTCTCCAGAGGCCCCAAGTGTGTTCACAGATACTGCTCAAGGTTTTTCTTTTACAAATGCATAACGGAATAGAAACCATTGCCGGTTTTTGTTTTCGTAGTAAATGTATTCCGAGATGATTCTGCCCATACAGTGAATGTATGTACCGTGATCTAACACACAGCTGAAGCATTGTTTTTCCCCTTTGTGTGAGTTCTGTTTTATTTTGGAAGTATTTGAGAGACACGGGGGTTAATATTAAAATAGAATCATCTGTGTCATAGCCAGAATTGTGCAATCCAAGTCTAGGGAAGTTTGCTGTCAACATTCCCTTCAGTCAAAATTTGTTAAATTCATCTTTTATGTGGGTATGAGATGTTGCCTTGACAAGGCGAAATTAAAAAACAAAAACAAACAAAACAACATTCATGATGTAACGGGCAGTGTTGTGTAATACTCTGTCCCCTGTTGGTGAAGTGAGAGGAGATTAAACGCTCTAAAACCCCAAATGCAGACGAGCCCAGCTCTTTTGCACAGTGGTTAAGACTCTCTGTTGCGGTGTGCGGTTTCACAGGTTCATGCCCAGCCTCAGCAAGGTGCAATTGTGCAGACAGAGACCGAAGGGTAGACACATTTCACCAGAGGAATGACCAAACCAAGCACCATTGAGTCCTTTTCTTAGAGAAGAATTAGGGAAGACGTGACAGAGGTCTTTAAAATCTTAAAAGGACTTGACATAGTTAACCCGAACCAATACTTTAAGCACAGCACAGAAACCAGGACCGGAGGACACACAGTTGGGAATTAAGTGGAGATAGGCAGAGGGAAGGAGAGAGTGGTGAGGGTACGGAATGGACTGCCTAGTCATTTTGCTGAGGCAGAATCACTTGGATCCTTTTAAGACCCAGTGACAAAGTTCTGAGATCAATCAGCTACCAGGAGCTGGGTGAGCTCTGGTGGGCTGAATGGCCTCCTCTTGTCCATAAGTGTTGTCGACCCTCGGGTGAAAACCGTTCTAGGCTAAAGGCTTGTTTATTTTTAAACTTCATACATTCCAGTGTTTTTAGCTTGCATGCCTCACTGTTGAAATGCATAAACTTAAATGAAGCACATTCTGTGTACAAAACTTTCCACAGATTCCCTATAGGCCTCTTTCCTGCTATGTGTAATTGTGTAAAAATGCCACTAAAATGGGTTGTACAATTAACATGAAGTATTAGAATACCCCTTTATTTTAACTTGGCTGGTACTGTGCCTGTGAAATGTCTCTGGACAGATATAAACCGAGTAAAAAAAAGAAATTTTCAAGACATAGTTGTGTATTTCCAGCCCTGACAATTCATATAATGTTCTTATAAGTATTGCCACTAAGATGATTCGAATAAATAATAAAGTCTTAAGAAATATTTGATAATATCATTACATTTCGGGATGCAGACATTAGTAAGAAGCAAGAAAGACATTTCAGTGTTTTCCTGGACGTTTAAATCTTTGCTATAGTTACAGTTTCAGTGGTAACTTCAGTTTTGCCTTTCTCCATGTATAGTATGGTTTTAAAGACTAGAACTATGACAACATGAGTATTGCTTTACTGTGCTGTATCCTTGAATTATTATCCAGATTGAGGGTGTAGATAGCAGGTGTGCACATTTATTAAAACCATTGAAAACTCATTTTCGGTTACAGACATTTCAGGCTTACGAACCGACTCCATTCTCAAGGGGTTCATAACTCAGAGCTGCTACTGTAGCTGTTTAAGTAGTGCTGTCACAGTCGTTTAAATAAAGGTGGATGGTTCAAAGAGGTTTTTAAGCTAACACTGATGAATGTGGTGTTTGGACTCCCGTACTAGTTGGATCAGTCTGTGATTTATATTCCCTACACTGACTGCTGCAGCTAATGGGGTGTCAGGTGAGAGAAGGAAAGTTCAGGGAAAGGTGAAACCAGGGAAATGAATTCAAGCTGTAGGGAACTCCACTGTGGCTAACAGTTCAAGCCACGATTTACAACCAGAGAGCGAAACACACGCAGCAAGTCGGATATCTTTCTATCCTTTTTTTAAAGTACTATGCTTGCAGCTGTCCAGTCAAACCAATTTAGTACCACTCTTGTCAATGTCACCTCCCTCCTTCTTCTTTTCTGTACAGAAACAAAAAGAGTCTGAAAAGAAGGAACCAGGCATTAACAGAAAGGGACAGGTTATATAGATAGAAAAAAGGGTCAGCAATGTTCAGATATATTTACAGGTGGCCAAGTTAAACACAATCTAGGTAAACTTGGCACCCTATTTTGGGTGCCAAGTCGGAACTAGCTGGTTCTTTTGCATTGAGGTTAAGATGCTTGGTTGTGGTCCTGGGGTAGTAAGTTTGCAACCTCTTACATAAGTCATCTTTTTTATGAAAAAAAAGATTAAAAAAAAGTGTCTACATGTTTGTTGTTGGTCTACAGCGATGGCAAGGGATATCTGTCTCGCTCTCTCGCTCTTTCTCTCTCTCCCTCTCTCTTTCTCTCTCTCTTTCTCTCTCTCTCTTACTACCTTGTTACATAGTGTGAAAGCAGTGATTTTTCTTAAGTACTGACCAGTCCAGATCAGCGTTAACACATCAGTCAGCTTTGTTTCAATTCCCGATTTATTCCTGCTCCAACCTTCGTGGAATTTGGAGTTTCAGATCCATTTACAAAACGTTATTTCTTGTATTTAATGAAAGAACTGGAAGACAACCAAGATAAACAGTAAAAGTACTTCAGCAGCTGAACTTTCTAGCTGTCAACAGAGTTTGTATTAAGAATTAAAGTGAGAAATGAGAGATTTGACTGATAGCTTCTGCACTGTAGTTCTGTACAGGGTTTTATGTTAGTGTTATATAGTGCGGTCCCACCAGCATTGCCCTGTGTACAGTACAACGAGGCTCTGCCCAGCACATAGCAGGCAATGCTAGCACAGTAGATTATAAATTCATATAAGAACATAAGAACATAAGAAAGTTTACAAACGAGAGGAGGCCATTTAGCCCATCTTGCTTGTTTGGTTGTTAGTAGGTTATTGATCCCAGAATCTCATCAAGCAGCTTCTTGAAAGATCCCAGGGTGTCAGCTTCAACAACATTACTGGCGAGTTGGTTCCAGACCCTCACAATTCTCTGTAAAAAAGTGCCTCCTATTTTCCCATGACACGCCACTCATTTCAGTCCCCAGCAGTGTTGCAGGAGGGAGCATGAACTGGATACACTGTGATGTTCAGAAGAAAAATTCTCTTTTTTTCTGGTGAGCGGAGCAGAAATTGAAAAATTCCCCAGCTGATTTTCCTACCATGTGCGAATAAAAAGAATAGCAAAAAACAATCGGGAATATGTTGAAAAATAAATTGCTGCGCTGTGGACAACACTGGACACAGCAAAGGTAATGTGTTTCGTATAAGCACTGCAGGGGGTTCCGGAACAATCTTTCTAAACAGTAAACCTGAGTACCAGCATTAAAACACCACCCTTTCTACAATCTGAAAAAACGTTCTGTTGGATAGGCAGTGTCTGTTACACCATTTAAAATTAAACAAGTGCCAACACATACTAACATAGTTAAACGGTTTTACAAACAACCTCTGTTTTCTCAGCTGGCTCTTGGTAACCATGCTAATTAGCTCCTCAAAATGGGGATAAAAACAAACAAAAAAGCAATAATGGGTTTGAAGATGAGATTCATGTCCTCGGTAGAGGTGGCATACCCACTGTACTTTGTTCACAGAGTCAAGCAGTGTTCATTGTGGGAGGAAGCTTGTGTACCTACTGCAAAAACAGGCTTTTGGGGAATGTCAACAAACTAGGCCTGCTTTCTGAAAAGGAGTTCAAAGGCAAGGCAGAACTATGGAGTCATGTTCTTAATAGACAAGTTTTGTATACAGTAGTGTGCAAATGTATTAGAACACAACAAGATATGTCATTTCTATCCTTTATATACCTACCTGCATGAAAACACCTCGGGGTGAGAATTTCAATTTCCGATCAGTAATCAGTGATATAGAAACAATAGGCACCCAGGTGTGAAAACGTTAAACCATTTTGTGCTTGAATTAGGCATCTTAAACAACTTTTAAAAAGTCTCATGCATTTTACCATTTGTGGCTATGTGTTCCTTTTCTCTTACTATTTTAAATGTATTGCATGCGTGTCCTATTAAAGTCATCAATTCAATTAGGCAATCTGCGGTTTGATTTCATACGCACAACAAATCAAAACAACAGAAGCAATGGGGAGTTCTAATAAATGTGCACACTGGTGTATATCTAGAGAAGTGTTTGACTGAGAGTGACAAAACTCGCCAAGGACCTTGGTTAGCATGTTATTGAGTGTAATCTGGAGGTGTAGGATACTGTCTGTTTGACTTACCGTCTGCCTGTAGGTCAAACTCTGCAAGACCTGCCCACTACCTTGAAAAACATAATTGTGACAAACAGAGAGAAAGAGAGAGAGAGAGGTTTCTCAACAGACCATCACAATCGGAAGCAATGTCAGCAACCTGCTCCCTAAGAGACAGAGACGCAAATTTTATACAGATCCATTTACAGAATTGTATACAGATATTTATAACAATCTCAATAAACGCAGGAATGCAGTTTTGAGTGCCTGTGATCACAACTCTCAAATGGCTTTTACTACTAAAAGAATGCGTACAGGAAAGTATGAGGACTTGGAAGAGAACTTAAATCGGTTTAAATTTGCACGTGATTGTTTGGTTTGTTAGGTTACTGGTGAATTTATGATAATGTCAACCCCCCTTAATGTATGCTCAGTTGCTTTGAAGGGATATCATGGTTGACTGTATGTGTGTGTGTGTGTGTGTGTATATATATATATATATATATATATATATATATATATATATGTAGATAGATAGTTAGATATTTATATGCTGTTTTACAAATAAGACGTTTCTAGAATGTCTGCCTGGGAAGAACCTACTTTGAGAACCAATGCCTTTGTGTATATCTAAGGCTCTTATTCAATTATGACAAAACAAGGGCTTGTCTTTAAGAGTATCATAATATGGGGATGCCCCTCTGTATGTACACACGTGACTCATGCATTTACTCATCTGTGAGAGATTCAAAGTGTTAAAACACTCTCAGTGCGGGCCGAGGCAACCAAACAGTTCTGTTTTTTGTTAAACCAGTTTACCAGGGTACGTCTCATCCAGTATGGATTAGCAACTGGTATATACAAAACTCTAAAGTGTGCCTTTCATATGGATGTCTATACATCCACCCCCACTTTGTCCCCCATTGGGGATATGCAGAACTCTAGTGGCTATACTGTTACCGATGGTTTGGTATTGCTAATAATAGCAGCGCTTCTGTTTCACAGACAAGAGCAGCTATACTGTTTTGTATTTACTACAGAACAAACATTATACAGTTTTCTGTATGACAGACTACAGAAAACATGCATTGCTTGGAATTTCTATCTACAGCACCTTGGCTTTCATAGTTGTTTGGTTTTAATATCTAGTACCAGTGTTTTTGTTTTCTTTATCTTCTTCCTCTTCCCTGTTGCATCTTGATAGGGGTGCTTTCCCCTGGTAAGACGATGGTTGGCCAGCTTGTGGCACCAGCTGATGTGATTAGCATTCCCTGGCAAGCGGCCAGTTGGCCCGTGCCCCAGTTGGCAGGGCTGATGGGTGCAGATGGAGAGAGATGAGGATACTGCCGCAGTTCAGTTTGAGCGAGAGGGGGAGGGGAGCGGGAGAGAGAAAGGGCACTGCCAGCCAAATCTGCCTTCGAACAAAGAGCCCAGGTCTGTGTCGTTGTAGATGTTGTTATATTTGTAATTTGTTTTCAATAAAGCAGGCAGAGCTTGGCAAAAAAAACAAAACAAACAAAAAAAAAAACACCACTCGCCCAAACAAATATACATTTAGATTCCGTTTGCGGGTTATATTGAAATGGCTGATATTTGTTTTACAGTGTTGCTCCTGGCATGACTGGAAGAAGCAGGGGTCTTAATAGTACTTTAATGGATATGTTCCACTACAGGTTCATTCAATTTTTAGGGTGGTGAGGGAGGGAGCAGTTTAGTCTCCATGCCTCAAGTCTGCCCTGGACTGGAGGGAGCACCCTTTCTCTTAGGGTGGTGAGGGAGGGAGCAGTTTAGTCTCCATGCCTCAAGCCTGCCCTGGACTGGAGGGAGCACCCTTTCTCTTAGGGTGGTGAGGGAGGGAGCAGTTCAGTCTCCATGCCTCAAGCCTGCCTTGGACTGGAGGGAGCACCCATTCTCTTAAGGAGTAATTGTGCCAGCTTGTCAGGTAGTTGTGTGGGAGGGTGGGTGGGGGGATAGAACAGGCTAACGCCAAAGCCAAGAGAGCATGCTTGGGGGGAGTCATTGAAACGAACCGAATTTGAGTTCTTGCTGTTTTTAATAAAGGTAAAAGTTTTACTTCAACAGGCTGCGGTAACACTTGCCAGCTTGTTTTCCTGCCATGAAAGGTCTGCGTGCCAGATGAGTGCGAGGCTGGTATGCTGTGAATCTGAAGCATTTCGTTGAGTGCTGTGAGAAACCGGACGGCTTTGTTAGTTTGTTCTGTCATCGCTGTTTGGAACAGAAGTTCAATTCTCTGGTTCAGTGTTGCTCATTGTATTGAGGTCCCAGCAGGAACTCTGCAGGCTGGTTAACGCACTTGCCCTTCACCTCCTGGTTTGAGTGACTGCAGTCGGTGGACATTAGCCCACATAACAAAACCTGTCTGTGTCCAGGGCAGGCTTTAGGCATGGAGACTGAACTGCTGCCTCACCCCCTAAGAGAAAGGGTGCCCCTTCCGTCCAGTTTTGTTCACCTTCTCAACAAATTCCAAACACTTGCCAGTTTCTAGTTAAAATTTCTGTTGAAATGTATTTTACGCCACAGTAACACAGAAAGTGAAATAGCTGCTGGTGGTACATACTAGGAGGCGTACAGCAGTATCACCCTATAGAATTAACTAATTTAGCTTCATAAAGTCAAATGAAACCTGTTGAATAATGTAACATGAACATATTGAATTATATGCAGCTTTGTAGTTTTATACTTAAAGAAAAACTGAATGAAAAATTTGACATTTCAAAATCTAACATGAATTACTGTACTACTATTATGGCTTCCGGTAGACTTTTGCAATATAATTTTGTGGTTTCCTTGATTACATGATGTTAAAAAAAAAAAAAAATCTAAGTTATGTTCATATATAACATATATATTTAGCTCAGAGAGCCAGCTGCCCAGTGTTTCGGTATGTTGTACATAGCTTTCTCAAGGGAGCATGTGTTTGGAGGTATTTATAGGTTTGTATTTACACACTTTGCATGTGCCATTGCAAGTATTTTTAGAACCTATTCTGTCAATTATTCTTTTATGGTTACTGTGAACTAAAATATCACCTAAATTAGCCGCTCTTTTGAATGCTACAACTGGGGCCTTAAGAAATACTTTTTTCAATTTTTCTGACTTATGTAGAATCCGCAAGTGTTTCTAAACTGTCTTAGAAATATTAAGGAAAAGTTTAGAGTAAGTCATTACTAATGGGACTCTTTTGACCGTTTTATCTCTCTTTTTGTAATCCAGTAGATCATCTCTTTTTAGTTTATCTGCTTTTCTTAACTCCGTCTCTAATTATTTCTTTGTATCCTCTTTTTTCAAGATTTATTTTTAATTCATTTCTTTGTTTTACATAGTCACTTTCTTTTGAGCATATTCTTCGTATTCTTATTCCTAGACCCTTTGGGATTGCCCTTTTAGTGTGTATTGGATGTGCAGACGACATGTGCAAATACTGGTGCGTGTCTTTTTTAATTATTTTTTTTTTAATTATGTCTCAATCCTAAAATTCTAGGTGATGCAAAACTTTTGGTCACAGTGATTCTGAAACCGGGGGGCACGCCCTTCAAGGGGGGGCACGCCTTTTGAGGGGATGGGGACGGGGGGGGGGAATTAAGTGGAGATTGACTTAGGACAGATGGAAGGAGACACTTCTTCACACAGAGTGGTGAGGGTATGAAATGGGCTACCTAGCCATGTTGAGGCAGAATCACTTGGATCCTTTAAGCACAGATTGCCTGACTGACCTCCTTTTGTATTTACATTTTCTTATGTTCTTACGTAACCAACCCCAAGTGAAAAACCACCTTGGTCAAGGGATGCATGCTGCACACCAGTCAGTAGAATCCCTATAGATTATTTGCTTGCAACTGCTTTTCTCTTTCTGTGCTGCCTGTGCTTCTCTCCCCCTCTGTGAATCTGGGCGGTCTCGTTGGCTGCAGTAGTGGGACGATTTGCCGTTGTTTCCTCTGGAAGTCTTTAAACAATTAGCACTGACCTCAGGCCAGGCACTCCGAGGTTTGGGAGTGTTGGTGCAGTCTGCCAGCACTGCTCGTGTGCTGCTTCTCTCTCTCTCTCTCTCTCTCTCTCTCTCTCTCTCTCTCTCTCTCTCTCTCTCTCTCTCTCTCTCTCTTCTCTCTCTCACTCTCTCTCTCTCTCTCTGCTAGAATCCCCAATGAAGAGAAGCTTGGCCAAAACAGGAGGGAACGAGAAGGGTCTGGGAGTTTCTTACAACTGGCATCCTTAATATGTACTGTGATGTTCAATAGTAACAACAGGGCAATGCTTTGGAAAGCACAGTCGAAGTATCATAACGGGTACGACTGTAAACTAAGGTTTGTTAGCGAGTGGTAAAGGGTAAAAATGTAGTTTTTGATAGGAACCATTTACGCTGGATGCAATGGGGTGACACTGAAGGGATGGTGTCTATTTTTGCAATTTTGTCACGCGGCAGCTAGGCAACTGACAAATCAGAGAAGAGTTGCTTATCACATGACACGCTCCTGTCGCCACCGGTGTGATAGGTAGTGTCGCAACCAACACTTAAAAAAATTATTACTGTACATACACAGTATAACAAACACAGTAATGCCTCAGCAAACTTTAAACAACAATGCCTCAACAAAATCTTTACCTCTTATTAACACAAGCCTGTTTAACCCATTCCCATAGAAATACCTTCTCTTGTTCACACTGTACCTGCATGCAGGATTCAGGCTCTTTCTGCTGCAGTCAGGAATGGGCAACGTTTCTTTTTAGAGTGTCTGATAGTTTGCCTTGCGATTGTCAATTGTTCACTTTGCTTTTTTTGGGTTGGTTTTGGTAAACGTTCATCTTTTTTGATAAGCGCCAATTTTCTTTCAAGAGCTAGCTCGTTTTGTGGACGTGTAGACGTGTATGCTGTTCAACAAGGGAGCTGTTCAGAATGGTGCTGGCTGGACATTGTTATTGTCATTATTATTTAGTCATTTAGCAGATGCTATTGTCCAAAGCGACTTAGAGACTAAGGGGTGAACTATGCATCACAACTGCTGCTGCAGAGTCACTTCCAATAGGACCTTGGCTTTATGTCTCATCCGAAGGACGTGTGAGTATATAGACAATGTCTTGCTTTTGTTTTTTTGTTTGTGTTTTTTTTTAATTTTAGAGTGACCAATTATTATTTTTATTTATTTTCCCCCAATTTGGAATGTCCAATTATGTTTTTTCTCATCACCGCAGCGAGTCCTCACACAGCACAGACGTTCTGGGGGCGTGTGAGCGTCCTCCGATCTCACAAACTTAAAGCCAGAATCGCTTTTACACCGACCAATCCAGAGCAGAGGTGGGCGGGGCTACCGATCCTGGAGCACAGAGACCAGCCCTGCTTCTTATCGACTCTGAATGTGCTCGGTGTCTGGCCAGTAGGGTTTGCTGTTTCGCGATGAGGAGAAGCAATCCCTGTCGGTTTCCCACCCCCCACCCCACTTTAAGAGCTGATTTAAGGATTATTATGGATGATTGATTGTGTTTTTTACCTCTTATTTATTGTGTTTGAGGTTGTTTGCTGTGGTGCTGTGAGCCTCTTGCCAGGTCAACATTGTAAATGAGAATTTGTTCTCAGTTGACTCATCTTGATAAATAAAGGTCTTGATTGATTGGTAGAGCAGAAGGGAAACGGTTAGTACATTTTTTTTTCTATACAGATCCCCTGTAGTGTCTTTGAACATCATTTGAGAATGCTACTGTATGTTTAGCATTCTGTGATATCGTTCTACCAGTGGCAGCCCAGTCCATGCAGTTCCATTGAAGACAGTTTGGTTCAGACTTTTTCCTGATGTCAGATTGCTTTGAGTGTTGCAGAGCAGTACAGAGTGAATTCCCTGGGAACTGACTGCGTTCCTACAGGAAGGGTGTGCGGGGAAACAGAACTGCTCTCGCCCATCCTGTCACAGGAGAACAAATGCCTTTCTGTACACTGTTTACAAAACACACTGACATGTTCTGTTTTCATTATTATTATTATTATTATTATTATTTAGCAGATGTTTTTATCCAACAGGACTTACTTAGGGGGTGAACTATGCATCAACTGCTGCTGCTTCAAATAGGACCTTGTTTGTTGTACCTCTCATCCGAAGGACGGAGCACAAGGCGGTTCAGTGACTTGCTCAGGGTCTCACACGCACAGCTAGTCAGTGGCTGAGCCGGGATTTGAACTGGACCACCAAGCCTCCTCCTCATGCCAATGTTCTGGCAGTTTCATTGTTAAAACCTGCTCAGGTGCTTTTTAAAATTGAACCTTCAATGAAGATGTACTGGTTGTACTGGTTGACCAAAAGTTTTGCATCCCCTAGAATTTTAGGATTGAGACATAATAATAATAATAATAATAATAATAATAATAATAATAATAATAATAATAATAATAATAATAATAATAATAATAATATGAACATCATTTAGATCTTTTATTAAACATCATGCAATTAAAAGAAAATACAGCATGATTTTGCAAAAGTCTACTGGAAGCCATTATCGTAGTACAGTAGTATTTCATGTTCGAGTTCGAAATGTCACATTATTTTTTTTTTTGTGTCAGTTTTTGGAAAACTACAAAGTGGTGTGTAATTCAATATGTTAACATTATTCTGTAGGTTTCATTCGACTTTATAAAGCAAAATTAGTTCATTCTATAGGGTGATGCTACACCTTTGGCCACAGCTGGACCAGAGGACACAGCTGGAAATTAAGTGGAGGAAGACAGAAAGGAGACGCGTCTTTACACAGAGAGGGGTGAGGGGATGGAATGGGCTGCCTAGTCATGTTGTTGAGACAAAATCACTGGGATCCTTTAAGACCCGACTTGACAGAGTTTTGAGATCAATCAGCTGCTCGGAACCGGACGAGCTGAGTTGGACTGAATGGCCTCCTTGTTTTCTCGTTTGTTGAAAACAAAAAACAAAAATATTATAAAGCATAGCAGAGACGGGAAACATGGTACAATTGCAGGTCTTAGAATCCAGGCACCCCATTATATACATACTGAAGCTTTTATAACTTTGCAAAAATGCATCCTTATATTATGATCTTTACCACCTACTTTATAGTCATACATCTCTACCAACTTCTGGTAGACTCCCATGCACTTTGTATTGGGAAGTCAATTGCTGTTATTGATTATTAACTAATCAGATGAAAATTTTAATTTAAAAACACATTTGGATGAAACAAAAATACACATGTGTGTTCTTGCCTGGTAGAGCTGATTTGGAGGTACTGTCTTCTAAATGACTGTCAGTGATTATTTGTTAGCCTGATGAATGTTCCATGTCGAGGCTGTGTGAATGGGGTTGCACTGTTCAGATTGTCTCTGCACATGGGTGTGGAATATCAATGGGTTTCTGACATGGAGAAATAAAGGTCGCTCTTGATTTTGAATGCGTTCTGCTTTTCGTTTCAGAACAAGAATGCTGCTGGGGCTAAAGGCAGTCTAGAAAACAGCATACACCGTCTGCACTGTGTGACACATCTCATCCAATCAGCACGCTGGGTTGGAGCATGTGACCTGGATCTTTGCAGTAAGTAATCACAATGGATCAGATATACCGTTCCCCTAACCCTGTTTTGCATATTCTTTCTGTATGTCACGTCTGTGTTTTGGCTACTGGTGAGTTTAGTGTTGTGAAGTGAACATTCCCAGCCTCCCATTCAGGTCTCTCTGAAAAAGAGATTAGGGGAGTAAATTAGCCAGGCTGCTTGTTACCAGTGGCAGCTGTTTTTATTACCTATGTCTTAAAGAGTAAGCAGCGGGGTTCCGAAAAAATATAGCGTTATACGTCCCCACTTGTTGCTACAACTGTTTAAATAACGTACCTGTCACCTTTCTTTTCATTGTTAACATCCTGACAACTTTTTTACTCTTAAAACTTTAAAGTCTGTTTCAAAGCTCTTTTATTATTATTATTATTATTAATTTCTTAGCAGACGCCCTTATCCAGGGCGACTTACAATTGTTACAAGATATCACATTATTTTTACATACCCATTTATACAGTTGGGTTTTTACTGGAGCAATCTAGGTAAAGTACCTTGCTCAATGGTACAGCAGCAGTGTCCCCCACCTGGGATTGAACCCACGACCCTCCGGTCAAGAGTCCAGAGCCCTAACCACTACTCCACACTGCTGCCCTAAATGGTTGTAGCAACACAAGGGGATGCGTATTGCTATATTTTTCAGAACACCCCTACTTACCCTTTAAGAGATAAAAAGTTTAAGGATAGTAAAGTTGTTCTGTTAACCAACTCTCTAGCCCCAACAGTTCAATACCTTTTACTGTATAATCTCTTATCGTAAAAAGCAAACTTACCTTAAAGTCAATCAATCAATCAATCAATCAATCAAAACCTTTATTTATCCAGGTGAGTCAACTGAGAGCAAATTTACAATGTCGACCTGGCAAGAGGCTCCCACCACCAAAGCAAACAACATCAAACACAAGAAATAAGAAGTGAAACAAAACACATAGTCAATCATAAAACATAAAATATAAAACTCGCAGCAACTTAGCAAACAAACGCAGCTGAGATGTAATTCAGATTCTTGTAATGGTACTGGTATGGAACAACAAATTATATATACATGTATAAAATTTAAAAAAAACAAAAAAAACAGACATGTATTTCACTGTGTTGCCTCTACAATAGGCAGAACATTGCCTGACCTTACAGATTTATATTTATTTCAAGATTTGTTTTGCTTCACTTATGATTATGCTCAGCTAGCACCTTGTAAAAATAAGATCATTAAAATCTCAAAATAAATGCATAACTCTAAAATGTGGGAGGGTGCACAGACTGAATGATCCCAGATTCTTATCTCTATCTCTCTTTTCTTCAGAGAATGGAAATGTCTTCAGACTGCTTCCCAGCTCTCCCTGAGCTCGACGCACTTGCCCCTCCCAAACAGCAGGAGGCGCTTTCCCCACTCTCCCCGGAGGAGCCACTTCCTTCTCCCCTGATCATGCAGGAGTGCAGCCCTGAGGCGATGTCCCCTGAGGACAGAGAGACACTGGAACCCTTCCCCCCTCACCCAGCTTTCTTCCTGGGGGAACCAGATGAAGACCCAAGCTTGGACAGCCCTGAACCTGAAGAGATCCTCGCTCTGGGGCTCCAGAATGCCTGCCCCAGCCCGCCAGGGCCCCTCTCATTAGGGGTGCAGGAAGGCAGCCCGGTCCCTGCTGGGATTCTAGGCTTTGGCATCCCTTGTTTCAGTCCCAGGGCTCTGGAAGCTGCCATGTCCTTGGATGGTGACCGGGACCCCAGCTTCGATGACGAGTTGGATCTCCAGCAGTTCCACAATGGCCAGGGGGGCGTGGCAGACTCTGCGGACAGCGAGTGCAACCCCAGGAGGGCGCGGAAATACCCGTGCAGGGTGTGTGGGAAGCGCTTTCGCTTCAACAGCATCCTCTCGCTGCACATGCGCATCCACACGGGAGAGAAGCCCTTCGTTTGCCCCTATTGTGGCCACCGGGCAGCCCAGAAGGGCAACCTTAAGATCCATTTAAGGATCCACAGGCCAGACATTGGGGCCACTGGTGACGACGAGCCAGGAGACTCAGGAATGAAGCCGAGCGAGGAAAGCCAGATCCTGGTGGAGTTGGTAGAAAGAGCCAGCCAGAGAGGTCAGAGTCTTACCAAAGATATTGAAACTCCTCCCCCAATCCCTCTAGCTGTTTTATCTCCTCCCCCTCCCTCTCCCTCTCCCCTCACTCCGTCCGGCTTCCGCTGCACGTCCTGCAAGGGGAAGTTCCGTACTGCTGCAGAGCTAGCCCGCCACGTGAGGATCTTGCACAACCCGTACAAGTGCAGCCTCTGCTTCTTCTCTGCCGCCTTGGAGGAAGATCTGGTGGCCCACGTGGCAGGAGAACATCTCGCTGGATTAGCAGAACCAGCAGTCGCTGAGACTCCCGCGATTGCCTCCGCTTCACAGCCACCCCCGGCAGTTGTGCTTCCTGCTTTCAAATGCGAGGTGTGCGGCCAGGCCTTTACCCAGTCCTGGTTTCTAAAGGGACACATGCGGAAACACAAGGATTCCTTGGATCACAAATGCCAAGTCTGCGGAAGAGGCTTCAAGGAACCCTGGTTTTTGAAGAACCACATGAAGGTCCACCTCAACAAGCTGGGACTCAAAGGGAATGCGGCTGGTGGTGGGAATCAAGGAAAAGGAGACTCCGGCAAGGCAGCCCGGGGGCTCACAGGAGAGCAGGCCTATGGAGCCCTTTATTCTGGCCTCCTGTTGGCTGGAGGAAGAGGCAACCAAGAGCGTGAGGCTTGGAGCAAGCTCTTAGCACCAGGGCCCAGCGTTGGAGAAGCTGGGAAAAGCGCCCTTCTGGGTTACCTCAACCTTGGCCAGCCGTCAGAAGGTGGCAGCTGCGTGGAGCGCCTCCAAGCAGCTGCCCAGGTGGCGGAGATGGGCGGTGGAAGCCACGCGGTGTGGCAGCTGGTGGCTCGTAGCTTAGCAACAGGTCAGCAGCAGAAGAGCAGCTCGGTAGCAGGGGAAGCGGAGAAGGTCAGGGCCTACCTCGGTGGTCTCCTGGGAGGGGAGTCTTCAGCCCAGCCCCCCTGGGAATGCCCGGATTGTGGGAAGGTCTTCAGAACACTGCACCAGATCGTGGCCCATGCCAGGGTGCACGTCCGGAGGCCCCAGAATGGGGGGGAGGGTACAGCGCAGAGGGACAGAGAGGAGTGGGCACGTGCAGGATTGGCTTTCAGGCCCCTGGCTGCTCTCAAAGCCAGTGCCCAGGGTTCGAGTCAAGCTGGAGGGAAGCTTGGAGCAGCAGGAGGAGAAGGAGAGGGTACCTATCCCCCGCCCCTGTCTGTGTTTCAAGGTAAGAACAATTTCGGCTTGTATAAATATTATGGCTTCTACACATAACTAATTTCACCTCCAAACGGAATATATTTTTTATCCCTTTATGTAGAAATAAACTTAAATAAATAAAAGTACAAGCAGGGTTTAATGTGTGCGGCCTTGATAAAGGCTTTTGAAAAGCTTGTCGAACAGTGTGACCAGTTTCTTTTAGTCGAACTACAAATGGATATATGTTGCTCTGCTGATATACTTGTTATATATTTGACACCTGATTTTATGTTTTCTTAACAGGGTTGCAGGGTAGCTAGACACTAACCGGTGGTTTCACCAGTGCTTGCGTCACAAGCTGTGTGTCTGTATTCCTTACAGTAAAGGGCACTGCTGTGACACAGGGATGCCTTGTTTTTTTAGCATTCCAAGTTTTATTAATAGTGGCAGAATCTGCAGGAAGCTAGTAGCTATCAAGGGGAGCTCTGTGTTTTATTCTTTCTTCTTGACAGATAGTAACTGAGGCCAAAGGGGGCTGTTTTAGATGCAGTAACAAAGATTTAGGTTTTAAATCAATATACTATGCTTGTCCTGAATTTCTAAAGCTGAGGGAACATGAAACCCCTTTTTCAGGAACAGCGGCTTGAAACCTGGTTCCAGGAGACCGGGAGACCTAGTTTGAGGTTGCTGTATCAAACCCCAAGTCTCCCCGGTGTGCCGTGCAGGGGCCTGAAACCTAGTCTCCTGAAACCAAGCTCCAAGCCACAAAGTGGCTTTGTGTTCCTGCAGGTACGACTGCGCACAACTTTTGAATGGTAGTCACTTGTTGTGATAGTACTCTTCTTTTATCGTGTGCTGTCATCTTGTGGTAGCTGGTTGTAACAGCACAAATATTTATGCAGTGAAGCCAGCTGCTTATGGAAATGACTCAGTTGGGAATACCTTGAACTGGGATCAGTCAAAAAGAGAATTGAACAACGAACATGGAAAAAAACCACACATTACCTTCAGTGATCGCATAACTACAAGAACAACAACAACCACTCCCATTTCTACAGCGCGTATCATCACAAGGATCACACAGCACACACACTGACACACACACACACAATGAACCATTCAACAAAAAACGGTCAAATACAGAATTTGATAAAAACAAATTAAAAAAAGATTAAAAAAAAAAAGGATTTTCATTTACTGGTGGTTCATAATAAAGCCTATAATTGCCATAATTTCATAGCGTCAAAATATAGGACGCATAATTCTCCCCCTATGCTGTTGTCTCTGCTGAACCAAGTAGACCTGCTACTGTGAGGTTTAAGCATGAGCAATCAGGCAAAAAGGCAGGAAATCAGGTAGCTGTTGAATTAGTAATGCTACTGAGCACGTTTCAAAAATCCATTCAAAACAGATGATTTTTACAGGACTGAACAGGCCAGGGGCAGCCTCCAATCAGGGTCCACACTGTACTCCATTCCATCAGCATTCTCACATGGAAGTATTCTAAGCCCAAACGTAACCCTTTGCTGGGTCCTGTTGATATAAGATGCACACATACTTAACTGCATCCTTATTCACAGTTCTACTAAAATAAGTATTAACACAAATTAAAACACAACATGATACACTATTTACAAGCATGGACAGAGCACAGCATTCAATTACACATTCTCCTTTCTATTCAATGTATATTTAACCCTAACCTCTAAAATAAAGGGAGAGCAGGAGATAATGGGAGATTTGGTGATTGGGTAAGTGGGAAATATTTCTGGTATAAAGCTGTGACAGTTGATATATACCGAGAGAGAGAGAGAGAGAGAGAGAGAGAGAGAGAGAGAGAGAGAGAGAGAGAGAGAGAGAGAGAGAGAGAGAGAGAGAGAGAGAGAGAGAGAGAGAGAGAGAGAGAGAGAGAGAGAGAGAGAGAGAGAGAGAGAGAGAGAGAGAGAGAGAGAGAGAGAGAGAGAGAGAGAATGATAGGTTTTAGTTAAAGTAAAATAATTCCATCTAGGGTGTTTATGTGATGTCATAAACTACGAGAGCGTTAGGAATGGTGAATTAAACTGGGTAGATAATGAACTGCAAAAAATAATGTCTTTTTAAGGAAAAGGTGTTTCAGTGGGGTATGCTTTTTATTTTATTTTTTAGTTGCTGTCGGAGTCGAAGATTATTTGTCTCGCTCGCTTGTTTGGTGCTCCCGTTGGTGGAGGATGATTGTAAGACAGATTTCTTAAAAGTGCCAAAAAAAACACGAATTGTGGGTGTTGTCGAGTGATTTAAAACCAGACATTTTCTTTGAAAGTGGTCGGGGTGCACTGGAGTCATATGGGTCAAAGGTCAAGTATAATCTTCTAGACGAATATGCAAGTTTGACGTCACTACTGCAGTATTATGCCTTTTTTTTCGAATGGCTCAGGATGCAAATATAGACTTCATCCATGTATTATATATATATATATATATATATATATATATATATATATATATATATATATGTGTGTGTATATACAGTATATATGTATGTATGTATGTATATATATATATATATATATATATATATATATATATATATATATATATATATATATATATATATATAAAATATAATCAGTATAACCCAAAAGCAAAGAACCAGGGGACCAGTGATAGGGGGCCAGTAAGAGACCAGTGATAGTGGGCCAGTGAGAGAACAGTGGTAGGGGACCAGTGATAGGTGTGCTGTGATAGAGTTGCTCACAGTAATAAGCCTGCATTGACACTGATGTATGCCTGTGTGTGTGTGGCTCTGATGTACAGGAGAGAACGGGCTCCGAGATAACAGGCCCACCCCCGGCCCAGCGCAGCACGAGAGAATCAGAGGGGCTGCTGGGAAGGACTGTCCCTACTGCGGCAAGACCTTCCGATCCTCCCACCACCTCAAAGTGCACCTCAGGGTCCACACAGGTGAGCTCAGGCTTGCTAGCTTCTTGGATTGTCATCCGCTCCTAAGGATGAACTCAGAAACAGGGTTAGGGCTGGTTAGTGCTTCTTGCTGGCTTGTGATCTGCTCACATCTTAGAAAGATGATCTAAACTGCAGAGATAGGCCTGGCTGGTGCTTCGTTTTGAATTGTGATCTGCCTAGATCTGAGAAACTGCAGCTATGGCCAAAAGTTTTGCCTCGCCTAGAAGTTTAGGATTGAGACAATAAATAAAATAATAATAATAATTAAAAAAAAACTATATGAACATAATTTAGATATTTTATTTAACATCATGTAATCAAAGAAACAGCAAAATGATATCACAAAAGTCTACCGGAAGCCATAATAGCACTACAGTATTTCATGTTAGATTTTGAAATGTCAAGTTTTTCAATTGTTGTCAGTTTTTCATTACATATGTGGAAGACTAGAAAGTGGTATGCAATTCAATATGTTAACGTACTGATGCAAAACTTTTGGTCATAGCTGTAAGCAACAGGTTATTGAACCTGTTTTCAGCTTAGTGACATTCAGAACATTTATAGGTTTTATCAGACCTCTTAAGGAAATATAGCTGCTGTAAATTCACAGTAGCTGCATTATTGTGATGACTCCACCTATACATTTTGATTATGCAGGCATTTTTCATTTACTGCTAGATAGATGACCACTGTGCACATGTATTAGCACTCCCCATTGCTTCTGTTGTTTGGATTGACTATGAAATCAAACTGCTGGATCTGAAAATCTTGGAAAATTGTCTAAATAGTCAAATTAGTGATCGTCTAATTGATGACTTTAATAGGCCACACATGCAATTCATTTCAAAGAGAAAAGGAACACATGGTAAAATGCAAGACTTTTTAGAAGCTGTTTAAGATGCCTAATTAAAGCACAAAGTGGTCTAACATTTTCATATACGAGTGCCTGGTGTTTGCAGGTAGGTATGTAAAGGAATTAGATGACACGTCTTGGGCTGTTCCAATACATTTGCACATTACTGTACACTAAAATACTAACATTCTCTCCAAATGCTTGTAAAGCTGCGTTCAAGACATATAGGACTTTGACAGTGCTGCCATCTTGTGGTAGCTCGTTGTAATTGCTATCAGTTTCTTTGCTTAATACAACCTGCTTTTTTCACTGTGAAATGTACCCATTGCTGTGCCATATGCAAGTCCCCCTTGAAATTCCCCATTTCTAAAAGATTAGTGTAAGTATTTTTTTTTTTAAATAAAATAAATACAGCACAAGTTTTGATTTGCTGTAACTGAAAACCTGGGAAAATTGTCAAAATAGGGAAATTAGTGGATGTCTGATTAAACACATATCCGCAAATGGTGAAATGCATGAGACTTTTTAGAAGTCGTTTTAAGATGCCTTACAAATTGGCGTTATACATCACTCACCTAAAATAAACAGATTTATTTTAGATCCGACAAATAAAACAGGTGTCAATCATACCTAATGCTTTCCCTTTAAATACCAGCATCCTCAGATCAGCTCAACTGCACTGAAATAACCCAAAAACTGAGCGTCGAAACTAGTTTTATGATTATTATTATTAATTTCTTAGCAGATGCCCTTATCCAGGGTGACTTGCAATTGTTACAAGATATCACATTATATTTACATACAATTACCCATTTATACAGTTGGGTTTTTACTGGAGCAATCTAGGTAAAGTACCTTGCTTAAGGGTACAGCGGCAGTGTCCCCCACCTGGGATTGAACGCACGACCCTCCGATCAAGAGTCCAGAGCCCTAACCGCTACTTCACACTACTGCTGCCCTAATTAACAGGTTTCAGGGTGTTCCAATGAAGAACCACAGTCAAATACTCTAAAATGTGAGGGATCTATGATTTTGTGAACCCCTTGGAAAAATAAACATTGAAAAAAGAGCAAGCCTAGCTATAACATGTGTTTCTTTCAAAACTGCACTTACCTATATACCCTATATAGTGACTGGAAGTGAGAGTTACCACTTCGCACCTAAAAGAAGAGACCTCTGTGGTCTCAAAAGCTGGTGTATTTTTATACATCTTTTAGCTGATCCTTGTGAAAGACTATACAGTACATCCTGTGTGTGGTCCAGCATGACTTATCCTACTTTACTATAAAAATAAGAAAAATACAACAGAATTGAGCTTTAAATAAATGAACTGGTCTGCTGTTATTGTCTCATTTCCTAGGGGAGAGACCTTACAAGTGTCCGCATTGTGACTACGCTGGCACCCAGTCTGGGTCCCTCAAGTACCATCTCCAGCGGCACCACCGTGAACAGCGCAATGCCTCCGCAGAGGGGCACGCCTCGGCTCGGGACCTGGGCACCAAGAAGTCCACCCTCGGACGGGCAGATTTTGGGAGCCGAGGGCTAAGTGTGTCATCTGCTGCCAATTTCTCTGGAAAGACCATGTCTCCACAGTGGCCACCACCTCAGAGGACAGCCTCTACACAACCTGAGGACAAGCAGACTGGCCTGGCAGACTTCAACAAGGTGTTCCAGAGCCTTTCTGAACACAAGGGGGGGTTTCAAGGTTTCCAGGATCTCCAGGTATTCCGGAATCGCGCGAGAGAAGGCCCACAGGGGGGATCCAAAAGAGCCAAGCTTGTCCCTCTACCCAAAGTGTCCAGGAGGAAACCACAGACTACCAACAAGATCCCGGCAGCAACAACTAACGGCAGGGCTGAATTTGAGCCGTTGGACCTGTCCCAAAGGCCTTCGCAGGAGACTCCAGATGACGTAACCCTCCATCACTGCCTCTTCTGTCCCTTTACCACTTCTTCTGTTGAGCTCATGGCAATGCACCTTCAAGTCAACCACACTAGCAAGTCGAGGAGGAAAGAGAGGGAGAGGAGCCAGGAAGGGAGCCGGACCCGTGACCAGCAGACATCCTGGGCTGGTTACGGCTTGTCCCTGCTAGCTGCACGTGGGTGGAAGCCTGATAGGGAAAGAGAAGAGCAGCTGGACAACTCTTCAACTTCAGAGATGGATGTCAGCCAAGGTTCTTCTTGTGTGAAGGATGTCGGTCAAGCGAATGGGATGTTGAGGGAGTTCCCTTTGGAGGCATCTCCTGGGGCTTCTACAGTGGAGGACCTGGACTTTGGAGGTTTACCAAGAGAAGAATCAGACGAAGGAGAAGAGGAAGAGGAGGAGGAGGATGAATTTGAAGAAGACTTTGAGGGAGAGGAAGGGCAGGGAAGTATTGAAAATCATGGAAGACTCGGCAAAGTTCAAGAAGGTACAGCAGTGGATAACATTGTCCAATTTGAGGACGAAGGAGAACGTACTGAAGGCACAGAAGGGGGTATAGGAGAGCTAGAGGCGGATGAGGAAGAAGAAGACCCACAAAGAAAGAAAAAACAAATTGACAAAGCAGATGATCACAGCCCAAGTGTGTCTCCTGCATGGATTGACGGAGAAGAAGTAAGACCAAGACCCACATTGAAATATGAAGAAGGCCTTCTAGACCAAGATGATCTAGAAGATATGGAAGACCTGGAAGGATTGCCAAGACTGGAGACCCAAACAACAGACCACCCCCCCATGATGGTGGAGGAAGCAGGCGTCCAAGACAAGCAACCTGGTAGCCTTAGCTCTTAATCTGCAGGAAACCTTTCCTGAACAAGGCAAAGGGCCCCTTGTTCTTCTTCAACACAAGTGTTCCAACAGTTTGTGGAGGCCACCTGTAGCCTTTGCTAAACCTTTGTCTGTGTTTCATAATACTATGTGAGAACAAAGGCCTAAAGCCTACATTGTTTTGTAGTGTAGATTTTTGTGACAAAGGTCTAACTTGGAGCTAAAGAGTAAGCCTTGAAACCAGTATTAAAAGACTTTCTGAAAATGTAAAGAACCTTGGAGGAACCTCAAGATGGATACCCTCTTGCATAAAGCTATTTTGCAGAACAGTGTTTCTCAAATCTTTGAAGGGCATTGTTCATCCGTAAAATATTCAGTAATACTAAAATAAAATTATGTTTTGGAAAAGAGAAGGTGGGTTTTAGAACCACTGTTCTCGGGGCAAAGCAGAGCATGCTCTTGTTCATTCCATGGTTGAAGAATCCTGAATGTTTCTCAAGGTTCTCACTTTTACTGCGGAGCACACTAAGCTGTTTTTCGTCGTTCACACCAAGTGCCAGTATTAGGAGTGAAAAAAAAATTAACAAAACTGTCTGACTGCTTTTTCTTGAAGTAAATTCGCCAGATGCTTAAAAGCTTGGCTGAAAATGCTACAAGAAAGGGCACAAACATTTTCTGGAAAGTTGTGGATCAAAACCAGTTTGGAGAAGGGTTGAACCCCTGATCCCAACCACTAGGGCAGTCAGTAGTAAAACACCAACAACTCTTTAGAGACCCGGTAGAAACCTGTAGCTTTTTTTTTTTTGTGGAAAAAAAAAAAATTATAATAATAATATTGAAGACTGTTGATTGATTCGCTGGAAGCAAAGCACTGTGGACTGTTCTTTTATTTTGTATTTTGAATTTGTTTTTTGTTTTTTTATTGTGCGGCCTAGCCTTTTTAATCCAGGGTCCTCCATTGCCCTTTGGGAGGGAGATTCCTGGATTCTACAAAGCACTGTTAGGACTACATGAAGGGGAAGTTAATGTATCTGTATTTTGTTTCTTGTGAAAATGCTGTAGACAACAGCAGAATGTCAAAGCCTTTACGTCACAATAGAACCTCAGTCCGGAGAAACTCTTCTCAAAGAATGAAACTCTTCTCATTAATTTTGCCACCTTGATCTTAAAATAACCCACAGAAACCCAAGATACATGTTATTTCAAGCCTGAAACACTACTGAGCAGCTCTTGATACCCACAGGAATGTACACCCAAACCTGGAAGTGCTTGCTTGCACCAAGTGTTGCTGCTATTTTTCAAACAAGAAAATAAAAATCCTTCTAGGGACATAACAAAACAAGAACATAATATGCAAACGAGAGTAGGCCGGTCTGCCCATCTCTGCTTGTCTGGTAGCTGATTGATCTCAAAACTAAAACTGTGTTCACTTCGTTTCCAGCTGTGTCCTCTGGTCCTGGTACATAGCAGAAGAACTTTTTGGACCAGGTTATATTGAAAAGATTGCTAAAAACATTACAGCTCCTGGGAATCCCTAGCTCTCTTTAAGCATTTATTTTCAGGCTGTTTCCGATACACCCACAGATAGGAAGCTGATGTATCCAGAGGGATACCCCAGTGCTTAAAAACCTCTCAGTTCAGTAGAAAAGCTTCTTCTACTTGATTTAATGGTTGAGTATTTGGAGATACGATACGAGAAAGAAGCTTCGTTGAAGGCAGGACCACCGTCAACCCATTCCCCAGACCAAATTCTGTACAATGCTTTGAGGTTTCTTCTACTGAGGTTCTGTTGTGGATCGGTAAGTACTCCACTACAAAACGGGGACCAGCTGCATCAAAAAAAAAAAAAAATTCTTTGCACCTTAATCTTTATTGAGATAATAATTTCTTGCAAGATGCAGAAAGGATAAGGGATGGTTCAAGCTAGAGGTAGACACAGGCAATAAATCAGATACCCGAACTGAAAAATAGTTGGATATCTGGTTGCAGGTAATTTTCCTGTTTTTATAGTCTCTTTAGTATTGGAAACTATGAAAATCTAACCAGTGCTACAAGAAAAAAAAAACTTTCAGCTTCCCCTTCTACCCCCAGGAACTCGAGAGCAGATGTCATCAAGCTACCAACACAAAGGCCAGCCCTGCAGGTGTCTGCCCAAGCTCAAACTCTTGCATAATTAGCTGTTAACAGAAAAAAAAACATAAAGGAAGATCATAGTTCTGATTACAAATTGGGCTGTTTAATTCATGAATATAAGAACCGAGGCAGAGATAACATGTCTACAATTTAATATCATGAAATACATGGTTTTTTTTGCCCAAATTGCCCTTTTAGGATATCAGCAGTCAATTTTGTAAATAAAATAAGTCACATATATACAATGTAACTACAGTCAGCAAAGATCTGAGCAACTTTTCATATCTTTTGAAACGTATCGTATGTCAGGGATCGATGTAGATCTCAGTTATGTTCATTCAAAATCTTTCTACATCGGTATGATCATTACATTTTATTTTTGACTGCCCTTCAGTATCACTATAACAAGATGCTTGTGCACTTATTTGTTTTGACTTTTGCTTCCAGATAGGATTTTCCAACAGCGGTTTGAACACCTCTATCCCTTTCTGCTCCTGATTCCTTTGTATGTTGTTTTATGTAACAGGGAACAATAATTTTGGCAAATGCCAAAGTGCCTTGTATCGAAGCACTTCCTAGAATGTAGTTTTATCTCAAGCCAGTCTGTTCTTAGTTCCTTCCTTCCTTCCTTCCTCCCTCCCTGCGAGGGGGAACCAAACATGCCCTGGCCCCCAGCAGGAGGAGTACTTGCTTGCAAATCTTAGACTGTTGTGTCAATCTTCCGACGGGAAAGTGCCTACCCGTATGTATTTGTGAAAACCTTTCACGCCTCCATTCTAGCTGTACTAGTCACACTGACATTGTTTTGGTTCCTGAAGCATTGAATTCTCCAGTTTCCTCCTCGGCTCACTGGGGGATCATGAAGGGTATATATTGAACCGTGTCACTGAAGAGCCCAGACCGTTGAGTTATCATGGGTCCTCTGATTGTCCCGTTTATGAATGAAGGTCAGCATGGAATTAACTACTTTGTTACGCTATATATAAGGATGGGCCCGACCATGTTTCAAATCTTAACAGTGTTTACCATGTATTGGTTCCAAATACCCGCATTACATTCTACTTTGAACGTTACTGTTTAGATACAGTACGTGCCGAGATAGGCAATTGATCAGATTACCTGAACCCCTGGAGAGACAGCCCTCAGACTGATACACCTCCTGGAGGTATTAGAGGCTTCTCTGTCTGTGTCGCCTCCATGCCCTGTATTTGTACTATGTGGGCTTAGGACATGCGTGACTACAGTCTGTTTTTGTTATCGTACTAATCAATAGCATTGAGCCATTTAGCTGCTACTCCATTCAAGTGCAATCACCCACTAACCAATCTCTTTAACAAGGTTACCCTGGCTAACTGTTTACCATATTTCCTTTCCAATACATTTCTGCACATGCTTTATCTCTCCAAACATTTTAAACCTAAGTTACCTTAGAAACTCTACATATGCCAAAGTCATCTCCAGCAAACTGGTTTAACATTACCAACACATGTTCTCTCATATGATTACTGACACATTTCCACTCTACATGAGGGTCTCTATAGAAACCATTGGGTTCTTATACGATTAACTCATTCTTCATGAAGGCTCTCTATTATTCTGTTGGGTTCTCAATATTTAGGCTTGAGAACTCGATGGTTCTGTATAGACCAGATGGGAACCTTTTTTTGAAAATTGTTTGGAATATTGTGGGACCATACAGTATACTTAAACTAAAGTTATGTGTACCACTTTCCAGGTACCAGTGTACAGCAATGGCCAAAAGTTTTGCATCACCTAGAATTTTAGGATTGAGACATAAATATATTGTGTGGAGTAGTGGTTAGGGCTCTGGACTCTTGACCGGAGGGTCGTGGGTTCAATCCCAGGTGGGGGAAACTGCTGCTGTACCCTTGAGCAAGATACTTTACCTAGATTGCTCTAGTAAAAACCCAACTGTATAAATGGGTAATTGTATGTAAAAGTAATGTGATATCAATGGTAACAATTGTAAGTCGCCCTGGATAAGGGTGTCTGCTAAGAAATATATATATATATATATATATATATATATATATATATATATATATATGAACATAAATTAGATATTTTATTTAACATCATGTCATCATGTGATCAAAGAAACTACAAAATTATATCGCAAAACAAGTCTACCAGAAGCCACAATAGCAGTGCAGTAGTATAATATAATATATAATATATATACATTAGCCACAATAGCAGTGCAATAGTATTTCATGTTAGAGTTCGAAGTTTTTCAATGTCAGTTTTTCTTGAATTCTATGGAAAACTACAAAGCGGCATGTAATTCAGTATGTTACCATAAACATTATTCAGCAGGTTTCATTCGACTTTAAGGAGCACAATTAGTTAATTCTATAGGGTGATGCAAATCTTTTGGCCACAGCTGTAGATGTGGTGGTGCAGACATTTATTATTTATTTCTTAGCAGATGCCCTTATCCATGGCGACTTACAATTGTTGCAAGATATCACATTGTTTTTACATACAATTACCCATTTATACAGTTGGTTTTTACTGGAGCTATCTAGGTAAAGTACCTTGCTCAAGGGTACAGCAGCAGTGTCCCCCACCTGGGATTGAACCCACGACCCTCCGGTCAAGAATCCAGAGCCCTAACCACTACTCCACACTGCTGCTCCTATTTATGACATGCATGAGGTTTTGCTGAAATGTCTTCCCTTTCTGTAACTCAACTAAACCAGATCACCTTCCTACAGAGATGTTATAGGAGCCAGTTAGTACCAGAGTGGTTCATCGCACATTTTCAGAGGGAATGCTAAAATACATTTATCGTATCCTGCTCTGTAGTTCTGTGGCACGTTGGAAATTATTATTTTAAAACAGAGGTTCTCAGCCTTCTCTGAATTGTACCCCACCTTAGCAATTTTTCTCTTGGTTCATCTGCAGAGCCCACAAAGCTAAATCAAATTTCCGAGGGACTTTCTTCATATTTCCAAACCATTTGGTTTTTAGTTGATGATGCACCCGCATAATCGCTCTGTCTTTTTTCATCACCACAAACCGATTCATTATGTAATGAACAAGGGTGCAATACGGTGGGACGGGACGGGACATATTCTTAAATACAAAAATCACCCGTTGTTGGCACTCTACATTCGTAAGCGCAGTCTTCCAGTAAACTATAAACAAATAATAAAAAAGAATAAACATTTGCGGGTTTGTAAAATTCACATTTAGACCTCAAATCAAATTTTATTTGCATATTTTTTATTACTGCTATAATTACTGAATTATTAGAATGCTCACCGCGCCCCCCTAGAAAATTTGACCACCCTGCTGCATATCAGAACAAAAAACGATACAACCATTGAAGATGTACATAATCATGTAGCTCAATAGCACTTACCTAACATACCTTACTGTTTCAAAATACATGACTGTATAACACCGAGTCTGATCATGAAAGAGCACTGTGGTTGATCTTTACATTAATAAAATCAAGTGACTTTATCTTTTAGGTTCCTTTAGACACCGTTATGCACTTCAGGAGAAACAGAAACTGCGCATTTTAAATGTTCAAGATTATAATCATTCGTGGCTCATCCAAATACTTACTGGGAAAGCACTTAGAAACGAAGGAGAAAGTGGAATGTTGTGTACAAATTGCTCTAGACTGAATATGTTTTGTGTTCTGAGACTAGAAACTCAACTTGGCCTGTGTGTTCAGAGGGACTGAATGAAACGGGAGAATATGAGACGCTGGTTTCACAGACCCTGAGTAACACTAAGAATGTAGCGTAAGGTGACCCAAGTGCTAAAACAAAATAATTTGATCATTAACACATCTTGGACCATTATTCTGATACAGTTTCATGGAATATCCTTTACCTTGCATTAAACTACTTGGACTTGAATCCATCTCCACCCAGTAGTTCTCCCACTCATCTCCCCTGTAAGTAAGGGCAAGGTTTATGTTGTATCCCATTTAATATTTACGGGACGCTGTTACCGTTTTCTTAAAGGGAATTTTAAATCCATGCCCATTTTAAACCCCCTTTCAGACAAATGCCCTGTTCCAACCAAAGCCCGTCTCTCTTTTACGGTCACTGCCTGTGGGCTGCCCCCCTCAGAGCCCAGACAGAACTCTCCTGTCTCAGCCCATCTCTCTCTCCCTCTCTGTCTCTGAGCATGCTCAGTGCCCTGCTGGTTTTCTGGTCTCCAGTAGCGAACTGCTATTGCAGTATGGAAACTAACCTAACGAGTAGTGACTAATATAAAAGGAAAACTTCTAGAAATAAAGGAATACAAGATTAAAAGTGCAGAAGTGTCAAGTGTTTTTATTTCATTTTCTGTACATGTTTTATATTTGAACATTAAAAAACCTACCCTAACACACACACACACACACACACACACACATATATATATATATATATATATATATATATATATATATATATATGTAATTAATTTCATTATTGAATTTGACTTTTTTAGGCTATATTTTATTTGCATTACGTGAGCGTAGCTGTTATTTACTTCATGCTAATATTGGACTCGCCAAGATAAATGAGTCTAGTGGTGGGGCCCAACCAAGACGTAGCATCACTGTAATATATGAGCCTTCAGTGCTTTTCCTCCAGGCAATGTGGATTTCCTATTTCCCTGTGTTGATGGCTGAAGTGTAATGCTGGCTCCAGGGATCAGCCTATTTCCAGCCTCCCCTGGCGCATCAGCACACACAACAGCGTTGGTGCTGGCTCCAGGGATCTACCAAAGTGAGGCCTCCCTGTTGCATGGCGACTGTCTGCAATGGGCTGGGTGGGGCGCTTCGCAGGGGTCATCAAGTGGGCACCCCCTGTCTTCGGTGTTTCATCGACTAGTTCAAGACACCCCAGGAAGGCTCGACAGTGATACTGGCATCCCAACACCACAAAGGAACCAACAGGGCCAGAGCAGGACTTTAAATAACAAACCTTCAATTCATGAATCACAATTATTTTAAAAAGCTTTAAATAGGTTGCTTTAGTATGTTAGAAAAAAATAAATGTCTTTAGGTGTATTAAAAACATGTCTAAATGTGCTCTAAATTATATTTAGGTTAATGGTTCTTAGAAATGAATGAACAAAGGTCAAACAGAATCACTTCTTTTAGGTTTTCACCCCTCTCTCCAGTGTGGCTGATGGTTGATCCTGGTATCGGGGTATAGTTTGTATTTTGAGGTTCCTCTTGATGTCTCTCCAGCATTTTCCAATGAGATTCTGGGAAGGAGAACCACAGGGTTGTAGTTATGGAGGCGAGCATGGACTGGTTAAGTCAAAATGAAAATGCTAGTGGGGTACCAAGATAGAAAACACATCTTGTCAAAAACAAAACACAGCAGGGGCTCTTGTGGACCATCATTAAAATTAAAACACAGTTCTGAGATAAAGCTTACATCAGGAGGAACATCACTTCATGGTGAAAGTCACAGCCTGGTGACATTTATAAAACTCAGAAGTTTATGGTACAGTATAACCTCAGAGCTATGAACCCATTGGGAATGGAGGCTGTCCATAAATCTGAAATGTCCGTAAGTCTGGAAACGAGTCTCCAATGGTTTTAATAAATGTGCACACCTGCTATCTACACCCTCAATCTGGTGAACACTATAAGGATACATCACAGTAATGCAATACTCATATTGCTATGATTTGACAGGCTTTAAAACGGTACTATACACATTTAACTTACCATTGAAATTCTAACTGTAGCAGAAACGCAGATTTATAGTTCAGTAAACATTCAACGGATGCTTGGAAATCGCATTTGTTCAACGTGTTATTTCTTATATCCACAAGGGGCAAAGTACTGGAGTGGGACAGGTTACTGGTTCTTAGAAATGAAAGAAACAGCTTAGTTAGAATCAGATGTGTGGTTTCTGAGGTATGGATGCTGTTTGTGGTATGGAGGGAGGGGGGAGGGGGAGAGAGGGAGGGGGCCCTGGTAAGTTTTTGTACAGGGGATGAATAGAAATGTATCACTGTGCCAGTCATTCGAAGTTGTAATATGCAACAATACTAAACGCAGTGGGCAATGTCAGTAGACTTTTTGTAGTTTGATGAACAGGCAACAGGTAGACTATACAAAAGTATGTTGTGCCATTGCCGAGAATAGTATGCGTTTTTTAGAAGATTTCAATAAATAGATCAGTCAGTCAAATGCTAAACACTATTTTTAAACAGAGTTAAGTGAAAGGGCTCTATCTTTCTGCCTGAATCATGGTTATCCTGCTAAATCCCTAGCAAACGTACAGTGTCTATATTTTGTCATTCATTAAAATAGTGAATTGAGCAATGAACACGGTTTTATATTTTATAAGCACACTACATTCTGAACATGACATCACTGCCTGTTACAAAATACAAATGCAAGCAATATATTTTAGTCGCTGTAATAATCTAAATGTAACTGATAGTTCCAAGCTTTTTAAGAAATATGATATGCTTTATTATGATATAATAATTGTGCTCATGATGATTTGGAATAAATTGCTTTAAGAACTTGGGATAATATTATAATAATTTACAATAGGACCTCATTGGTTTTACATCATATAAAGGACGGAGCACAAGGTTAAGTGACTTGCTCAGGGTCACACACACAGTGAGTCAGTGGTTGAACCCGGACCCTCCTGGTAACAAGCTCCTTTCTCTAACCACTGGACCACCAAGCCTCTTCTTTGCATGCTTGAATCTTTCTTACCTGGTAAGACAGTCACTTTAGTTCCTCTTCCCCAGTAATCCAGGACCATGCTATTCTTTCTCACGCAGTAGTAGATAGCGGAGTCTGCCAACTGCAGGTTGTTCATTTGAAAAAACACAGTGTTGTTGGATACGTCTCTTGAAGTCTTGAAACGGCCTTGGATGCTTCCACTGTACTGATCCCACCCTTCGTACCCCATCCTTGCCAGAAACTCCAGGCGCCCCCCACTGAACTGTCTGTACCAGTGGACATCATGCTCGGTGATTTTGTATCCAGAGACCCAGCAAGTTAATGAGACAGAGTCTCCCTGCCTTCTCAGCTCTGCACCAGACTGGGTCAGAACAATGCTGGCCAGGGAATCTGGACAAATGAACACAATAAATTAAGAAAGCATAACCGATTCTTAGTTGATTTCAATTTAAATGAGGACCTGTTTACTCATTCATTAGATAAACATAAAAAAACCTTCTTAGTCTAAAAGTAGACAACAAACATTTGTCAAGCAGACTAAATTGGGCAACACTTTACATGGTGTCTCTAATTACTGTGTATTCACATAGTAGTTACTTAGTAAATACATGAGTACTTACACATCATTACAATGTTATTATGCATAGTTACAATGTACTTAATGTGTACATCTTTTTTGCATGATGTAACAATAATCCTAACCCTATCCCAAACCCTAACTCTAAACCGAACCACTTTTCTGATACAATTGTGTACTTACATATATCATGCAAAAAGATTTACACATTAAGTACATTGTAACTATGCATAATAACATTGTAATAAAATGTAAGGACTCATGTATTTACTAATTAACTACTAAGTAAATACACAGTAATGAGAGACACTAAATTGCTTCTTTGTATTCTTCATTAATGGAGCTAAAGTGAGCTTACATGTGAAGGAAGGCAGTAGAATAATGAATCCAAGCAGAACGCCCATCCTCCTCCGCAGTGCTCTCTCTAACACCATACTCAGCAATGCCGAGATCCTGCTTTGAAACAAATAAAGCACAGTATAAACAGGTCGTGGGCTAAGCCAGCGCAAGCAACTGCAACTCACACTGGTTACTGTGCATCCCACAGAACCACTTGAACTCTTCCACCTTCCTCCTTACACACTGGACCTGCTTCGTCAAGCGCCATCTAGTGGGGAGAAGGAGTCATTTTTTATCACTGTGCATTTTCAAAAGAATTAGAAGCTATTGTTTTTTGGTTACACTTTAGATGAAGTCTCTCTAATTACTGTGTATTGACACAGTAGCTACTTAATAAATACATGTGCACTTATACGTCATTACAATGCTATTATTCAGAGTTACAATGCACTTAATGTGTACATTATTTTACATGATATAACCCTAACTCTAAACCTTCCTGTGTTGGCCTTTCTACTGTTCAGAGAGTTCCCCTTAACAAGCAGCATCAATAAGGGTTACCTTTATACCAATCATGATGCCACAAGTAACAGCCATGCTCTGTTATTTATTATTATTATTATTATTATTATTATTATTATTATTATTATTATTATTATTATTATTATTTATTTCTTAGCAGATGCCCTTATCCAGGGTGACTTACAATTGTTACAAGATATCATATTATTTTTAAATACAATTACCCATTTATACAGTTGGGTTTTTACTGGAGCAATCTAGGTAAAGTACCTTGCTCAAGGGTACAGCAGCAGTGTCCCCCACCCGAGATTGAACCCACGACCCTCCAGACAAGAGTCCAGAGCCCTAACCACTACTCCACACTGCTGCCCCATTGTGGAACATTCTGTGGTGATTTAGAGCTTATTTAAAATAATCAGTCTAGTTAATCACTGGTAATCGTTTGCTGAACCACAGTTCATCAATAAATCCATCATGAGTGCATACCAATACACACACACCTACGTACAGCTCGTTTGATCATTTAATAGAAAAAATAGCTAATTAAATCGCCCTTTCTAAATGATCTTCAGTGACAATTCAGCTCCAATGAGCGGTTTGTAAAACAGAGAAGTCATCACATCTTGGTTTGGAAGGAAGCTGCTAGAATATTTAGCAACCATAACTCTGAGAAATGAATGTAAACAGTATTATACAGCAAGCAGGGTCTGGGAAAAACAGTATCGTTCCTATCAGATTCACAACGTGCTGTGGCACTGTGGTTTCTGAGCAGATTCTAGTAAGATATTTCTATGTGCTGAATGGCACTTTGCTGTACAGCCATCCCACTGAGGTTTAATGAAGAAGCAGCTGCAAGATATTCAGACAGTTCTTAGAAATGTCTGTAACACAAGCCATTGTTTCAGAATAATTTCTTATTAGATTCACAACATTGTTGAAGTGTGGTTTCTGAGGCAAGAGTGGTATTTATTATGGGGTTTTTCCATGTATTTGTTGTCTGTGTGTATGTGTGTGTGTGTGTGCGTGTGTGTGTGTATGTGCGTGCGTGTGTGTGTGTGTGTGTTGGGGGATCCCTAGTATGTTTTTGCACAGGCAATGAATAGAAATGTATCACTGTGCTATTTTTTTCAGTACTGATAAGCAATACCCAACACATAGTGTTTGCATTTTCTACTCATATATTCTGAAGATATTAAAAAAAAATATGAACTGGATTGTATTTTTCAAGTTTCTGCTATCAAATCTGAATACCAAAAAAATAAAATAAAATAAAAAAAACAAAAGGATTCCAAAACCATTAGCATTATTTTCATGCCTCAAAAAAATGTTTTATGTTAAGTATAGCCATAAAAAGAAATCCCACTGATTTATTAAAATAAATCGCTACTACATTGGAGATATCAACACCCTACAATTAAATGAAGGTGCACTGTTGTTTTTTTAAAATTTGATTTGGATTTTTGATTTGTTATTTCAGTGTCTTAATGAAACTGAATGTAGCCTAGGTTAATATTTTATGAAATGTTTAATTATACCTCAGCTTTCACCTCAAAAGGTAACACTTTCCATTGTGACTCTAATTACTCTGTATTTACATAGTAGTTACTTAACTAGACACACTCAATGGAAAGTGTTACCGTCTTAAAATGTTCTAACGGGCTCTAACTTTGCAGCACAACAATAACAATGTAATCTTCCTTTTATGGTTTAAGTACCACTTTCTTACCTGGTAAAACCATTAGTTTTGCCGCTGTTTCCCAATGATCTAATGTCGCTGCTTGATCAACACGGCCGTGTTTCCTTGCACAGTAGTACGTCGCTGTGTCTGATAATCGCACTCTGAAGATGTCCAGGTACACGCTGCTGCTTGGAACATCTCTGTAAGTCCTAAAACGCCCTTGGAATTGGATATTATTGTAAACATGAGTTCCATCAGCATTAACTGCTGCCAAGCTGTACAGCTGCCCTCCTGGATCTTGTCGAATCCAGTCGACATGGTGTTCAGTTATTTTATATCCAGACACCTTGCAGCTCAAAGTAACAGCCTCCCCAAGCTTTGAGTCGGTCCAAGGTAGTCCAAAGCTAGTCTGAGCATCTAGACACCCAAAAAAAAAAATCACATAAAAATAAGATAATAGTAAATACTTTCAGACAATGCAGAAGTATTAAAAGGGCAACTATGTTTACTTAAACATCTTAAGATAAAAAAAAAGTTTAAAGATCAAATCAAATGTGGGTCTATTAATAATAAGTTATCACAGCTTATGATCAAATACACACACAGTTTTGTTTTGAACTGATAAGTGATTCTTTCTTATCAAATGGAGTTTCTCAAATACTTTATACAAAAAAAATACCCAATTGATGGGGGTGTTAAACTGAAAATATGATAACAGATTATCTGAAGGTTTCTTTGAAGACATGCAAAGATTTGGGTTATGAATTGCTATCGTCTCAGGGTCACTTTCTGCACACATGAAGGGGCAAATAGAATGCCTTCAAATGCATTATGAGATAAAGTGTTGATTTTTGTGTGTATAAAGCTTGCCCTGTAATGAAAGTTTTGAAAATGGACCAACGCGCTCCTTCAGCTAACTAACTTTTCTACGCAAATCTATAAAGTGAACAAACTTACATAAGAAGAATCGCAGTATAGCTACAAAGCCAGTGACAGGTCTCATTCTGTTCTCCTTGTTTAGCTTTCTTCAGAACAGACAAGGCAATCTGATCAGTTGTGAGCCAAGACCTTGTGTTTTGGGAGACTGGGAGGGATTACACAGGCAGCTGCTGTATAGTTTACCGGACCACAAAACCTCGGAACCCTGTAGTGTGCTGGAAAGATGTATTGTAATCTTATTAAAGGGAGGGGTTTACATTCATTTCTATGAATTACAGTAGCTGAATATTATTATTTGTTTATTTAGCAGACGCCTTTATCCAAGGCAACAGAGAGACTAGGGTTTGTGAACTATGCATCAGCTGCAGAGTCACTTACAACTGCGTCTCACCCGAAAGACGGAGCACAAGGAGGTTAAGTGACTTGCTCAGGGTCACACAATGAGTCAGTGGCTGAGGTGGGATTTGAACCAGGGACCTCCTGGTTACATGCCCTTTTCTTTAACCACTGGACCACACAGCCTCCTATAATATTCTAGCAACTTCCTTCCACAAACCAGGATGCGATGGCTTCTCTGTTTTACAAACCGCTCATTGGAACTAATATATCATACCTTTATATATAAACCCAAGATGTCCGTCTTTTCAGATGCCTTTTCTTTTTTGGTTTCTGAAATATGTTTAATTTTGATTTATTTATTTATTTTTAAGATTTGATTTTATCATGTTTGTATTTATACTTTATTGGCTGGTTTCACAGACCCAGATTAGCACAAATCTTGGTGTACCTTACCTAAATCAACATTGGGTAGTCCAGGACTAGTGCTGTGAAACCAGCCGTTTATGTGCATGTTTAAGGGGACATCCTAAAACGCCTACTGTGGCTTAATGTGCTTAAATAAAAACAAATTCTTACAAACTTTCCGATCAGGCTTAACACTTCCTAATACTATCCTAAAACAAGTCGTGGTTTTCAATAACATAATAACATTAAGCCCTAAAAATAACCTGATAATGTGAACTGTTCCGTAATGTGAAAAGCATTTAATGTGCAAAATGAAGTTATGTATTATGTTTATGCCTTTTTTTCAGCTTTTTGGTGTAGTAAAACATGAAAAGCGAAAGTTCAAATCATTGTGTGAAAGGAAGTGTTTGACAGTGCCTGGATACACAGTCGTTACACCACAGAAGCACATCGGCTCGGCAGTTTTTCTTTTTAATGTGGTGGTGGGAACGCAAAGGGTCTTGTGCAGGGCTAGTTGTTTTAAAATATTTTACATATATTTAAAAAAAAAAAAAAGTTCCCCCTTCATCAGGGCCCCCCTTCGAGGCGATGGGCCCCCTTCGAGGCGTTGGGTCCCGGGGAAATGTCCCTGTCCTCCCCGCCCTCTCGGTGGGCCTGCGTAAACGTAGAGTACTAACACTGCACCGGAAAGTAAACTTACCTAGTAAATACTGCACATTTTTAAAAGAAGCTCAGAGTTTGAACCTTGTTAAAAAGTAACTAATTGGCTTAACTCTATATTGTCACATGAAGTGCTTATTTGAAAGTATACTTGTGTAATTGTAAGTAAACAATTGTATACCAGCCTTAGCTGTGATATGTTATAAGACGAATTGTAATTTAACTTAGAATTTTTTTTTTTTTTGCATTTAAATATATGCTTGGGTTTAACTGGAGTTATTTTGCCTGTGAGTGGTAGACGCAGGGACACTGTGTAGTTGAGCAGAGGGAACTGTCAGCAGAGTGACGTCATCACCTGCTAGCAGATCCGTGCAGCCTGGACTGGACTGAGACAGAGGAGTTAATGTGCTGTGTTAGAATGAGATGTTGAACCTATACTGGATTTTAGGAAGGCAATACAATTCCACTTGTACTGTAGTTTAAATGCATTATTGAGAAACGACATATATAGAAGCATATACATTCAAGGGATAAGTGTTTACTTGTGCTGCATTGATATGTATGTGAATTGCTACCTCACAATGATTTTCTAAGTTGTTCCTTTCTGTATTATCATCTAATAAACTGCTTCGATATTTTAATTTACCTTGTTGTGGTTGAGGGTGTTTGTGTGTTCACTGTAATTCCTCAATCTTATACACGTCATCAAATACAATTATTATGATGAGGTCTTAATTAACTTGAATAAATATTCCGATCATTTAACAGATAACTAATAGATTGTGTTTAGTCGGTGATCTGATATGGTAATGGTCATATAGTATTAATTCAAGTTGATTTAACACACATTAATTTGAACTATTGTAATTATTCAAATTAATTAATTGTTTAAATTGATTATTAAACAAACTAACGTAATTAGCCCTACATCCTAAATATAAGAAGCAGGTCAGAGCTTTTGGGCACCCTGAGCCCAGAGTGCCAGTAAAAAAGGATAATGTGAGAACGACTGAATATATAGACGCCTATATCCAGGCGACTTACAGAGACTAGGGCGTGTGAACTATGCATCAGCTGCAGAGTCACTTACAACGTCTCACCCGTAAGACAGAGCACAAGGAGGTTAAGTGATTTGAACCGGGGACCTCCTGGTTACAAGCCCTTTTCGAAACATCGGGCGTAAGAAACGCACCGAATAAACATTGTAGTGTGATTAGCCCTTTAGAGTTAGAGCTAGAGGGTTAGGGACTCAGATTTGACTGAACTTGTTTGTTTAAGATATTTGCATATGTTTGTGTAAAACTGAATGCAAGGTGTATGACTTTCAGGTTATAAGTGTAAATAGTTGTCAGGATGTTAACAATGAATAGAAAAATACAGGTACGTTATTTGAACAGTTGTAGCAACACGTGGGGACGTGGAAGGCTATATTTTTCGGGAACCCCACTACTTACTCTTTAAGCTAGAGTGCTGCTAGCCACTGGACTACAGACTCTGCATCAAAGAGCCTGGGTGCTGATCGTGTCCAGATACCAGTAGAGTTATGCCTAGAGGCAGTTCAAATCTGCAGAAAAATATTAAAATAACTGCTGAGCATCTTATATTATCATTATGTGTGCAGAGTCACTTACAAAAGGACCTCCCTTTGACATCTCATCCAAAGGATGGAGCACAAGGAGGTTAAGTGACTTGCTCAGGGTCACACACAGTGAGTCAGTGGCTAAGCTGGGATCGAACCAGGAACCTCCTGCTAACAAGCCCCTTTCTCTAACCACTGGACCACCAAGCCTTATGTGTTTAGTATTCGTATTAATAATGGCTTATAAAAATGCAAGTCAATTAAACATAATCATATGTATGGGTCAAGTACTTGCAATTTAATATACCAAGCATTTTATTTTCCTGTAAAATCTTTAGATCACATGAGACTTCTTATTGCGCCACATTTGCAAAGCCTCAACTCCAGCCTTTAATTGAATCCTACTTTTCATTTAACAAAACAAGACCCTATATTCTATATTTCAGGTCACTTTAGCAGTCTGTTTATGATCATTGTGATGACGATGTAGCTGCAGAATATGAAGAATCTGTGGAAGACTGAGAATTTCGCGGTGGCCTGAACATTCCGAGATTTCCGAGGAATTCCGTTATCCGTTGATTTGGACTGTCTGGTTGGTGATGGTTATGCCCTCACACTATCTGCCCCCTGCTTGTTACACCACTGTGTTGCAGTCAAACATAACCATGGAAGCATTATCACAGATATATGTAACTGCCTCACTACATGTAATACTGGCAAAATTGCAGTACATATCATCGTCTTACACCAGCTTGCTTGAACCCCACACAGGTTTTGAATCCGCTGCGTTAGAAGTACAAACACTCTCTCTGGCTATACAGTAGTTAGCACATGTATTAGAACACCTCAAGATTTATCATTATACTCTTTATATACCTATCTGCATGAAAACCTCTGGGTGTGAGAATTTCAATTTCTGGTCAGTAATTAGTTATATAGAGACAATAAGTACTACTAACTTGTGGGTCTGTGTTCCTTTTCTCTTAGTATTTTAAATGAATTGCATGTGCGGCCTTTTAAAATCTCCAATTAAATTAAATTAAATTAAATCACTAATTTGCTTATTTTGACAATTTTTCAAGAGTTTCAGTTCTAGTGGTTTGATTTCACTTGATTTCAAATCAAAACTACAAAAGCAATGGGGAGTTCTAATACATTTGCACACTGCTGTACATGTTTGCCATAACATGTGTTGCACATTTTATGTAGCATATGTAGCTAATGGGAGAGAAAAACAGGTAAGCTTCATGGAATTATTTTGTCAGCTGCAATTAAAGAAAAACACACAAGATTGTTTTTGTCACAAGAGGGGGCCAATAAGTACCACAAGCTTAAAAAAATGAAGAAGTGTAAAAGTGGATCTATTTAATCTAATCCCCACTAGTTCTTTCTTTAACAGGATTTGACCCAACGTCAATTAACCTAAAACAAACAGTTCTTTTAGCAGCACTAATCCTGGCAATCTCAGAACCTCAAATCTGACCCGAAGACAAATCTCAGGGCTGAGCCTCTTAATCCTCCACCTGAAGGAGAAAAGGATACACAGAGAATTTACAACATAGTGCGCTCCACTAAGCACAAACAGAAGGTCAAGGGATGAAAAAAAGGCTGTCTTGTTCATTTCACTGCTTCGCTATAATTATTTATTTTTTTTCCAGTTGATTTCTTGTTTTCTTGTCACCACTGCACAAATGGGCTGTAAATTTCCCTGGAGCCAGCATTACACTTCAGCCACCAACACCAGGCCAATAGGAAATCCACGTTACTTGGCAGAGATAAAGCGCTGAAAGCTCATATATAAGGCCCTGTGAAAATTGGAGAAATTCTTTAAAATTCACGGCAGTGTCACGGGTAAAGTATCATATTTCGCGGAATGTGCACGGAAATATCTTATAAATTATGTGTACAGATTATTATTATTTTTTTTTAAAACAGCAAATATACAGATAAATGCACTGACATCTAAATTAACATCAAAGTTACTCAAGCACTTTACAATAGCTTGTGAAACGGTGTTGTAATTAACAGCCTGTAGGTAAAGTGTATCTGCAAGGACAGCTTTCAGTTCTAGTATGTCAGGTGCATGTTCACCATTTTTGGTCTTGCAAAACAAATACAATGTGTAACCCATACAGATCTTGTGCATCAGTCGACTCGTCAGTGTGACCACTGACAAGCAACCAGACTGTTTTACCAATTCCATAATCTCCTGCTTGTGATACTCAGCAACTTTAGGTAAGTATTCACGTCTCAGCTGGGCTGATGAAGGAATCGCTCCACCATTTGCTACACTCTGTCTGAAGAATTTCCGTAACTTTTGGTTGTCCAATTTTCAAAAGGGATATTTGCACAAACAAACGCCTCTGTCAGTGAAAATTGAGTAAGTGGACTTTTGGAACATGGAAGTCACCGTTTTTTGTTTCTTTGCAAGTAAAGCAGTTGCAGTGCTGCTCTGGATTTCCGCCTTTCTCTTTCTCTGAATACTTGCTGTCACATTTTCAGCCTTTTTAGAGACATCCATTTTCTTGTTTACAGTGTATAGTATTTTAATTTCCTGCTTAGACTGCATACAGTCACATGACATAATCACTTCACAGCACTGTGTGCATGGCGAATATTACACGCAGACACATAGCAGAGCTGTATAGTTTTGTTTAATGTGATATTTTTTTGTATTAAATACAAATAATTATGAAATTATTTTTATTTCTTAAGAATATTGTAAAAATCACGGTATAGGGCTAATTTCGCGATTTCTGCGCAGCCCATGAAATCGTGATTTTCACAGGGTCCTACTCATATATTACAGTGACGCTACGTCTTGGTTGGTCCCCTCCACTACACTCTCATTTTATCTTGGCGAGTCCAAATATTAGACGTAAATAACAGCTACTCTCGTGTAATGAAAATCAAATCAAATCAGAATATCTTTTTTTCTATATCATCTATACCACGTGAAACAGTTGAAACAGCATTCACGTTATCTCTCCTCTCTGGCCTCTTTCCCTCTGCCTTCAAACAAGCCTCTATCTCCCCCCTCCTCAAAAAACCTACCCTCGATCCCACCTCCGTCCAGAACTACCATCCTGTCTCCCTCTTGCCCTTCCTCTCTAAAACCATCGAGCGGGCAGCACACCCCCAGCTCTCTGCTTTCCTGTCTAACCACTCTCTGTTCGACCCTCTCCAATCTGGTTTCCACTCTGCTCACTTCACTGAAACTGCTCTCCTGTCTGTCACAAATTCGCTAAACTCTGCCCATGCTGTCTCTTTCTCTCCTTTGTCCTAATTCTCCTCGACCTCTCTGCTGCCTTTGACACTGTCGATCACTCTAGTCTCCTATCCTGTCTTGCTGACCTGGGAATCTCTGGCACTGCTCTGGCCTGGTTCTCCTCCTACCTCTCCGACTGCACCTACCAGGTAACCTGGTGCGGCTCAACCTCCTAGACTACTGCAACTCCCTCCTGGCCGGCCTCCCTGCGTCCGCCACCCATCCGCTCCAGCTCATCCAGAACTCCGCTGCTCATCTGGTGTTCTCTCTGCCTTGCTTCTCCCATGCAACTCCACTGCTCCGCTCACTCCACTGGCTCCCGATCACCGCTCGCATCCAGTTCAAGACTCTCGCCTACAAATGCCTTGACCAGACTGCACCCAGCTACCTCCAGACCCTCATATCTCCCTATACCCCAACTCGACCTCTCCGCTCCTCCTGCACTAGAAGACTGGCTGTACCTCCTCTACGCTCCTCTGCCTCCAGAGCCCGCTCCTTCTCCACCCTCGCCCCACAGTGATGGAACGACCTTCCTACGGATGTCAGGACTGCCCAGTCGCTGACCACCTTCCGGTGCCTCCTCAAGACACACCTCTTCAGACAACACCTGTAAAACTCAACTCTTCCCTTCTGGACAATATAGCACTCTGCCTTTAATGCACTTTAACTTGCACTTATCTGCTCCCTATTTTATTGTATTTAATCCTGCACTTAACCCAATCTGTAGTATGTTGTATTTCACCTGCACTCGTATCTAACCCTAATGTAACTATCAACACTGCTATCTGCTCTTGAACTTCCCTGTATCAAATCGTACTGTGTTTTGTATTTGATCTTATTAGGACTGAAGTCATTGTATTTTGTATCTTGCTCTTAATTGTATTGTAATTCTTGATATGTATTTTTTGTATACAACTGTAAGTCGCCCTGGGTAAGGGCGTCTGCTAATAAATAAATAAATAAATAATAATATAAAAAAAATAAAAAACAGTTTAAGTAATAGTAAAGGTGCACGAAGTACAAAATAAACCCAAAGTATTTAGGATGAATCAGACATAAGAGTCACACACAAATATAACTTGCCACCTAGCATTCTTCCTTCTCTTTTTTTTTTTTTTAGAGCCTGGCCGGGTACAGAAGTCTCAGATGAAGCTATATCCGACCACATAAACACTAACAATTCCCCTCATGCTTTTAAAAGGCTACAAATGGAATGGTTTTCAATTAGCGGGATCCCTTGGGTGCATCAATTATTGATGAAAGTGTCTGAGGCTTTTATGTGTGTTTGTACGTGTATTAAAAGCCTCCTGTATCAATTACTGACACCCGCAGCTAAGAGGCATACGGGATCTTGGGGTGGTTGTTTAAACGTAGGGTGTTGCTGGCGATCAGCCTCAGAGTAAAGCTCTGGAGGTTTCTAATATTTTTCAGTCCTGCATGTCAGATTACATTATAGAACTTCAGTCAAGCTTCATCAACATCAAAGGACTATATACAGTAGTGTGCAAATGTATTAGAACATACCGTTGCTTCTGTAGTTTTGATTTGTTGTCTATGTGTAATCAAACCACTGTCACTGAAAATCTTGGAAAATTGTCAAAAATAGGCAAATAGTGATCGTCTGATTTAACTGATGACTTTAATAATATACAATTCATTTAAAATAGTAAGAGAAAGGAAACATGTGGCCACAACTGGTAAAATTCACAAAGTGAAGTACAAAGTGGTCTAACGTTTTCACACATGACTGCCTATTGTTTCTATATCACTGATTACTGAGCAGAAATTGAAATTCTCACACTGTGACAAAGAGAGAAGGAATGTGAGCTGCAAATCTCCCTCCCGACCAGAAAGGGCGCTGTGTAAGGTTGGTGGTATGCTTTCCCATAGACAGGTCAATTGGACTAGGTGGCAACCGGAAGTTGGCCATTTTTGGAGGAAGCTTGTTGCTGCGAGTTTGCTAAACAAAGCCATTGTTATCAGCTGCGGGACATACAGCGATTGGAGAAACCGTGGCGCCGGGCTGATCACATGGAGGAGTTTGGCAGTACAAAGGGGATGTGAGTACAGCCCCTTGCGCTGGAGTTACTGACGCGCCGGAGCGCTATGTTTTTGTTTGCATTTGCAGAGGACGAGTAAATGGGAGCTGCAGACACGGAGCCAACACACACCCCTGACCACGACCCTCACAGACACGCACTGTCATCCCAGGTTTTGGAGAGCACAGTTTCGAGCACCAATATTATAACGTGTGTTTTTGTATATTTTGTTTGGGACTGTAAACCTTCCGTGTACCCCCTGATACCATTGCTGGTAGAAATTTAAATAAAGCACTCGCCACCTGATACACACCCAGAGGTTTTTCATGCAGGCAGGTATATAAAGGATATAAATGACAAATCTTGAGGTGTTGTAATAAATGATTTAAAGCAAGACTAGGAATGGAGATTGTATTAACTATTTTCCCTCACTCAGATCCCTTACTTACTAAGGTTTTACCACAGTCACTAGTGTAATGTTTATGAATTAAGAGACCAAGCCATGTTTCAAATCTTAACAAATACCTGCATTACATTCTATATTGAATGTTATTGTTTAGATACAATAGGTGCCACTAGTATTAACAGAGATAGGCAATTGATCAGATTACCTGAACCCCTGGAGAGAGGGCCCTCAGACTGATTCACCGCTGGTCCACAATGATTCTGGAAGTACTGATACAATACAAAAAGGACACTGCAGATTCTATTAGCCTAGAACAACGAGGGATAGGGGAGACTCAACAGAACAAAACGTCTAAAAGCAGCTGATTCTGTTAACACTACCAGTATTTTAAGCATTGCACAGAGACCAGGACATAGTTAGAAATTTGAGTGTAGATAGACCTCAGACGGGCTAGTAGACACTGGGGTGCTGAGTAGCATTTCTGAGAGATTTTCTATACTGCTAAGCACCTTTAAGAACTTAAAAGAGGAGAAATAAGAGGAGCCCTTCAACCCTTCAATGCTTCTCTTGTTTGTAAATGTCATGTTCTTTTCTTAAACATTCTTTGTTGTAAGATAAAGAGTTCAGTTTTGTGTGAAAAAAAACATGCTTTGAAATGTTGAATTAGTGGACTGTCTCACATCTTTTCCAACCGAGCCATGCCAGGCTGTGCCGAGCCAGTGCTGAGCCAGCCCAGCACGGCTTAGGAGGATCCTGGTTGTGTTTCCATGGCAGAGCCCAAACTGTGCAACTGACGTCACACGCAATGAGTCGAGTCACATGCAAAGTATGCAGTATTAAGAGGCGCTGTATTTGAGTTGAGAATGGCGGATCCAAAAGTTATAGTTGTGTTTTTCTTTGTTTTACGTTCTTCACATATTACTGAATACAACTGAAACGCAAACGACGGGCTGATTACTCAAAGAGGAGAAGAATGCCGGAGTTTCACGGTTTGGTTCTTGCTCGGCTCGACAGATAGTGGAAAAGAGGATTTAAAGACTGCCTGCTGAGGTATGTCCACGCTGTGTTAGCTGCGGGAGGTTACCCGTCTTTAAAGTCCATTACATGGATACAATTAGCCCTCGGGCAGCATCTATTTGTTCCTTGAGTTGCTACAACTTAATCTCTGCATGTAAAGTAATGATCAAGAAGGTTAAGGTTAAAATAAGGAACTTCTAAAGTGCATGGATCGGCTGCTATGGAGCACATGAGGCAGAATTATACCTGGTGTGGGTATGCATATTGTGTTAATTTCAATTATTTAATAACTGAGAATATTAATACAGTAGGTTGATTTTTGTTGCCCACTAACCTGTTTCGGTTGTTTTAATGTGAAACTGATTTATTGAACTAATAAAGTATTTTTTTGTGACAGTTCTTTTACACATTTTATTTTCCAGTGTTTTAAGTTTGTTAAGAATTGTGGAGGAAGGATTCACCAACATGATGGCAGTCTATCCCTGTAGAAATATATGTGACCAGACACATTGAAAATGTCTATTTAAGTTACGCAACTTAACTGGAAAACCTTGTTCTTGTTTTTCAGATGGGTTTATCTTTGTAGCTGACAACATTAAAATTTCAGATCATTGTTTGCGGTAGCGAAAGAATTGGTAGCAGACTAAAAACAGAATCGTATCAACCTGTATAGCCCTGTCAAGAAGGAGTCAACACAAGTTAGCACCTGTCAGTGTTCACCGTGCATAGCCAAGGATACTGTGGGTTAGTCTGCAAGCTGTTTCAATGGTTCTGGAGGGACATCTAAACATCCCTCACTGATTACACCCCCTGATTCACTCAGTGTATTAATCCTGGCTATTCTCCAGAATGGCCTTTAGTCACCACTTTCTCTTTTTAAACTTTAGTAAAATAGTCTTGGAAAAGGAAAGAGAGCACCAGCCAACCATGCTGCTAGCTCTGTCAAAGCTGCAGCTCATGAATGCAGTCCAACGTGGAATAAAACATTATTGTTAGCAACTGTAAGTGAAGAGTGAAGAACCATCATGTTCTAAGCCCCCAATCGATCGCCACATGCTACAGATTTATCAGTTTAGTTATAATCTATAATTGCATTTAGGAAAATTCTGAACAAAATTAAATGTGATATTTAAATTGTATAGTCTTAATTAAGTCATCCACTCAGAACATAAGCTGGAGCTGATTGATCTCAGGACGTTGTCAAGTTGGTTCTTAAAGGATCCAGGTGATTCTGCCTCAACAACATGACTAGGCAGCCCATTCCATCCCCTCACCATTCTCTGTGTGAAGAAGAGTCTCCTTCCCTCTGTCCTAAGTCTGTCTCTACTTTATTTCTGTGCACTCTGATCCTGTGTAGAGTAGCGGTTAAACTTTGTCAATTCCTTTTAAAGATGTTAAAGACTTCACTCAAGTCTAGGGTTACCAGATTTCCAGAGTGAAAAACTGAGACTTTTTTTGGTTTTTTTCTTCAATTCATTGAAGCTGTAGCAACTCTACATTTTAAAAAAATTAAACATTGGGTGTAAATATGTATTTTAAATAAGTTATAAAAATAGCTATATTAATCAAAACACCATAGGGGCTAACTTTAAAAGACTAACTTGGCTGGTGGCCCTTCCAAGATAATATACAAAATAAAATAAATAGCCATGGTCTAGGAAGTCAAACAGAATCCATAGGTTTATTTTATCTTTGTATAATAAATGACTGTGCTGTCAACTTGCTGAGCACACTGCTACAGTTTTGTGAATACAAAATAGCAAAATTGGGACAATTTAACAATTTAACTTTTCAAGGCTGAAAACTGGGACATTCACAGTTTTCCCAGGATGTCTGGTACCCCAATCAAGTCCTCCCTAATTCTAATTTGTTTTCGGCTGAATAAATTCCCTCAGCCTGCTGTATCTGTATAGCTTTCCTATGTCGGCTCCACTTTGGATTAACTAGGATGCTAAAATGAATCTGGAAAAATAGCAAGATCTGGTGATACCTACCGAAACATCAATGGAAGTTTCATTTGCAAAAACAAGTGGATTACATTAACAAATCACCTTGGGTTCAAACAAACTTATTCTTCCAGATTTAGCATACTTACGAGATGGGAGGACTTACATCCTTAATACTCTGCTCCTGCCTGTCTCGCTGCCACTCTACATGGCTGTCTAACCAAAGCATATCATCAATCCTTTTAAACAGCTTTGAGATTTCAGCTAAACCTTTTCTGATGTGAAACCCTAATTTGAGTGGGGGGTGGGGGGGGGGGGGGGGTGGGGAGGTGGGGAGGGGGGGGGGGGGGGGGGTATATAAGAGATATCACTGGGAGTAACAATAGTTCTGCCTGACACTTTTCTAGTCCAGGGTCACCTTTCCGGACATCTTAAGTTGCAGGATAAGAGTCTCTCTCTCTTTCTGCTAAAACGAAACAAAAACCACAGGACGATCATTTACACCTTCCTGTTCTGTCTATCTATCTATCTATCTATCTATCTATCTATCTATCTATCTATCTATCTACCTATCTGTCTCATTGTGCTCAGTATCCAGAACAAGAAAAAAGGGCATTTGGCAAATAAAAAAAAAAAACAGGTAAGATTTTCTTTGATGATTTTTTAAATAAACTGCTATTGTATTCTATTATACCACATTACGCTTACTATCTGTGTTATACTTTGCTTTATATATATATATATATATATATATATATATATATATATATATATATATAACTGGAGGTATAACTGAAGTGTACAAATGTTAAAAAGATGTAAAAGATGAATATATATCTAATGAAAAAAGAAAAAAATTGGGATGGACACATACATTTAAAAAAAAACCTGTTCTTTCATATATATATATATATATATATATATATATATATATATATATATATATACTTGCAGGGTAACTTCTTGTATTCCATTACATTTAAATTAATACTTAAAATGTAATTTAAAATGGTCTAAGAGGATGGTAACATATCATTTTCAAACTAATCCTCACTTCCAAGTAATTGTTAATTATTATAAAGTAAAAACAGTATTTTTATTAATTTGGAAGAGATATTGGTGTACTGCATTCCTGTTCTGTAGCCCAAATATTACATTAGAATGATCATTTAAATATGTGTTTTTACTTATAATGAAGAAATAATTATTTAATTAAAAAAAAAAATATATATATATATGTTTAATAAAACTAATTATATTTCTATTTCTAAGTATAATAATTGTTATAAAGTAATATGGGATTTTTGCAGTGTAAACTACAACATATTATGCATCAAAATATTAAAAGAATGTGATTGTTAATTGAAAACCATTAATAGTGATCCTAAACGTTAGTTAAGCGACTTCAGTGATGACAAACAATACATAAAGAAATACAGGAAACACGACCAAAACAGGTTAGTGTCTCCTAGTTTTTCAAGCTACAGTTGTAATTTAAAATGAGACCTGATTCTAAAAAATAAACATAATTCATCCATCTTTAAGCACAAATAATTCTGGACCATCTAATCCAATGCTGTGTTGGGTGCAAAGCAAATTGTGTTTAATATCTGACTCTGCATTAAACCCTAAATGCGCAACACAGTTTTGTAATTAAAAACAACAGAACTATTAAAATGTTCACCCGAAAATAAGCAATTATAAACTTGTTTAATTAATTTAGTCTTCATAAAATAAAATAATAAAAAGAAACATTACAAGTATGAAAATAATGTGGCCATTTAAGATTTTGTTTAAATACAAAGTGTTTTTTTTTTCAGTGTGGGACGTATAATGCTATATTTTTCGAAACCCTGCTACTTACACTTTGAAGTTTCTTTTAGTATTTCGGTACATTCTAAAGCAGTACACTCAGAACTATTTTATGGAACTACAATGTAATTATATGATTTTTTTTTAGGGTTCCTTTTGGATTTGTGATGCAGTGTGGTTGTGGAAAAGAGACAGTGGGACCAGTTGCTAATCCATACTGGATGAGAGGTATCCTTGTGTAGTGAACTGGTTAAAAAGCCTGAAATGTTTGGTTGCTTCGCACTGCAATGAGTGCTTAACACTTCAGATCTGTGAAAGATGTGTACAAATATGTGAGTTGCGTGTGTATGTCTGGATAATCTTAAGTATTGGTTAGGGTTTACTCTGTCAACTCCTTTTAAGATTTTAAAGACTTCAATCAAGACCCCTATAATTCTTATTTCTAAGCTGAGGGAACACAAAGACACTTTTTCAGGAACAGTGGCTTGAAACCTGGTTCCAGGAGACCTAGTTTGAGGTTACAGTAGCAAACCCCAAGTCTCCCCTGCTGTGCCATGCAGTGGCCTGAAACCTAGTCTCCTGAAACCACGTTTCAAGTCACAAAGTTGTTTCGTGATCCCTCAGCTTAATAGGCTAAATAATAGTTTAAATAAGAGATCAGTCAGAAAACTTATGTGAGAGATTATTTATTAAAATACAGACAAGACAACATCACAGCATCATACATATTTTACACTACAGTCTTTGGCCTCACCTTTCGAGGTACCCCTGCACATAAAATAGCTTACAGATAAGTAGAGAGGCTGACCGTAGGGGAGCCATGGGCAGGGGGGCAGGATAGCTGCCCTCCCCCATTAGATGATGCAGGCAGAGGCTGGGGAGGAGGAGCTAAACTCTGGCGCACAGTGGGGAGGTAATGGATTGAGGTAAGATAGAAATCCTTTCCTTGATGATCATTGGACGTGTATCGATAGACAAATAAGATACTAGCTATTCGACTGACGATTTGATCTGGTATTGGAAGCACCTAAAATATTCTTGATGATTACGTGATTTGATCTAAGATTAAAGTGAGTTCCCTGCCTAAACCACCTCTTTGCTTAATTTCATTCAACCCTAATGTAGGTGTACGTAAAGAGAATGATATTTGACGTGCTGTTTCTCTCTCTCTCTCTCTCTCTCTCTCTCTCTCTCTCTCTCTCTCTCTCTCTCTCTCTCTCAGGTGTCGCTTTCCCAGAGTGGGCCTACAAACCCGATTGGTCGCCAGGCTCCAGGCAAATCCAGCTCTGGCACTTCATCCTGGAACTCCTGCAGCGTGAGGATCTGAGCGCTGTGATTGGCTGGCAGGGGGAGTGGGGGGAGTTTGTGATTCGAGAGCCAGAGGAAGTCGCCAGACTGTGGGGAGCTCGTAAGGGCAAGCCACACATGAATTATGACAAACTCAGCAGAGCACTGAGGTGAGATAACACTGCTCCATGTCACTCTGAAAACTTTAAGGATTCATAAAAAGCAAGCTGCATGTAGAGTTCAATATATTTATTATCCCTGTAGTAGGTACAGTATGTAGGTTTGTCATGCTTTACATATGTGGTAGGAACACTCATTGCTACTATTCCACATGCTGTAAATCAGTCATTTTAATATACTTTACCATGCTTCCACACCTCATTTGCTTACCCAATAAAATCTAGGTCCTTAATAACACTTACTGTACTTGATTTTCAATAAAGTATTCATTGCCGTTTGTTGTTCTTACTATTCTGTTCACACTGTTTTTTTGACTTTTTTTGTCAGACTGATAGTATTGAAATAGCCATGGCGAGACATACTTGGTTAGCTTTATATACAATACAAATTATGGCAACAACAAATGATTTACAGCAAGACTAGGGGTGGGGATTGTATTGCCCATGTCTCCTCACTCAGACCCCTTGCTTATTAAATATCTTAGTATGCCTGAATAGATCATCGACTCCACTTTAAAAATGTGCTAAGTATTTTATTGAGCAAGACAAGTAGAATGGTCCCCCGAAATGTCATATTTAGGGTACCACTGAACTTGTGAGACGGATTGCTCATTACAATCCTGAGAACATTTTAAGAGGAGGCAGTTTTCTATTCAGGGATACAAAGATATTTAGCGAGCAAGTAGTCTTGGTGAAGTTATCCAGCAACAAATTCCCCATCCCCAGTTGTGCTGCTTTCCTTGGGCAATATAATCCCCACCCCTTGTCTTGCTGTAAAGCAGTTACTGTTTGCATGCTTTGTGCCAGTACTGTAAATACTGACTGTACATACTGGTTCCTCAGGTACTACTATAACAAGCAGATTCTTCACAAGACCAAAGGCAAGCGCTTCACCTACAAGTTCAACTTCACTAAACTGATCCTGGTCAATTACCCAGGATGGGATTTCAACTCAGCCTCAAGGATCATTGGGACCAACCCCTACCAGATACAGTCCTCTCTGCAGAGTCAGGTCAGTGCGCCAGCCCCTGCCAGATACAGTCCTCCCTGCAGAGTCAGGTCAGTGTGCCAGCCCCTGCCAGATACAGTCCTCCCTGCAGAGTCAGGTCGGTGCGCCAGCCCCTGCCAGATACAGTCCTCCCTGCAGAGTCAGGTCGGTGCGCCAGCCCCTGCCAGATACAGTCCTCCCTGCAGAGTCAGGTCGGTGCACAGCCAGACCAGGCTCCTTCTTGGGGAAACACAGGGACCAATATGCTGGGCTGTATTTTTATCACTGTAAATCTCCTGGTCAAATAAATAAATAAATAAATAAATAAATAAATAAAAATTAAAAATTAAAAAAAAAAAAAAAAAAAAATTAATAAAAGGAGGAAAAAACAGAGCTGTCACGTTCAAGACTGATTAGTCATTATATAACAAATGTTCCTAAATATTGAAATGCTTACCCCAACAACTGTAAATGCTAAATTATAGAATATTGCCGTTTTTTTATGTCCACCTTTTACATACATTCTATTGTCACCATCAGTGAATTATCTAACAAAAAAATAACATGTAAAAATAACAACAGTCACTTGAAATGCCCCTTCTTTGTACTGGACAGAGTGATCTTTAGCAGAAATATTTCCAATCTTTGATGTCGCTGGTGTTTTTTTTCGTTGAAGAAATTTTAAAGAAATCATGCAGCTCTATGCAGTGTATGCTCAATCATTTCCTGGAAGTATTCTACAATTTAGCATTTACTGTTTTTCAGTTAAGTATTTAAATATTTAGGAGCATTTGTTGTATAATGATCAATTTTGAATGTGACAATGCATTTTTTTTTTGCTTTAATAAATATTATATTTAATCAAGAAATATCTTGAAATACCTATTTTTAGACAGCCAAATAAGTAATTTTCTTTTATCATGAAAAAAAATACAGGCCTACTAACAAGTCTCTACATTTAAACCCCAGGTTTCCCAGTATCATTCTCATCCAATTTGAAACTAACTTTGAATCTATCAGGTTTTAGATTATTATTATTATTGTTTATTTTTCAGTTTTTACAGGACATACTTTTTGCTCAGAGGGCTTTGCTTGACCAGATCAGTCGACAGACGACAGGCGGAGACACCAGCTCATCTGTTGAAAGAGCCCCAAAGAAGGCCATTCTGGGCAGAGGTACAACCACATGTGGAAATCCTTACAGTGGTTCTTAGGCTGGAGATACATGAGCAGTTTTTATGTCAATTCTAGTTGACAACAAAAAATTGACAACTGAATTACTGCTGTTATGTGCAACACACACACTGAGAAATTGTCCATTATTTTAAGCAATTTTAAGATGGCGCTTGTTTGTAGTAAACGTGTTTCAGCAGTTGTAGTAATTGGGATAATTTTGACGTAGAAAAACTCGAGTGTGGACCAGTGGAGGTAAAAAACAAACTGAAGAACCTCCCAACTCAGTATTTTGCTGGGAGAAGGAAAGTTTATTTCACCTCCGCTGGTGATTTCCTGAAAATATTTGCTAATTCCTTATATTTGTCTTCTTTTTTTATTGCGGTTTTTATATCTAACATCCCATAAACATTTTCTAACATGAAAAAAGTAATTCATGCTTCCGCTTGTCTGTAATCAGGTGATTAGAAAATGCAATATCATTGGCTGACACACACAGGCATGTAGGAAAATTATGAACTGAATTGCTGAAAATAGAGCAGTGGCAATCTATTCTAGCAACTTGATTGCCAATAAAAAAAATTGACAATTAGTGACACATGGTCAATTGTCACAGTGATAACATGGGACTTTATTTTCTTTTTCATGTTCTTAAGATTCAGTAGATTTTGACTGTGTATAGAGTTATTTTAAATGAATCTCTAAGCACATATTTTTTTAATCCTTAGAGTAGCAGCTATCAACAATACATACTGGATAGATGCATGGGCACATATTATTACTCTGTAGTCTTAAGAATTTTGAGGCTTGGAACGTGGTTTCAAGAGACTAAGTTTCTGGCTACTGCATGGCACACCAGGGGAGAATTTGGGTTTGATACAGCAAACTAGGTCTCCCGGTCTCCTGGAACCAAGTTTCAAGCCGCTGTTTCTGAAAAAGAGGCTTCATGTTCCTTCTGCTTTAGTTGCTCACCTGGTAAAGGCACAGCCGTGAGTAATGTAGTCAGGGGAGCACCCGTTTGCATCCAGACAGTGCCAAGGGTCCCAGCCATATTAGTGTTCCCCTGTGGGGAATTGCTGCGGTGAGAGGGAAAAAGAAACGCGGTTATTTTATATCACAGTTTATTAGAATTACAAATTTCTATCATATTTTTAAAATGATATTTTCTGCTTTTATTTCCTTTTTCCAGCGCTACATTCTAGTCATCAGCCCTCCTTTCTTCGCCCTTGCTGTCTCCCGACACCCCTGCCCCTTTCACAAGCCCCTCCCCTCGGAGGGCGGATCCCCTATCTACCAGTCCCCACCCACTCTGGAATGAGCCTATCAGATTTCCCCTTGTACCTGCCACCAATCAATCACTTGCATCCACCCACTTCCATCCCTTCTGGCCACTGGCTGGCCAATAGGAGCAATCGGGGGCAGGATAGACAGGAGACGGGCGTGCCTGTGGTCACACGAGAGGCGGGGAGTGACATCACAAAAGGGAAGGAACGTGTATGGAGACCTGGATTTTCAGCCAGTGTTTGATCAAAATGGGATGGGAAGTGTAACAAAGCTCATATATGTACCTAATGTTGATCAAATGCTGTGTATATAAAATGCAACAGATTAATCACTGTCTGCTTAAAATATATTTTGGTTGTAACGTTTACGAACAGTAATTAATGGGAGTAGTCAAAGGCATTAGTCCAGGGGTTCTCAAACTTGATCCTGGGGACCCCCTGTGTCTGCTGGTTTTCATTCCAACTAAGATCTCAATTACTTAACTAGACCCTTAATTGTACTAATAATTTGCTTAATTAGACTTTTTACTTTTTTATTTCAAGATAGCGATAACATTTTATAAGTAACTTGAACTCTGCAACTGTTTAAGAGCTGAAAAACATCTAATTAAGGTCTAATTAAGCAAATTATCATTTCAATTAAGGGTATAGTTAAGTAATTGAGAGCTCAGTTGGAATGAAAACCAGCAGACACATGGGGGTCCCCAGGACCCAGTTTGAGAAGCCCTGCATTAGTCAATGTGATCATGAAGTCCTTGTACTAATGACTGTGTACACACCAAACACAAAATGTATCATAATGAGGACTTTTTGTATAGTGTAACGAATGAACTTTCTGTACAAAAATGTAATTTCAAAATCAATAAATATTTTATCTAGAAAAAAACACTGGGCCCATCGTTTGTGCTTTATAAAGACAATTTTGGACAATGATTATTAAAATGATTCGAATTGATGCAAGAAAAAGAAAACAACAACATTGGTTCATTTAAAATGATAGAATTTGTGACTTGAATTAAGAACCCATCAATGAATGGAGTGCGCATATTGTAGTCTTCGTCAGGTTTGAGTGAAGCAGGACTCAGGAGACAAGGTGGGATTATGAATAATACCGGTTCGGGCCGGGATTCATGCCAATATACAAATAAAAGTAAAAGGAATTTTATGTAGCTATCTCCCTTTCTCAAAACCCTTCCTTACCTTATCACCCAACTCTCACGCTCTCCAGACTCACCTCAGGATCCTCCCAACTCGCTTCACAGCACAGGCCCCCTTTCTTTCAGCCTGTCACTGTCTCTCTCGGTCTCTCAGCATCCCCTCAGGTTCAAGTGTTTGCGCGTCCCGCCTCTACCGGGGCATGCCCCTCCTATATAGCCACGGTTGGGGTCCCGCCTACCACCCGAATCAACCAGTCAGATCCTTTCCCGCCAATTCTGGAGAGAGGCAAAGAATGACTCTGGCTGATGCATCGCTCAGCAGCAGACGAGACCACCCCCCCCACACACGCACACACACACACACGCACACACACCCTCTCTCCCCTTCCCTACTCTAACGGCATGACCCGTTCCCTCACAATACATGTAACAGATAGGACAAGACAAACAAACGAGACAGACAAAGAGTCCTGCAACGATGCCATTGCCTGGGTCGTTACAATACAAGCATATGTTTATAATGACAAACTTCATTTTTTTACATCAACCAAACAGTGATCTTACATATCAGTTTTATTTGGCAGGTTGTACAATGACTGTCGCAGGTCTGCAGGTTTTAATGTCAATTTGCGGGTATGATCCGCGAACTGTGGCCACTTAGGTAGTCAGCATCCACCGCTATATTTTCATCATACAATATGCATTTAAACATAATACACACTCTGTATAGATACATACATACAGTCAAACCCATTTTATATCTCTCCTGTTATTCATCACCCTTTATTCTGCTCACAGTGGAATTTCCCAGAGAGAATATACTTTGACTCAAATGGCAACCACCTGGAAGTTGGTTACTTATTCCCGGTTCCTTATTTGTGATGTAGTTGACAAAGCAGCGTGTCCTTTTTCTGTGTGTTTCAACTCACTTACACATCTTGCTCAATTACTATATTGCTACTATTTAAAATATCTCATTTAGAGAAACCCCTTTCTCATATTCGACATGCAACAAAACCATGGTTACCAACATTCTAATTGAAATAGCGTTTGGTCACAGCAGCGCTATACCTTGTAAAGTTCCTACACAAATTAAAAAAATTGTCCCAAATAAACCATAGAAAACCCAGCATATAAAGTGTATTACACAGACTTTTATAGCATATATTTACAAGTAAACATAGTATGCACAGAACAAAACATTAGATACTTGAACAGGACTAACTTTCACTTATTATTCTGAGCTCTGCCCCTCTCCTGCTTAAGCACAGCTGGACTCAGAGTCACTGGAGGCAAGGCAGACAGGCCCGCTTGTCCTGCTGTGGAGACTTCAGACGTCGGTCACGGTATTGTGCACAATACTCATTAAGTGTTTTCCTCTTGTGCCCCATTTTCAAATCAAACTAGTAACTGTCACCCTATATACCTACAATAGCAAAAGCTTACCTACACCTTAACCCACTAATTTCAAAGTAAGCGCTTTGAATGACAGACGCTGTAGCTGGCAAATGAAAGTGCAGAGTCGGTCTTGATGACTGCCAGTCATTTAAACGAATGAGAGCATTCTAGCGCTGCTTCAGCCAACGAGATCTGTCAGAACAGGATGAAATGACTGAGGTGAAACTACACTAGCCTATTAGGAACCACTGGTTTGACTGACAGCGAGCCCTAGCCATTCAGAGCGGAACGGAGGCGGGACAGACAGCAAGTAGAAAAACTACACAAACTAGACATGATTTCTAAATGATTATTTTTTGGTAAGAAAAAACAATAGTGAGTGGTTTTACTGACGTTTATCCTATATAAATTTATTTCAGTCAAACTCATATTTTTGGGGAATTCAATGTTTAACGAGTTTTACCGATTAAAATCAAAAAGCAGCAAGCCTATATATATATATATATGAAAGACACTAACATACATTAAGTTTAGTTAACTAAATCTAAATAGCTGACAATAGTAAACGACATTTAAAAAAGAGTGTTAACAAAAAAGTTTAATCAGACTGCAAAAGACAAATGTCACTATGTCTGTGCTCATTAAACACGTGTCATGTCTACTTTCCACTATTGATTGTACTTGTCGTCTTTTCAAACCCATTAAGAGTCTTGTCGAAACGAAACACTAGACCACATATATGTTTCATGAGGTACAGACTCAAAAGGGACTCCCTAAAGGAGAAATAGCTGCTCATCATCACGTCTTGCAGATGGCTCTGCACCCTATTGACAATGTTGTGGCAGGTGTTTCAATTTGTTGTCCAAATACAGTGTACATTTTAAAACTGACAATCAGTTTACTTATATTTATTTTATTGATTGACATTTTTACCAAAATGTCAATCAACACAACCAAATACAACTTGCAAAATCACATTCAGTTGGCTTGCAACACCACTCCCCCCCCTTGCTTAAACTTATGAAAATAAATCCATCTGCAGCGAAATTTGAATCAGTCCAAAAACATTTTTTTTTAAATTATTTTCCAACAAAACATATTCTAGCGTTATTTTAAGATGACTGTGAACGAGCCAGTAATCAATAAAATAGCAGAATATCCAAACATTGTAATAAAATCAATTACCGTTATGTAACAAGATTTATCAATTTGATTGATAACTTGATTTAATTAATATTGAAACAAATATCAAAGGGAGAGTTTGAAAAGAGGGGGGTGAAAAATGCTGGAGGGGTGCAGGGAGGCATGGAAGAATCTGGAGTAGGGACCAGGGAGGAATGGTGGTGGACAAAGAGGCTCAAGGGGCAAGGAGGTTGGAGGAGGAGTATGATAATAGAGGGATGGAGCGTGGTGAGGGGGTACAGTGCGGGGAGAGGGAGGGGAGGGGGGAGGGGGTAGGGTAGGGACATTAGAGTGTAGGACTCTCACAGAGCTCAAGGAGTTGGTGAAATCCTGCATGTTCTCACAGGAAAACAGGAGGGGGGAGGGGAAGAGAAAGGTTAGAGCAGACTCACTCACACTGAGCTTGGGAATTTAGCTGTGGATCAAAACAGGAAGCAGGCCCAAAGTTTTGCATCACCTAGATTTTTATCGATTGAAACATCATTTTATGAAAAAAAAACCTGATCTGAACATAATTGAGATCTTTCATTTAATATCATGTAATCAAAGAAACTACAAAATGATATCCCCCCAAAAAAGCTGGAAACAGAAATAGACCTTAATGATCAAGTCCAAATCGTACAGTATTCAGCTATGGCCAAACGTTTTGCATCACACTATAGATTGAACAAATTTTGCTTCATAAAGTCAAATAAAAATAAAAAAGTGTGACATTTCAAAATCTAACATGAAATACTGTGATATGGCTTCTGGTAGACTTTTGGCAATATCATTTTGTAGTTCTCTTGGTTACATGATGTTAAATAAAATACACCACCTACTCGATAGATCACGGGTGTCGGGGTCCAATATAAATCCACTATATATCGAAGGCTGCGATATAGCGAGAGACCCATAGAAAAACAAATAGGCTAACAAATACTGTGCAACCACTCCCTCGTTTTATCGGGGGCGTCAGGGTCCAATCCTCTACTCAACCCGCTTTTTCTAATTTGTCGTATAAAAAGCAGCACACCGTTTTAATTCGTACTGCGGGAGTGTGACAGAAATACAATGATTCTTGGTTGTAAATCTCCCACCTGACCTGTGAGGGCGCTAAGCAGTGAGAACAGAGTTCTTTGGGCAGGCTGGCCTGACAGTTCTTTCCCAGGGTTCAAGGGAAGTCTGGCAGAAAGGGGGTGGGACTCTGTTGCATTAACGCGTTGACCTGGAAGTGAAACGACGTGGCAGCCGCAAATTGGAGAGGCGGTTACACTCGTTTACCAAGGGGTCATGTGTGACGACATAAAAGGGGGCAGAGAATCTTAATCTGCTCCTTCGCTTGGTTTATGCACTGAACCTAGAAGGACTGCGAGGGACCCCAGTTGTACAACTATAAACATACCGTGAGGTTTTTGTTTGTTTGTCTGTAATTGTCTTGTCTTATGAATTAATAGACGGCTAACACGATTCCAGAGCTGTCGCCGAGGGTCAGCACAAAGCCAGAACAACACTTCACCACTGTCACGAAATAAACTGTATCGCCCACCACGAGCACTACTGCACGCACCCAGGACTGGTGACAGTGTTTGTATTATTGTGGGGCGGATATTGTTTATTATTTGGGACTGCAATCCCCTTGTTATTTACCCCGTGCAGCACACATTGGTGTGTATTGCCGGGGGATTGTTGTTTGGTCACCTGAAATATACAATAAAGCCCTTTTCCAAGCAGATTCCAAGCTGTTTCATTCATGCACTGCATCACCTCTGCACCTGTATCCACCCAGTCACCTATTCACAGGGGGGTAATTGCTTCTCATCAACTTAAGTCTCCAAATTCATGAGTTTTTCTCTTCTTTCTCAAATGCACAAACCCGCTGCATTGAAATAATCCATTCCCGACATAGCAGGCTTATTGCTAGGGAGCTGACGTCACTGCCTTGTGGCTTTTACTAGTGCATTGCTGCTGCCACAAGTGAACACCTCGTTGGCTAAAATAAAAACCGCTTCAGCAAGTAGATATTTAATTTGCTTTGCGGTATTGTGCAATGCGTGTGTATATGATAACAGTATGATAATAATGCTTTGTTTTTAATTGTTTTGTATATTTTTGTTTGTGGTGTGCAGTACGAAATAAAACACAACATTAATTCTAAGTGAAATTGCCTTTGTATATTGCAGCTAAGGCAAGTGCAGTTAGACTAAAAATGGGGAGCCAACTCCAGTACCGTGATATATCCGAACCCGCAGTATAGTGAGGGGCGATATAACGAGGGGTGGGTGTATCTAAAGTATGTTTATATTATCTTTTCTTTATTACATCTCAATCTTAAAATTATAGGTGATGCACAATTCTGACCATAGCTGTACATGTGTACTTACATATAATTACAATGTTATTATGCATAGTTAAAATGTACTTAGCTTCATTTTACAAAAGGGCACTAAACATTATGGTGCACCATAATTGCATTTAGTGTGCGGCATGTTCTTGATTTCCGTATTTACTATTGCAATTTTATTCATTATCACAGAAAATAGTGGGCATATTATGGCGCTGTGGCAAAGTGGTTAAGTGGATACCGGTGCAGGAGTGATGCAGTGCGTAATGAAGCAGACAGAGAGATTTATAATCCAGTTTGGAAAGGTTATTTTTATCCAGGTCTGGTGACCAAATAATAAGACCCTGGCAATACACAACAATGTGTATTGCACAGAGTAAATAACAACAGGGTTGCAGTCCCAAATGATAAACACAAATATATCTGTCCCACAATATACCAACACAGTCACCAGTCCTGGGTGCGTGCAGTAGTGCTCGTGGTGGGTGATACAAGTTTATCAGTGACAGTATTGCAGTGCTGTTCCTGCTTTGGTGCTGGCCCTTGGCGACAGCACCGGAACGTGTTAGCCGTCTAGTAATTACAAACAAGACAATTACAGACAAACAAACAAAACAATCACGATACGTATATTTTCACAGTGTCTCTCACAGTCCTTCCAGGTTAGAAACAAAAACCAAAGTGAAGGAACAGATTGCATCTCTGTCCCCTTTGCCGTCACACATGACCCCTTCGTAAACGAGTGCAGCCGCCCCTCCAATCCGCGACTGCCACATCATTTCCCTTCCGGGTCAATGCTTTAATGCAACGGAGTTCCGTCCCCTTTTTAGCTGGCCGACTTCCCTTGAACCCTGGGAAAGAACTTTCAGCCCAGTCCGTCCAAGGTACTCTGTTCTTGCTGCTTAGTGCCCTCACAGGTCAGGAGGGGGATTTACAACCAAGAATCATTGTATTTCTGTCACATATTCCACCGCTCATGGAGCCGAAGGAACACTTGGCTGAATCTATCTTTCCCATTACTCCCCCCTCCCAGGAAAAATAATCTGCATTTTGGTGGTCTTTCCCCACACGGTGTACCATGTGGTACATGAAGGGTTGCAACGCCAATTACCACGAGTTACCCCGGCATTACTGTCCTTCATTGTGTTTAACCACTTGAGTGGGGCGTGGTCTGTGACAAGATCAAATGAATGTCCCAGCAGGTAATATAGTAAAGAGTGAGTAGCCCATTTAATGGCCAAACACTCCTTTTTGACCACAGAGTAGTTGCGCTCCCGAGGAAGCATCTTTTTACTAAGATACCGTATGTGTTCTATTCCGTCTACCTTTTGTGCCAAGACAGCACCCATACCAATTACATGTAAAAGGGTCTTGCCTGAGCTCACCCTTATAACAGTTTACCACGGTACATTTGCATGTTCACGGTTCCATTCTTTTCCCATGGTTAAACTATGCTTTTACAGTGGTTTACCATGATTTTTAATATACTTTCCCAGGGCAGCAGTGTGGAGTAGTGCTTAGGGCTCTGGACTCTTGACCGGAGGGTCGTGGGTTCAATCCCAGGTGGGGGACACTGCTGCTGTACCATTGAGCAAGGTACTTTACCTAGATTGCTCCAGTAAAAACCCAACTGTATAAATGGGTAATTGTATGTAAAAATAATGTGTTATCTTATAACAATCGTAAGTCGTCCTGGATAAGGGCGTTTGCTAAGAAATAAATAATAATACCTCTTTAGTCTTTACTGTGCGTGCATATGCTTTACCTTGCATTCTCAATGCGTTATTACACTTTGCTGTGATTTTACTATTGTAAAGTTGTATAAGGGTCGACAACCGTGCTCTGCGATTCATGCACACTTTACAGCAGTTATTATCCTGTTAACACAACTTGAAGCACAATTAAAGGTTTGCAGCAACCCTGGTATATTCCAGTTCTTGGCCACATGACTTTCCAGTTTCCCCTATACGTGCTTAATCTATCAATAATCGTTTATATATATATATATATATATATATATATATATATATATATATATATATATATATAATTTATTGTGATGAGACAGGAGTAATGGATAGCCCTTACACAGACTCCCTGGAAGCGATCACACTGATGTAATAAGCAACAGAGAAAGGAAGAACAACTGACACGCTCAGTGAATGCTCAGGCACTTTATTATTGCAGGGCCTAAAGGGTGTCTGCTTGAACACTGTAAAAACAGAGGGGGTCACTACAGGGGAGCGCCCCCCTCTCACAGTGACCACTGGACCTCGCGCCCAAACCACCGCCACCCAGTGTCCCCTGTCATTTCTCTTTTCATTGTTAACATCCTGACAACATTTTTTGCTGATACGTTTTAAAGCTCTTTTCTCTCTAGTGCACTGATAGTGTCACGATTATTGTCCACATTGTCAAAAAGGTAACACAGCGATAACGATCCATGATGTGGTATGGAACAGAAAAGCCAGAGCACTTTTTTTTTTAATCACTCTTCCTGTAGTGATTTAGAGTGTAAAAAGTTGTCAGGATGTCAACAATGAAAAAAAAAAATACAGGTACGTTAATTAAACAGTTGTAGAAACACGTGGGGATGATTACGCTATATTTTTTTGAACCCTGCTACTCACTCTTTAAGGCGAGTCACCTATTTTTTTTTTGATAAGGAACATTTTTTGTCAGTAGAGCTCCATATTGCTTCTTTGATGTATGGAAGTTGATGGAGGAGACCCTTTCCTTTTGCCTTTTATGTTTATAGATAGTTTTCAATGGAAATAAATATTTGCTTAAGTGCTTGACAATAGCTGTGTTTTCATTTAATCATTCCTTAAATCAGTTTTCAGTTTTTTAATATGGCCCTTAGTAATGTTTACCAGTACTGTGCAGCTCTGGCCAAAAGTTTTGCATCACCTAGAATTTTAGGAGACATAATAAAAATAAAAAATAAAACTGTATCAACATCATTTAAATATTTTATTTAACATCATATAATCAAAGAAACTACCAGATAAATCTACCAGAGTCTAATAGTAGTACAGTATTTCATGTTAGATTTCGAAATGTCACATTTTACAATTTTTGTCAATATGGAAAATATGGAAAACTACAAAGCGGTATGTAATTCAATATGTTAACGTAACATTATTCAGCAGGTTTCATTGTTAACACTTTACATCAAGTGTCTAATTACTGTGCATTTACATAGTAGTTACTTAGTAAATACATGTGTACTTGCAGATAATTACAATGTTATTATACATAGTTACATTGTACTTGATGTGTACATTTTGTTGCATGATAAAAACCTAACTCTAACCCTAACCCTAACCATAACCCTTTTCTGATACAATTTATCATGCAAAAAGATTTGTATTGCATGATAAATTGTAACTATGCATACTAAAATTGTAATTATATGTAAGTACACGTGTATTTACTAAATAACTACTATCAATCAATCAATCAATCAATCAATATTTATTTTATATAACACCTATCATAGTGGACCACCATCACAAAGCGCTTTACAAGATAGAGAGGAACAATGCATAATACATTAAATACAGTGAAATACAGGGCATAGTACATTAAATACAAACAGTAAAAAACAATGCAAATACATTAAATACAGGCATAATACATTAAATAAAAGGCTAAGATGTGAATTCTAAACATTGTGGATGCATGTGTCATACAGAATCATACAAATAAGATGAAAGGCCTTATAGGCAAGCAGGAGAATTTTGAAAGTAATTCTGAACTTTACAGATAGCCAGTGCAGCTGGGAAAGACAGGAGGTAATGTGATCATGTTTTTTTACATCTGGTAAGGATCCTAGCAGCGGCATTTTGAACCAGTTGCAATCGGTTTATGGCGCGTGACGGAAGACCACCGTAGAGAGAGTTGCAGTAGTCGAGTCGAGAGGAGATGAATGCATGACAGAATATCTCTGTATCCGGGAGGGAAAGGTAGGGATGGACATTTGAGATGTTTCAGAGGATTTGACTACAGAGAGGAGATTTGGGCATCTAAGGAGAGGTTACTATCCAGAAGTACACCAAGGCTTCGTACAGTGGGGGAAGGCAGCAGCAGACAGTTTCCAAGGTTCAAGGAAGCAAAATTGAGATTCTTGAGTTGAGCTTTCAATCCTACTAGAAGAAGTTCAGATTTGTTAATGTTGAGCTGAAGAAAATCAGCAGAAATCCAGGCCTCGGTGTCTTGGATGGAAGCTGAGAGCCGGACCATGGCATAGGGACATCCAGGGTCTAGTTTTAGGTAGAGCTGGGTGACATCTGCAAAAGAGTGAAACATGAGGCTATGTTGGCGGATAAGGTGACCTAAAGGAAGCATGTAGATGTTGAAGAGAAGAGGCCCAAGAACAGACCCTTAAGGGACACCTCAAGTGATCGGGTTTGTGTCAGCACTGCTTCCATCATAGAAAACAAACATGCGTCCACATAGGTAAGAGGACAGCCAGGAGAGACAGGTTCCAGAGATCTCAGCATACTTCTGAAGGCGGTCAAGAAGAATGCTATGATCTATGGTATCAAAAGCAGCAGTTAGGTCAAGGAGGACAAGGACAGAGGGAGCAGCAGCATCAGCATTAAGCAGAAGATCATTTACAATCCAGAGCAGAGCAGTTTTGGTACTGTGATGAGGCCGGAAGCCAGACTGCAGAGATTCAAGCAGGTTGTTGTCTGTGAGATGTTTCATCAGCTGGCTGGCTATAGCCCTTTCAAGAGTTTTGTAGAGAAAAGGAAGATTGGATATGGGATGGAAGTTAGATAAGACAGTCGAGTTAAGGGAGGGTTTTTGAGCACTGGTGTTACTCGGGCAGTCTTGAGGGCAGCAGGAACCAGGCCTGAAACCAAGGACAGGTTAAGAGTGTGCATAATGGAAGGAGCAAGATCAGAAGCATAGAGACAGATGAGATTTGTTGGCCACGGGTCCAAGGAGCACGTGGCAGTAGTTGATTTCAACAATAGGCTGGAGACAACAGTAATGGAGAGAGGAGAGAAGGAAGAGAGAGCAGGAGGGGCAATCGGAGGGGAGTCAAGGTGGTCAAGTAAGAAATCATGTAAATACACAGTAATTAGAGACATTTCATGTAAAATGTTACCAGTTCATCTGCACAGGGCTACAGTGTGTTTGTCCTGTGAGTCTCTTCTGCATTCCTGTGATTTCTGCATTTGAACAGCGCCAGCGCAGCGAGGAGGATCAAGAAAGGAGTCCATCTCGCGACTTCAATTGCAATCGACCGCCACCAAGGGTCTGCAAGCAAAGACAGAGTTTTAGTGAATCTCAGACGCAAATTCATATACTTAAATTACTATTATTTATTATCATTTAGCAGATGCTTTTATACAAAACGACTTACAGAGACTAGGGGAGTGAACTATGCATCACAACTGCTGCTGCAGAGTCACTTACAATAGGACCTAGTTTTTACGTCTCATCTGAAGGACGGAGCACAAGGTTAAGTGACTTGCTCAGGGTCACACACAGTGAGTCAGTGGTTGAACCCGGACCCTCCTGGTAACAAGCCCCTTTCCTTAACCACTGGAACACCAAGCCTCCCTATATACAGTAGAACATTATAGAGCAAACTTACCTGCGTAGCTTGTGCTTTTTCAAATGGATTGAAAAGGTAAGTCAAAGTCTTTTGTGTCTATCTGGTATGGTTTTTGACATTGTATACAGTATTTGAATTATAATTGCTCCCAGTTATCATACTTTTTTTATAAGAAAGACTACTTTGTTATAATGATTGTTTCTAAGGACAGCTTTTTATTGTATAAACACTTTTTGGTTAAACATTACATAATGAGAAACCCACCAATATCAATTGTCCAGCTACAGTGGGGAATTTAGGCAGTTTAGACTAGATTTAACAGAAGGCTTCATTTTGCATCTTTCCATCAATGAAAGTCTTGAGGCTATTTTAATGCACAGCCTTACTTGCAAGTTCGATTTTCACAGCAGCACTCTGCTTCCTGATTCCTGGCCATGTCTCCACAGTGCAGCTGTATCTCCCCGTGTGTGTTTTATTCATCGCTGTTATGAAATACTGTGCAGTGCCGCTACTCGCCGCTAGGGGCGCACCGTCTCTGAGAAATGTGTAGTTGACTGGAGGGCTGAGGTACGTGTTTCTCTCCACCTCACAGGTCAGGTTAACTGGCTCTCCCTCCATCACTGCAGGGCCTGGAGAGGCTGTCAGTGTTACCCTGGCGAAGAAATCTATCACAAGACACGACACACTGTGAACCTTTAATACAGCAAGATCCAAATAAGAGTAGCCACATAATATAATACTACTACTACTACTAATAATAATAATCTTTATTTTATATAGCGCCTTTCATGTGCATCTCAAAGCGTTGAACATTTAAAAAAAAAAAAAACATAACAATTTGTTCATGCAATAAAAGCCATTGAATAAAAATGTGAATTTCAACTTCAATTTCAAAGTGGTTACAGAGTCTCTATCCCTTATGACCTCCGGGAGGACGTTCCACAGCCTTGGGGCTCGACATGAAAAGGATCTGTCCCTGAAAGATCACCCCTTAGTTATTGGTACCTTGAGTAGACCGGAATCATTGGGGTATATGGTACCAGAAGCTCGCAGATATAGCTTGGCACTAACCCATGCAGAGCCTTAAAAGTAAGCAATAGGATTTTAAATTTTACTCTGAACTCCACTGGGAGCCAATGCAGCGTGGCTAAGACTGGAGGAATATGATCAGTGAATTTGGTTTTAGTTAAAATTCTAGCCGCTGAATTTTCGATATATTGTCATTTTTTTAAGAGAGTTTTTTGAGACACCAGCAAGCAAAGCATTACAATAGTCAATACGATTAAAAACAAAACAAAGGCATGAATCAGCTTTTCTGCATCTGCCTGAGTAAGACAGGAGCGAATACGCGCATGGTCTTCACATGACATACGTGACTTGATTTGTGCTTCTATGTCATACTCCAGGAACCAATTATCTGCGAGGAGCAAAGGTGTCCAGAGGTCATGTTGCTCCACTTCCTATAATACATGTGTTGAGTGCAGAAAGGAGGCTGCCACATCAAAAATGTGTTGAAACGGAACAGACTTGTTTCACAATAAAATAAACTGTGGAAGTACTTAATATTTCTATTATATAAAATGTAAAGTGTTGTGGTAATAATCATTTACTATTCTAGGTGATCTCTCACCTCTATCTAACCAGGTTGACATAGTTGGTATTATGATTATTAGCATTATTATTTGTTTATTTAGCAGACACCTTTATCCAAGGTGACTTACAGAGACTAGGGTTTGTGAACTATGCATCAGCTGCAGAGTCACTTACAAACACATCTCATCTGAAAGACGGAGCACAAGGAGGTTAAGTGACTTGCTCAGGGTCACACAATGAGTCAGTGGCTGAGCTGGGATTTGAACTGGGGACCTCCTGGTTACAAGCCCTTTTCTTTAACCACTGGACCACACCTCCTCCACAGCATAGTCAGTACTATGATTATTAGCACAGTTAGTACTATGATTATTAGCACAGTCGGTACTATGATTATTAGCCTGTCATTAACTGTACATTATAATTATTCTAGTAGCACGCCTAGCCCAGCCGTGTATCATCAGTGTTAAGCTGTGGAATGGAACTTGGTTTCAGGAGACCAGGTTTCAGGCCCCGGCACGGCACACCAGGGGAGACTAGGTGTTTGATACAGCAACCTCAGACTAGGTCTCCCGGAACCAGGTTTCAAGCCACTGTTCCTGAAAAAGTGGCTTTGTGTTCCCTCAGCTTTATAAGCGGCTGGACACAAACTTGCTCTAAAAAGCAAATACATTATCCCATTACCCAACTGCACTAACTCTTATGAGAGCCATCCAAGATCACAAGCAAGTCTTAGAAATAACTTACTTCTGACAGACACCTCCACCTCAGATTCACCCAGCACACGACCCTTGGAGTAAGCGAAGCACTTGTATAAACCTGCATCTTTCTTCATCACAGCTGGGATGGTCACTCCTGTGCTGGGCTGGAACTCCAGAGTCTCACTGTTCTTATAATACTCAAACGTGATGTGTTTAGGATCAACCTTAGTGTCCCGAGCACGACACAGCAGAGTCAACTTGTCTCCTTCAGTTAGTGGCTGTGGAGGAGTCTGCAGAATCACACTTGCATCTGAAAAATTAAAGCCAATACCTGATCAGAGCCTAAAATGTGCTTCCCAGATCCCACCTGAGTTAAATGCCAGCAGGTGTCAATGTGTTTAGGCATGTATATACATAGCTAATTACAGGATCAAACAACTGTCTGCTGTGCATACTCTTCTTGGGTCCCCTTCACTGGTGAAGGCTCTTGTGGGTTGTATCTACCTGCCCCCTACTGGACTGTCCTGGTACTGGCAGGAACAATTGTCTACCTTGAACCTCAAGCTTTGGCTATACAAGGAAATATGAATCTACAAGGATTCATGTTGCAATTACTAGATGACTAGATGGGATCTTATTTAATATGAACTTGGGATATATAATGGGGGAGTGGGGGGTGTGGAGGTGTATACGGGACGGATGTGTTTTCTAAGGTAATACGTTGTGTGTAGGGTGTTACTTACAGTTATAAAAGATGTCATCTTGTGCAGTTTGGGGGAGAGGACCAAGAATTGCAATGAAAATGATTTTTGCTAGAATCAGAGGCACCCGACACACGATGTATCAACTTTAAAACTACGTCATTTATTCTGTTCACAGAATGACATCAATACATGGAGTAGGATATACTGGGATTCTGACAAACCCTGAACTGTTATTGGTTGATTTCTATGTAACACTTTACATTAAGTGTCTCTAATTACTGTGTATTTACATAGTAGTTACTCAATAAATACATGTGTACTTACACATAATTACAATGTTATTATGCATAGTTACAATGTACTTAATGTGTAAATCATTTTGCACAATGCAAGTACACAATTGTACCAGAAAAGGGCTAGGGTTGTGGTTAAGGTTTAGGGTTTGGGTTTGGGTTAGGCTTAGGGTTTGGGTTAGGTTTTAGAGTTAGGGTTATATCATACATTAAGTACAAGCTTAATCCATTAAATTGTAAGAACGTAACAATCTATTCAATTCCTCACCAGAGACTTTCAGCCTGGCAGCTTTACTATAATCTGAATGAAAGTAGGCAGCCCCCCTTGCAGCTCGGCACCAGTACTCTCCACTGTGGGACACAGCAGCAGCACTGATCGTGTATCTGGCTCCAGTGTCACTGCTGTTCTCAGGCTGGGGCAAGTGAGTGGTCTGGCTGTCTTTGTACCAAAAATACTTCCAGCCTGCAGAATCCCCCTCCACCAGGCAGGTAAGAGACACTCTCTCTCCCACAAACATCTCTCCCCACGGGGGCTCCGCGGTCAGGGTAGTCCTCGGCACACCCGCTGGGGGGATCGGAGAAATACGGTTCAGTCAGGAAACTCATGCCACAGATTATTTATTAAAACATACACTAGACTACACTTCTACATTATACATATTTTACACTACATTCTCTGGCCCTTGGTCTCACCTTTTGAGGACCCTTTGCCCATAAATTAGCTCAAGGATAAGTGGAGAGGCTGACCTATGGAAGCCATCGTCAGGGGGGCAGAAAAGCTGCCCTTCCCCGTTAGATGAAGCCAGAAAGAAGGCGGAGGCTGGGGAGGAGGAGCTGAACTCTGGTGCACAGCAGGACTTAATGGATTAAGGTAAGATTTGAACTCTTTCCTTGCTAATCATTGGACGTATTGTTTATCGTTTTGATCTGGTATTAGGTTTTGTAAAATGAAAGATTAAGTGACTTAAAATTCATTATTTTATTTTTTTTTGTATTCCTCTGACTATTTTATGGTTTGTGGCTTGGAACTTGCTCTCAGGAGACTAGGTTTCAGGCCACTGCATGGCACACCAGGTGAGACTTGGGGTTTGATACAGCAAAGTTGCCCCAAACTAGGTCTCCCAGACTCCTGGAACCAGGTTTCAAGCCAGTCTTCCTGCAAAAGTTGCTTCGTGTTCCCTCAGCTTAAGTGTGGTCTCACCAGTACACAACATCTTCATAACCTCCTTTGATTTTTACTCTATATCCTTTAATTGTGTGCAATATACCTCTTGTATCAGTTTAACAGGGTTGTGACTCACCTCTCACATTAACCTGCACTGAATCACTTGCTTTCCTAACCCCTCCTGCCTCCAGCTGACACTCGTATCTCCCAGCATCCTCAGCCCTTGCTGCTGGGGTTGTGTAGTTCCCCGGTGGTCCAGCGGACTCCAGCTCCTTCCCGTCTTTGATAAACAGGTATCGGATGTCTGTCACTTTCCTTCTGTTATTTAACTGAACCTGACACTGAAGAGTGAAGGACTCGCGCTCCCAGACTGGGTTCCAAAGAGGAGCTGTCATAGAAGGCCTAGTAAACAGCTCTGTATCGACAACACAGGGAGAGGCAATAAGTACTTTTACACAACGACTTGCAAGTGTGTGCCACATATAGCAGGTGTTTCCAATTTTTGTGTCATGGATAAACTGAAACAGGCAGCAGTTGCTAGTTTTGCCTCCAACCCTCCAAACCCTGGACAATAGAGTTCTATTGACCTAGTAAACGACAGGGCAATTACATTAACACTACACTGCTAAATGTAGCACACCCTGCCCAAGCAAAAAACCACACCAGCATGAACATTTCAAAATAACATATATACAACTTGTAAAAATGTAAAAAAAGGAATTGAATCATTATTATTATTATTTTAAATCATAAATGACTTGTATTGATGAAAAGAGAGTGTTCTCATTTACATAATTCAGGCACTATAGGGTTAAATGGGTTCTATGATCTCAGTCAATATTCTTTAGTGGAAATTAGTTTTTGTACGTTTTGAGGAAATGACTTACCAGATACTTGTAACCCAATAGAGGTGCTGTAATAGTGTGTAGTCCGATCATCCTTTCTTCTAGCAAGGCATCGGTACTCCCCATTATCAGACAGGGAAGCAGGAGATATTATGTAACTTGTATTTATAGGGGGTGTCTCAGTCTTGCGATCAAGAATTCTGTCTTTATACCAGAGATATTCCCATTCCTCTGGATTCCCTTCGACCTGACACACCAGAGTAACTGTGTCTCCTTCGAATGCATCTCCCTCTGGAGGGATCCGGCTCAGCACAGGCCTTTGGTGACCCTCTGAAATAAAATATTAGAAATGACTGGTTTTATTAATGGACTTAAAGGGGAATATTTACAGGTCCGATAGTTTATCCCTGTGACAGGCTAGCTGTCACTCAGACATACTGTACTGGGGTTGAAACTGAAAACGCAATGGCTGCGCTCAGTAGGTTTAATGAAACAAATAAAATATTTTAAACAGAAAACAGGACACGGCACTTGAGGCCAAAATAAATAGAAAAACAAAACAGATTAACACTAAACAAACAGTGGACAGACAGACAAACAAACACGGTGAGTTCAAACACTTATTATTTACTTTATTTTCCTTTCTCCTCTTCACACCCGTTCTCCACTCACCGAACACACAACCCCGAGTGAGTGAATCATGCATCTATATATACTGTTGTGCCGGGATTCAATTACTAATTAATTATTCACTTGAATCCCAGCACGTGAACTAATTATGTGCAACCCCGTGCTCACATATTAAATACTTTAAATGCACGTGAAGTGAAGTGCAATCCCCATGCCTAAATACAATTATACATTTTAAATAACTCGTGCTGCACACACCCATTTATATCCTGTGCAGCCATATCTATACACCAACATTAACACACGCAACATACAACATAAAACACAAAAATACACACAGGGGTGGGGCACATTGCCACAACTCCCAAAAAAAAGTGTCCCCTTACTCTGACGCATTGCACTGCTTTTTGAATGCAGTTTGAACATTAAAACCATAATACATCACCATGCTCTTGCAAAGTTGACATGTTTTCATCCTCTGGGCTGGGCCAACACAGTGTTTGATTAAACTGGCTGTGAAGTATTCTCAATGTTCAATTTTTGCCAAGGGATTCCAAATAACCAGAAATAAGTGCAGAAAAAAGAAGCATGGATTTTATGCTCCTTCAGATCGTGCGATTTAAAACAAAATGCACGTAGTTTTAATTGAATGTCGTATTGTTTAAAATGAATACCAGGCCTTGGAGTTGGAGGATACGACTGTAATTTTTGTAAACACTGGGCTTAATTTGCTTTTTTGTTTTACTATTGTACATATTCTTCTGCAGTAAGTTGCCGTTATACAATATTACAATTGTTATATATTCTCCTGAGTCTGCCAAACAGACATGCCCAACAGGAAAGGCCTTTTGAACTGTTTTGTTGCGTTTCGACTGAAACATACCTGTACTGGCAATGTCAGGTCTTTCTCTTTCACAGTTTTGCCTGACCATGTCCGTCTGTCCATAGCTGTCTGTCACACTCAACATGGTAAACACGATAACTGGCTTCATTTTACACAAATCTTCACCAAACATTTATCATACACTCCTAGTCTCACATAGACATTTCAAATTGATGTGTAATCTGCTACATGTAGCTAGTTACGGTTACAAATAGTCTCAGGAACAGTTTATATTTAATTGTTTTTATGGTTTTGGTCAGACTGCAGCTCGTAATATCAAACATAGAAATCATTAAACTTTATTTTCTAAACCCATGCTTTAGCTGAAACCCCTTTCTGTTTGTAGCCTCCTGTTAGATGATTTATTGTGAAAGCTGTAGGTGAAGTGAAAAAAGAAAGTAATCACAGAGTTCCTCTTGAGCACATTACCTCCATTTTCTCACATCCCAACAGAAATGTTGAAGTAATGGAGATTGTATGACTGAGGTTGTATTTTTTTCACGGTTTCTGTGAAATGTACCCATTGCCGTGCAATAGAAAGACCAGTTTGAGTTTTGCTTCTTGGGACAGAAGTCTCTGCTCATGTGGAAACACATGCAATACACTGCTCCTGTACTGTATATAAGTTGACCACTCACCTCCAAGCGCTCCGAAGCAGGCTACAGTAGTTAAAACTGCAAGACAGAAATTGAAATAGTAGATTAAAATCATATTGAAAAGGAAGCTCAGGTTGAGAATGAAAAAAAATCCCCCAAAATGCAATGCTACATGAGAAACACACACACACACACATATATATATATATATCATCACACCGAGCAAAATGTTACCTCCAGGACAGCGATTTTGTGACAGAAAATGAATTACGAAATATACTATAAAAAAAGATGCTGCAAACACTAAAATCGTCATAAAAACGTCGCTTTCAGTGTTTTCTGACTTCTTAAAATTTAACAAATCCAACTCAACGATGTAAATAAATACGACGTTCACAATCAACGGATTTCTCCGAGAATTTTATGCTGCAGTGAGAAAGTCAGACAGACAGTTCTATGCAAAAAAACCTTTAATAACTATGCGCTATGGACTTGCTTGTGAGTTTCTAAAATGGCAAGTGATGTGTGGGACAGTAGGGATTAACTTAAATACAGGATCAACAAAGTGCTGCTTCAGATTTGGGGAGTCAGGGTAGATGCAGGAGAGCTTCATGTTTTCCAAACACTGGGCCAAACTTGCAAGGTAATGTTAAGTTTAGTGATCAAAGTTTTGTTTTGTTGTGATCCTAGTATTTTCTGTTATGAGGACTGTAATTATTAATTCTGGGACACGTTAAGACGGGTCAGGTGTTTCAGCTCACCTCTCAAATGAATTGATTTTATTGAACATGTAAGGTGAGTGTGAATTGCTTGAACTGTCGCTAAAGGAATCTAATTGTTTTGCTTATTAGTTACCAAATGCACACACCTGTCCGGGGCTGGAATTACTTCCTGTGAGGATCATTTCCATCAGTCAGACCTCTACAGCTTGCTGATTTGCTGTATTTATCTGATTGGGGCGGGACTGTGTGAAGCAGGAAGAAATATTAAATAAATAGAACCTTAACCACAAGGATAAATGAAAAAGTGTGAGTGAATGCAACATTTTCTATAACTACGGATTTGCACTATTTTAATAGATATTGTTTACCATGTAGCATTTCAAGTAATGCAAGTTTAATACATGTTCTTATGATGCTCTTCAGATAGAATCGCCACCGCAATTAAACAATTCAACACATTTATTGAACCTGCTTAGGCAATTCACACCCTCTTTACTTGTTAATTTAACGTATATTAATTTGTGATTTAGAGGTGAGTTTAAAAACCTGACCTGTCTTAAAGTGTCCTGGAATTATGGGGCCAGTTTGTGTGTTCATTATATGCGAGGCACACATACTGTATTCAAGTCAGTTTTTCATCCTTTTGGATCTCAAAAGATGTTTTTGTTAGTTGTCCTATACCCTCAAGTCCTAGTCATGCCAGATTAAGCCGACGATCGAACCAGACTTTACGCACCAATCCGACCGCGGTGTCAGGGGACAGTGCCTCAGTTTCCTGCAGACGCTTCAAATCCAGGCCGGTAATTCGGGGGGTGGTGTCTGGCCTTGTCTTTACTTGCCTTTCTAAAAGTTTTCATGACTGACAGGAATACGTTCTTGTTGGGTTTATACTCACTGTCAGCAGAGATGTTAAAACTTCTACTGTTAAAATATCCATTTAGTCCAGCTCAGCGTTATAAAACTGGAGACTGAATACCCAGTTGAACTTCTTGCACTGGCATTAAATTCCCTTATGTTGTTGGACTTATTTCTATAAAATGAATGTCCATATTTTTTTCTTTTACATTAACCAGCCCATGCTTTTTTCAATCTTTGTTTTCTTCTATTTATTTAGCTGTTCCTCATCTACTGTTATGTGTCTACTCTTGCTGGTGCACTTATTTAATTTATTTATTTTTTCAGGTGGACTGCTGTCTTCACTCAGAAAGTTGGTGTTGTACCAGTTATGTGGAGTTTCATCCCTAAATACATTAAAGGAAATAGGTGAAATGTCACTCATTTTTGGCAGTGGTTTTGTAACTAATAACAAATAAAATGGCAGTTTGTCATGGAATTTAGAATGCAGTGGTGCGTAGTGATTTATTCAGTGTGAAGCGCACGGTCATGTGATGCTGTTTAAACCATCAGAGGTTGTTATTTTTCCAATAATATTTATCACTAATTACAACAAACACTGTAAAGCGGACAGTAGGCTGCATTCAAAACAAAGATATGGACAATTCGAAAAAAAGAGCTTCACACCAATAACAGAAGAATTTAAACAAACATTTGTAAAAGAGCAAGAAAATGAAAATACAATAAAAACATTTACTGAGAAACAACAGAATTTCATTAGCTACCTGAAAAAGACCTGGACACATATCTTTTGAATTTCATCTTTTCAGTAAAAAACAAATCAAAACAAAAAAAAAAAATGGGGACAACTTTGAACCGATTTCTCTCCGAAGCATAGCGGCATAACCTGCACAGGCATAACTATGAATGCAGCTTTTTTACAGCAGTGCGTCACAGTTTACATAAACAAAACAAAACTACCCTCTATCCCCTATTTTAACAGGAACCACATACTCTGTTTTTGGTGAACCACAGGAAAGTAAGTTATTTACCGTAGTAACCACATGACAGTGCATTGGCTCTACATTCCCCCTTTTGGGACAATTTCTGGCACTATGCCCCCAACCATCACATTTAAAACATTGCACTCTGTTGTATGGCAAACTCTGCATTTCATCAAACAATTTATTCTCCCCTGCCCGGTGTGTTTTTTCTGGCTTGTTGCTTTTGGCAGAACGGGGTGAGGGCTGTGCAATTTCCAGGCCAGTGAGTTGGCGTTCGACCAGGGCGATTAGTTCATCTGCAATGTTTGGACTGCCCTGTGCCGCTCATTTTCGTAAGCCCACTGGAAGGCTTCTTAGAAAATGGTCCAGAACCAGTACTTCCACAACCCGCACTGAGCTATTCACCTCGGGTTGAAGCCACCAATGGGCTAAGTGAATTAAGTCAAATAGCTGTGACCTTGGTGCTTTTCCATCTTCATGTTTCCAAGAGTGGAAGCGTTGTCCTCACAGCTGCGGTGACCACTGCTCTGGCCAAAATCTCTGCTTTCAGAAGACTATAATTAGCCGCTTCTTTTGGCTCCAATTCGAAATAGGCTTTTTGAGCCTCTCCACTCAAAAAAGGTGCAACAATGCCTGCCCACTGTTCAGGTGGCCAAGACTCGCTCTGCAGTCCTTTCAAAAGCCAAAAGATAAGCTTCTACGTCATCTGCTTGGTTCATTTTTTTTTTCATTTTTTCTGTAAAGCCGCGATGGCATGCTGCTAGGCTGCCGTGGCTTGTAGAACTGTTTTAAGTAACTCTTTCATGTTGATGGGTTCTCACTCAACAAACATGGCCTCACTTCTGGTACCAAATGTAATGTATTTAGACCTTTTCAGTCTGTGCTGTTCTTCAGATAAGTGTCTGTCCCTTTAATTACACACGATACACTGGAAGGACTCTTTAAACACCGTGGCGTACGTTTATTAACAAACTGAGTTCACAAACAAACAAAGCACAAAACAAAGCCTCGCCTTTCTTTGGGCATTAACTAAACAGGTTAATTGTACTCCTATATAACACAGGGCAGGATAAGCCTGTTCCCCTGTTTAAACCAACTCCACAAACAAACTAATCCAAATCAGCATCCAGCACTTTCGTTGTCAAAACCCGTACCTTTGTTTCATTATCAGAAAATCCTTCTTTGTCAAACACACTTTTCCACTGTTCAGTTTTCGCTTCTTTCTCCACTTCAACCCACCACACAAAACTTTGACCTTTTTATTCCCCAACTTGATCAGTTGCATCTGATCAGCATTTGCCCATTAATTATTTCATTAAGCAATTGTCACCTTTCCTATGATGCAGAGTATGTGGCTATCATCAGGGTCCTACATGGTACATACGCATCATCATAATATATATATATATATATATATATATATATATATACACACACACACAAACACGGGCTGCTGTGCATTACGAGAATATATTTCATCAAGGGTTTATGTGACATTAGAAAAGCTAATTAAAAGCACAAAGTGGTCTAATAAGAGTGCCTATTGCTTCTATCTCACTGATTACTTCTCATGCAGGTAGGTATATAAAGGATATAAATGACAAATCCTGTGGTGTTCTAATACATTTGCACACTGCTGTATATGTAGTAATAAAATGTCTTTTCAGGTCTGTTTGTCTTTCTATGCCTCTATGTCTGTCTGTCTTTATATGTCTGTCTCACGAGCTGCATGGGGTTGCTTTGTTTTGCAATACAGTTATTATACACTTTTGCCATTTTTTTTTATTTTATTGTTTATAACCACTTATAACTGATCCCTAAACTAAAGTGTTACCGGTATGGGTGCAGTGTACAAAAATGAAATAAATTAAAAGGTTTTTTGGATGTACATAAAAGGTTTAAATGATTAAAAAATAATTTAATTCACACCATTCCGGACAGAATTATGCATAATAACATTGTAATGACGTGTAAGTGCAGTATGTAACTACAATATAAATGTAAAGTGTTACCAACAACAATTAAAAGCCCAACAATTAAGCAAGTTCAGAAAATATGTTACAAATAACACATCAAAGTAAAACAAAAATAGAACTCTATGGTACACCGTGGTAAAAAAAAAGTTTTACAAAGCTGAATAAATACATACACTAAAACACTAAGAATGAAAAATATTGTGGTAAAGTATTAAGTGAAGCTTCCAGAAGAACGGATTACTTACATCGTATTATGCTGAGTCCCACAGGTAGCATGGTGCCTTCTGAAAGGCTAAGTTAAACACTGCAGCATGTACAGGGCAGCACACAGCTCGCCTTCTTCTGAGAAAGTCTTTTTAAATTGCTTTCAAAGTGACACAGTGTGTCTGACCATCGCGCACTGCTTTATTCTGGAGCGCTGTCTTGTGTAGCTACAGGATGCTTCAAAATACTTCTTTCTTCAAACACCTGACTCCTGCAAAGGCCTATTGTGAACTTGACCTAACTTGACAAAAAAAGGAACTCCAACAGTGCTATCAGTTTCACATTTATTTGAACAGAGGTTTGGGAATTCAAAGACAAGGAACTACAGTATGCAACACCTGAGACTGCATGGTTTAATAAAACAATCAGTATGAAATTTAAATTGTTGCAGCAGAAAAAATTAACATGGCTTGTCATCCTCTAATAGGTATTGTATGTCCCTGTGATGTTGCAATTTTGTATTTCTTAATTTTGATGGTGGAATTTGTGAATTTATTAGATCACTTTGTGCTTTCATTAAGCCTCTTAAACAACTTCTAAAAAGTCTCATGTATTTTCGCATTTGTTTTTATTTTATTTTAAATATATCACATGCGTGGCCTGTTAAAGTCATCAATTAAATTAGACAATCACTAATTTAGGTCGCCCCCCCTCCCCTTCTTCAAAAGAATTTGACCTAAATTATTAAAATTACATTTCAAATCAATAAAAGAAAAAGAAAACAACAACATTGGTTCATTTAAAATGATATAATTTGCAACTTGAATTAAGAAGCTATCAATGAATGGAGTGGACATGCAATCATATGTTGATAATCACAAACTCCAGTTCTTTACATCACCCAAACAGTGACCTCACATATCAGTTTTATTTTGCAGGTTGTACAGTGACTGTAGTGGGTCTGCAGGTATTAATGTCAATTTATGGGTCTGACCTGTGAATTGTGAATCACTTCTGCTTTTTGGGTAGCAGAATAAACTGTTTCCTAAGCTAAATGTTGCCCATGTCATAGCCTACAAAATACTCTTCAGCCAACAAAAAAAGAAGGGAAAAAGGGGACTTGACTGAAGTCATTAAAATCATAAATTGTATAGATACCGTTAACCCAAGACAGATACTACTTTAAATTTAGCACAGAGGGGAGAACAAGCAGGCATAAATGGAATGTGAGTAAAAGTAAGTTTAGCACTTTTTACACAGAGATTTATAAATGCATGGAATTGCCTACCTCTGAACAGTTTTGCTTGTGGATTTCTAAGTTCTTAATTATGTGGCATTGAACCACTAGCATCACTTTATGGACAAAACGGTTGTTTACAGGAAGACAGAGGAACGAAACATCTGAGTTGCAGTGGCTCTGGTCTTTTTTAGCTTTAGATACAAGCTCTCAAATTATTCACTATCAATACGATTAGCAGTAATAGTTTTTCAGTACAATAAACAATCAAGACCAAATACATTTGAGAATTCTGATAATTGTAACTATGCATAATAAAATTGTAATTATGTGTAAGTACACATGTATTTACTAAGTCTAATTAGAGACACTTAGGGGGAGATTTAAGGATACGCACAAAGTGATTTGCGGGTGCAAATCCCCCTAAAAATGTGGCATATTTAAAGAATGGTCCTCTTAGCCTGGTTCCTTTCAGACCACAGTTGGAATGTCTGTAGGGAGTGCCCAATCCACCTTTTCCAGAGTGCTCGGCAAATTTCTAGATGTCATGCTGAAAAGGGCAGGCCAATACATATAATTTCCTAAGGATACTAGCATAACTGATGTTAGCTGAGGCTTTTTCAAACAACTCGGTTTCATGCTGAGTGACCACAGCAGTAAGGACTCACAGCTCCTTCTCAGAAAACTTTTCTTTTCCGTGAGCAAGGGGACTTTGCTGCCCTTCCTCTGACATATTGTTTTTTGGTTTGTATTTTCATGCTCCACAAATGTCATACAGTGACTACTGCTCTCTGTACTCCTAACTCTGCAAGTGTGGTCGCTAAATAGACTGGTGCACTTATTGAGAACTTCATTATCACAATTGCGGCTCATTATTTGTGTGTGTTGAGTAATTTGCATTGCTCTTAAGCTTACATAGGGCGCAGTGCAGAATAATTGCCTGGCCGCAATGCAATTTGAATTTTGCAATTATTTGCACTGCATCTATACTTACATCTACCCTTAATGTAAAGTGTTACCAATAATTGTTCCTACCCTATGTATTACCACTGTAATCATTCATGCAAGAACAGCCCATTTATTCAAAAAAAAAAATTCTGAATAATTCTGAAGCAATCTTCAGCTATGTCCAAAAGTTTTGCAACATCTAGAATTTTAGGATTGAGACCTAATTAAAACTAAAAACTATATAAACATGTTTTAGATATTTGATTTAACATTATGTAAGCAAAGAAACTACAAAATGATATCACAAAAGTCTACCGGAAACATTTCACGTTAGATTTGGAAATGTCACATTTTTAAATGTATGTCAGTTTTTCGTTATGTATGTGGAAAACTACAAAGCGGTATGTAAGACAATATGTTAACGTAACATTATTCAGCAGGTTTCATTCGACTTTAGGAAGCAAAATGACTTCATTCTATAGAGTGACGCTAAACTTTTGGCCACAGCTGTACCTGCTAGCCTGCACTATGCACACCCAGAAAAAACACTTCAACTGCAGTGGTTTAGAGACAGGAAGCATGATACAAAACCACACACAGTCTAAAATCAGCAGCTGCGTCTTTTAAAATAGAGATACAAAATGCTAACATGCACAAGCAGGTATTGCACACATCACAGCACATGTATTTTAAATGTCAAAGAGCAGTAACTAACCTCAGTTAGTTTTGAAGTAGTGTGTGTGTGAATATAGAAAAGTCTATCTCCTCTTTACTAACCATACTCTGTGCTCCTGGTTGCTGTACTGCACTGTGGCAGGGTGAAGCCCTGCCCATGTAAATAAGATGTTGGTTTGATTTGTAAATAATAATGGGTTTAATTTGTTTAATTGGTGGCAGGGCTGGCAGGTTAGACCTCCCTGCTTGCCTAATTAAAATGAACGTGCAGCAGATGGCCAGGGCTGAATTGAACAATTGACAATCAATAAACTCTGGTCACCTGCCTTTAGAAAGAGGCTGAAAGGCCAGCTTCTTGGTTCTTCTTTTGTTTTGTTTGTTTGGTCGGCACATTGCAAGCGTGGAGGGGGAGAAGGAGAACCCTCACGGTCGCATGTGGAACCAGGGTGAATTAAGGACAACGGCAGGTTAAACTGGGATCCTGAGGACCAGAGGTAGAGATTCATTTAGGCGATTTAGTAATCCTACACAAGTTTACTTTAGTTTATGTAGGGAGAAGGTTCCTAAAGCAGACCTCCCTTTTAGTGGGAGTAGCACTTGGCCCCTTTTTATTTCCTAGTTGTTTTTGACAATATTTTGTCTGTGTGTGTGTGTGTGTGTGTGTGTTTTTGTTATTCATCTTCTGCAAGTGAATATATTGCTTTCTGCACTACGGCTACCATTGTCTGTACCCTAGTGGCGGCCACCATCAACTGCAACTGCCTGCTTGTGATTAAATAAAACCTGGACATTTCAAACTCAAACCCTCTGTGTCTCTCGTTCTCTCAGCAGATCCCCACATGTAACAGTACAGCCCTACTACATGCACAATAAAGTGTTGCTTAGGGTGAACTATGGCAACTCCTTTTAAATAATTTAAATAATTCAATCATGTCTCCCCTGATTCTTCATTGTCCAATGCTAAATAGTTCATTATTATTATTATTATTATTATTATTATCTTCATTGCTTCATTGTCTTTTAAGCCCTGGTAGCTCTTCTTTGGTCACTATGTCCCTTTTGTGCTGAAGTGACCGGAAATGTGGTTGCTGACAGTGATGAGTCTATTCCAAAACCAAGGTCTGAGTGCTTGTAGAGACTTAGAAATAATTCTGTTGGTTAACACGACCCAGCTGTTTGATTCAACAGAATCAGAAATAAAACAGGTAATGAGTTTGTGGTTGCTACACAAACACATCCACAGTAACTTTCCATTCTGATAGTGCTTCTGGTTTCTGTCTGTCTCACTCTAACTTTACCCTGCTAGTTAATACAGTTTTGTTTTCTTCTTCCAGAACCACTAATATAATGTGGCGCTGAGAGAAAATAGGTCTGAATTACTTTAGAATTCACGTTAGATAGTGTAATTTCAGTAACACTTTCCATTAAGTATCTTTGATTACTGTGAATTACAGAGTAGTTTTTTAGTAAATACATGTGTGCTTACACATAAGTACAACATTATTATGCATGGTTTCAATGCACTTACTGTAAATGTTTTTTACGTTAATTTTACATTTCTCACAAACCCATGAATTCATGCCTTATAAATGCGATCAACATCATTTGTTAAAAAAGGACCATGGAATGAATACAGGTAATTTAACCCACATGAATTAACAGGGGCTGAATTCAATACCACAAATACTTTACCCTCTGTTCCACGTTAGTGGTTCATAACATTTTTTTTTTTCTCAACATTACTGTACCACTACTTGAGATATCATTTATGTATTTATCTATTCCAACTTTTGTGATTTTTAAAACACTTGGCAGATTTTAAATGCCTTCATTGAAAAGAGAATCAGGTGGCATCCGATAGGTAAAAGATTTATCTGCCAGCAGCTTAGAGATAATCTCTCCTCTTTCTTTGAGAGCTGGTTATGTTGTTGAGGCAGAATCGCTGGGATCCTTTTGGACCCAACTTGACAAGTTCTGAGATTAATTGGCTACTGGGAACCGGACAAGATTAGATGGGCCATGAATGCACTTCTGGTCTTGTGTTCTACCTCTTGGGCATATACCGTCTGCATGTGGATGTTTTTTTTTTAGTACTTCTGTTCGATTTGTACTAAATGTCTTTAGCAGAGTAGCAGTATGTGAATATCATATGGGTGCTCTTCTGTAAATAGGCACTGTTGTCTTAAGAAGGATTCCATTGTCAAGATTAAGAAATGCATAATTAAGAGTTACATAGGGGGAAAAAAACTATTGCTGGAGAGCTTTTTTTTTCTCACAGCATTAAATTTACTGACTTTACACTGAACCACTCTGTACAGGAGTCAAGGGTGGTGGATGTTGTTTGGTTACACTAACAGATTTCTTAAACTGAATTGCTAAAACACTTTGTTCCAAAGAATTAACAGAAGTTAAAAATATCTCTTTACAAAAAAGATAAAACAACTCAGTCAGAAATCAGCCACAGCACAAAAAAAAAGGGAATCCAGGGCAAGTAACAGATAGAAGCAAAATGTAAGATTTATTACTTATCCAGCCAATAGCAAAACAATACACAATTAACCCTCAGGTCTTATGTAAATAGTAATTAATAAGTCTGGCAACCCCTGACAAAAGATAAACAAAATCCACTACAAAGAAAGGTAACTCATTTTTCTGAGTTAGCTATATAAATATAAGTAACTCAGAAAATACTATTTGTATAGGGATATATTAATCAAGACAATAATATCACAACCCAGGAGTATACTGACTAAATTGGCAGAGTTTAACAATTATATGCACCCTTTAGATATTAACACCACCGAGAGAAAAACAATCACTTATACAGATTTTAGAGATTTATATTCCTTCACCCAACAATAAGAGTAACTAACAATTACAGGTTAGAGACCCAATAATATAATCCACTCAAGGGATAGCACAGAGAAAAAAAATAATGTTCAAAAACAAACAAACAGTCTTAATCCAAAGATCCATAAAACTCAAACGAGAAAAAAAAAAAAAAAAAGTCCCAAAAAACAAAACAAAAAATGGCCATTCAAAAAATTGTAATCCAATAGCAGCAGAAAAAAGAAAAAAAACAAAACCCCAAAAGGATTGATCTCACCCAATTCTACTGTTCAGGTCCACGGTGATGAAACTTCTTAATAGAGCTGCAATGTTCCTTTTAATCCATGCTTGAGAAAAAAGAAACTCGCACCAGCGATTGAAAATAGTGCGTTCAAACCAAAACCAATGCAAATATAGAAAAAGAACACGACTAGCAAACACGAAAGTATCAAAGCAAAACAAAACATTAAACTTACTATTAAAGACAAAACAAACGTTAGTAAAGCCGAGTAAAAGATAATGTCCATGAAAAAACTGAATATCTATTCCTAAACAAAGGAAACTACATCTTAAAAATCAATAGACATAATAAAACCCAGACTAACGAAATAGATAAAGAAGTAAATAAACTTAGCCAAAGGTTCCAAAAGAACGGCAAGTCCTGAGAGCACCAGCTGAGAACAAAGAACCCTCCAAAATAATTTTCTACCATCTTTTAAATTACCCGGCTACCAGTCAGGAAACGAGACCTGTGTAAAAAAAACTATGGCAAGCCGAAAGGGACAGAATTGAAAAAAGCGTAGCAGTAATTCCAAGTGAAAAAATTAAGCAAGGCAATCTTAGTCAAATAACTACTGCTAACCACATCATATATATTAGAAGATCTGATCAAATAAAATACTTGACAGATATATATATATATATATTTAGCAATAGATGGTATTCAAAAGTATATTTAATTTGTTAGAATCACAGAATATAGAACATAGAAAGTAAAGAAGTAACACGTCCAGACCATCTGCAATTCAGGTACGAATTAAACAGGTGTTGTGCTTATTACAACACATTGTGCGACAGTCGTCACAACACTACACCTCATCTTGAATTCTGTGCACAAACACAAATTGTATCAGAGATGTCCTATATTGCTGGGCTTCCTAACCAAGTTAGATCATGGGCTCCTGATAAGTCATACAGGATCACATGTTTTCAACATGCTACCCCGCTTACAACAAGCGTAATGCACGATGCTCTAACCTAGTGTAGCTGCATCAGGGAAAGCAGTGTGGCCATGATTTAAATAAAGATTTTCTCAGAAAACGTTTGGTCACCTGTGTGATGTCCACTATGGGCTACCCTGTTTAGCTTCTTTTTTCAGAAGACATCATGCAGCCTTCGGAACTAATAATATGTCAGTAACTCTTGCTTCTGTAACTTCCCTTAATACTTTACCATGGTGGATATGCACACTATATTTACAGTTAACCAGGCTTTCTCCATTCATAGATGATGTATTTATTCAGCTTTAGTGCACTTTGCTTAGCTTTTACCAAGTGTACAGGGGTCTATTTTTGCATTATATTTTCTGAAAGCAGCAAAATATAAAATAACTTCTACATGTCATTTACAGTATTGTTAGTTGTTTCTTACTAATTGTGTACATTAATGCATCCCAACAACCTTTTAGTATCTTATCAGCATGAACTGTTTTTTTGTACTTTTTAGAGCAGGTCAGTTAACCTCCTTGTGCTCTGTGCTTTGGATGAGACGTATTGTAATAGACTCTGTGGCAGTTGTGATGCATTGTTCACCCCGAGTCTCTGTAAGTCACTGTAGCAGGGCGGTAGTAAGCCCTGCTGATTAAATGTATTTGTTTATTTTTAGAACGGGGTTTCCCCCTCCGCCCCCGTGTTATTTTGTATTTGTAGTATTATTATTATTATTATCGTTATGATTTAGTTGTATTTATAATGACGGCGTGCGCCGTGTTTGTCATTGTTTTGTTTATTTTTAAAACGTGTTCTGGCAGAGGCGAGATTGGTGCTCATCCTCTGCCAGGAATAATTTAAAAACCTCGTGCAGAAGGTGGCCATCTCCCAAGTTAATTGAATGATTCATTTGGTGCTAATCGGGAGATGGTCACCTACATAAAAGCCTGCAGCTCACTGCACTCAGGGTGGGTGTGTCAGTAGTGAGAGCGGAGAGGAGCGAGAGGAGCGAGAGGAGCGAGAGGAGCGAGAGGAGCGAGAGAAAACGAAAGAAAACGAAAGAAAACGAAACTTAAAAGAATAACTCAAAGGATCAGTGAAGGCTATTGCCCAGCCTGATCGTGTTATTTTGTGTTCGAGACTTGTTTTGTTTCAATATTTATTTTCGATCTGTGAGCACTTTGTTTTGTGTTAAATATTTATTTTATTTTTGTATTTGAATAAAACGGCGCCGCCGTGTCTTTTTCTGTTTAAAACTGCAGTTTGGTGTCAGTGTTTTTAGTTCCTGCCTCTGCCTGACTTCACCGCCCAGCCAGCCTGCCACAGTCGCTTTGGATAAAAGCGTCTGCTAAATGTCTAAAGACTAATAATAATAATAATAATAATAATAATAATAATTATAATCTGGTTACTTTTATTTGAAACAAACAAACAACAAAGGCAAACTCACACAGTATAGCCATTCCTACAGGTCTCCTGATACTGAAAGCCCTTATTAAAAAAAAAAAAAAATTAAGAAAAAAAATACAACAGGGCTTTTCTAACCTACTGTGGCAATTAATATTAATCCAATTAAAAAACAACTCCCAGTTAGAATCCTACAACTTAAAAGAAATATAGTGTGGATGTTTAACACAACACAGATTACATTTGTTTTGTTTAATATTCCCATTCCGTTGAAAAGGCTTGTACAGCTATAGTCAAAAGTTTTGCATCACCCTATAGCATTAACTCATTTTGCTTCATAAAGTCAAAATTAAACCTGCTGAATAATGTTACGTTAACATATTGAATTTCATACTGCTTTGTAGTTTTCCATATACTTTATGAAAAACTCACAAAAATTGAAAAATGTAACATTTCGAAATCTAACATGAAATACTACTGTACTACTATTATGGCTTCCGGAAGACTTTTACGGTATGATTTTGTAGGTTCTTTGATTACATGATGTTAAATAAAATATCTAAATTATATTCATGTTTATTCATTTCTTTAATTATGTCTCAATCCTAAAATTGTAGGTGATGCAAAACTTTTGGCCATAGCTGTATATGCAATTTTAATGTACAAATGATTGTATGTATCTCTCCTCAGAAATTGTAAATAACATATCCCTGTGAAGCATGGCTGTGCAATGTTTCTTACTCTGACCCAGTGCAACAATGTCACAGTGGTCTTGTGCAAATGGACCCCGCAGCAAAGATATTCTAGTAATGAATCATCTTAACAATCAGGTGCTCATGCACAAAACTCAGGTATCAACGAGATTATTATAGGGTTAGGGATAGGGTTATGGTCTGGGTTAAATCTAACCCTAATCCTAACCCCCCTAACCCTAACTCTAAACCTAACCCTAACCATTTTCTGATACAACTGTGTACCTACATATATCATGCAAAAAAAGTACATGCTAAATACATTGTAACTATGCATAATAACATTGTAATGATGTGTAAGTACACATGTATCTACTAAGTAACTACTATGTAAATACACTGTAGTTAGAGGCACTTAATCTAAAGTGTTACCAGCATCCCTTCAGTCACATAAGGTGCATCACTATGTAATCTTCTGTTTCTTCTGTATTTTAGTTGTAACTGTGGTGGTTTGTTTGGGAACCCTTGGAGGTGAGTAGGGAGCTGATCTGCTCAGAGTTAAAGAGATCCCTCGTAATAGAAACACTTTATTGACAATTATTTGTATTTAAATTGCCCTACATGTGTTGTTGATACAGAGCTGTTTACTAGGTCTTCTATGACAGCTCCTCTTTGGAACCCAGTCTGGGAGCGCGAGTCCTTCACTCTTCAGTGTCAGGTTCAGTTAAATAACAGAAGGAAAGTGACAGACATCCGATACCTGTTTATCAAAGACGGGAAGGAGCTGGAGTCCGCTGGACCACCGGGGAACTACACAATCCCAGCAGCAAGGGCTGAGAATGCTGGGAGTGTCAGCTGGAGGCAGGAGGGGTTAGGAAAGCAAGTGATTCAGTGCAGGTTAATGTGAGAGGTGAGTCACAACCCTGTTAAACTGATAGAGGTATACTGCACACAATTAAAGGATATAGAGTAAAAATCAAAGGAGGTTATGAAGATGTTGTGTACTGGTGAGACCACACTTAAGCTGAGGGAACACGAAGCAACTTTTTCAGGAAGACTGGTTTGAAACCTGGTTGCAGGAGTCCGGGAGACCTAGTTTGGGGCAACTTTGCTGTATCAAACCCCAAGTCTCACCTGATGTGCTATGCAGTGGCCTGAAACCTAGTCTCCTGAGAGCAAGTTCCAAGCCACAAACCATAAAATAGTTAGAGGAATACAAAAATAAATAAAATAATGACTTTTAAGTCACTTACTCTTTCATTTTACAAAACCTAATATACCATAGCACCATTATTATTATTATTTATTTCTTAGCTGACGCCCTTATCCAGGGTGACTTACAACTGTTACAAGATATCATATTATTTTTACATACAATTACCCATTTATACAGTTGGGTTTTTACTGGAGCAATCTAGGTAAAGTACCTTGCTCAAGGGTACAGCAGCAGTGTCCCCACGACCCTCTGGTCATGAGTCCAGAGTCCTAACCACTACTCCACACTGCTGCCATTAAGTTGTTTGTTTCTCATTTATACAATAAGAGTAAATACTTTGAAACTGTCCTTTAGATTCTCTTAAAAAGGAGTGGAGTGAGTTAAATTAAGCAAAGTGGTGGTTCTGGCCGGGAGCTCACTTTAACCTTAGTTAAACATCAGTTGTTTAGGCACTTCCAATACCAGATCAAAACGATAAACAATACGTCCAATGATCAGCAAGAAAAGAGTTCATATCTTACCTTAATCCATTACGTCCTGCTGTGCACCAGAGTTCAGCTCCTCCTCCCCAGCCTCCGCCTGCTTTCTGGCTTCATCTAACGGGGAAGGGCAGCTATCCTGCCCCCCTGACGATGGCTTCCATAGGTCAGCCTCTCCACTTATCTGTGAGCTAATTTATGGGCAAAGGGTCCTCAAAAGGTGAGACCAAGGGCCAAAGAATGTAGTGTAAAATATGTATAATGTAGAAGTGTAGTCTAGTCTATGTTTTAATAAATAATCTGTGGCATGAGTTTCCTGACTGAACCGTATTTCTCCGATCCCCCCAGCGGGTGTGCCGAGGACTACCCTGACCGCGGAGCCCCCGTGGGGAGAGATGTTTGTGGGAGAGAGAGTGTCTCTTACCTGCCTGGTGGAGGGGGATTCTGCAGGCTGGAAGTATTTTTGGTACAAAGACAGCCAGACCACTCCCCTGCCCCAGCCTGAGAACAGCAGTGACACTGGAGCCAGATACACGATCAGTGCTGCTGCTCTGTCCCACAGTGGAGAGTACTGGTGCCGAGCTGCATGGGGGGCTGCCTACTTTCATTCAGATTATAGTAAAGCTGCCAGGCTGAAAGTCTCTGGTGAGGAATTGAATAGATTGTTATGTTCTTACAATTTAATGGATTAAGCTTGTACTTAATGTATGATATAACCCTAACCCTAAAACCTAACCCAAACCCAAACCCTAAACCTTAACCACAACCTTAGCCCTTTTCTGGTACAATTGTGTACTTACATTGTGCAAAAAGATTTACACATTGTAACTATGCATAATAACATGCATGCATAATAACATTGTGTAAGTACTGTGATATAGCGGGTTGTGAGAGACGGCAGGGAGGGGGTTAAAACCTCCCTGCAAAAGAAAACATGTAAGAATGCACCTTTTGGTTTGATGGATTGCTTTATTGTTTTATTTAATTTGCTAATTGATTTGCTTATTGTTTGTTTAATTGTTTTATTATTAATGATCATCCGCACCTGGGCGTTGTTGGAGAATTAGACCCAGGTGCGGAGTTTAAAAGGGGAGCACGCAGTCTGCTCGAGGCTGCTAAGGAGAAGGAGGCAGAAGGGAGTGCTCTGCTTCCTGGCAGTCCAGAGATAAAAAGGTATAGTGCAAACCTGTGTCGTTAAGTTTTGGGCAGGGAAACGGCTTAGCCGTCCTGTGGTAGTTAGGTTCCTGTGTGTGCAGTTAGTGCTCGTAAAGAGCTAGGTGTTTGTTTTGTGTTTTGTTTTATTTTGTGTTTATTAAAAAAATAGCGCGTCAGCGCTGAAAATCCAATTTCTGTGTGCTGGGTCAGATTCTTAAAGGGGCAACGAACCCGAGTGGGTGAGTTCCTTTTACAGTACACATGTATTTATTAAGTCCAGTAGGGGGCAGGTAGATACTACACACAAGAGCCTTCACCAGTGAAGGAGACCCAAGAAGAGTATGCACAGCAGACAGTTGTTTGCTCCTGTAATTAGCTATCTATATACATGCCTTAACACATTGACACCTGCTGGCATTTAACTCAGGTGGGATCTGGTATTAATTTTATTTTGATGCACATTTGGGGATCTGATCAGAGCTTTTCATTTTTCAGATAAAAGTGTGATTCTGCAGACTCCCTGTGACAGAAAGACAATGATTCTTGGTGGTAAATCTCCCTCTCAACCTGTGATGGTGCTGAGTAACGGGAACAGAGTATTCTGGACTACGTTACCTGACACTTCGTTCCGAGGATTAAAAGGAAGTCGGTCACGTAGAAAAGATAAGGAGCTTCGGTACACTAACTCATTTACCCGGAGGGGAAATGATGTGGCAGCTGCGGATCATAAAAAGCAGCTGCAATCATGAGTGACGGTATAAATGTTATCTGTTCCTTCGTTTTGGTTATTTAATAAGTGACCCGGAAGGACCTGTGTTTGGTGAAATGATCGTGAGTGTTTGTTTTGTTCCGTCTCTTTGTTTGTTTGTATTCACTAGACAGCTAACACGTTCTGGAGCTAACGCCAGAGGCCAGCACAAACCCGGAACAGCACTGTTTTTTAATTGGATTAATATTAATTGCCACAGTAGGTTAGAAAAGCCCTGTTGTATTTTCTTTCTTAATTTTTTTTTTTTTAATAAGGGCTTTCAGTATCAGGAGAGACCTGTAGGAATGGCTGTACTGTGTGAGTTTGCCTTTGTTATTTGTTTGTTTCAAATAAAAGTAACCAGATTATAATTATTATTATTATTATTATTAGTCTTTAGACATTTAGCAGACGCTTTTATCCAAAGCGACTGTGGCAGGCTGGCTGGGCGGTGAAGTCAGGCAGAGGCAGGAACTAAAAACACTGACACCAAACTGCAGTTTTAAACAGAAAAAGACACAGCGGCGCCGTTTTATTCAAATAATACAAAAATAAAATAAATATTTAACACAAAACAAAGTGCTCACAGAGCGAAAATAAATATTGAAACAAAACAAGTCTCGAACACAAAATAACACGCTGAGGCTGGGCAATAGCCTTCACTGATCCTTTGAATTATTCTTTTAAGTTTCTTTTAAGTTTCGGCTTCTCTGGCTTCTCTGGCTTCTCTCGCTCCTCTCGCTCCTCTCGCTCCTCCCGCTCCTCCCGCTCCTCCCGCTCCTCCCGCTCTTCCTGCTCCTCTCGCTCCTGACACACCCACCCTGAGTGCAGTGAGCTGCAGGCTTTTATGCAGGTGACCATCTCCCGATTAGCACCAAATGAATCACTCAATTAACTTGGGAGATGGCCACCTTCTGCACGAGGTTTTTAAATTATTCCTGGCAGAGGACGAGCACCAATCTCGCCTCTGCCAGAACACGTTTTAAAAATAAACAAAACAATAACAAACACGGCGCACGCCGTCATTATAAATACAACTAAATCATAACGATAATAATAATAATAATACTACAAATACAAAATAACACGGGGGCGGAGGGGGAAACCCCGTTCTAAAAATAAACAAATACATTTAGTCAGCAGGGCTTACTACCGCCCTGCTACAGTGACTTACAGAGACTCGGGGTGAACAATGCATCACAACTGCTACAGAGTCTATTACAATACGTCTCATCCAAAGCACAGAGCACAAGGAGGTTAACTGACCTGCTCTAAAAAGTACAAAAAAACAGTTCATGCTGATAAGATACTAAAAGGTTGTTGGGAGGCATTAATGTACACAATTAGTAAGAAGCAACTAACAATACTGTAAATGACATGTAGAAGTTATTTTATATTTTGCTGCTTTCAGAAAATATAATGCAAAAATAGACCCCTGTACACTTGGTAAAAGCTAAGCAAAGTGTACTAAAGCTGAATAAATACATCATCTATGAATGGAGAAAGCCTGGTTAACTGTAAATATAGTGTGCATATCTACCATGGTAAAATATTAAGGGAAGTTACAGAAGCAAGAGTTACTGACATATTATTAGTTCCGAAGGCTGCATGATGTCTTCTGAAAAAAGAAGCTAAACAGGGTAGCCCATAGTGGACATCACACAGGTGACCAAACGTTTTCTGAGAAAATCTTTATTTAAATCATGGCCACACTGCTTTCCCTGATGCAGCTACACTAGGTTAGAGCATCATGCATTACGCTTGTTGTAAGCAGGGTAGCATGTTGAAAACATGTGATCCTGTATGACTTATCAGGAGCCCATGATCTAACTTGGTTAGGAAGCCCAGCAATATAGGACATCTCTGATACAATTTGTGTTTGTGCACAGAATTCAAGATGAGGTGTAGTGTAACCAAACAACATCCACCACCCTTGACTCCTGTACAGAGTGGTTCAGTGTAAAGTCAGTAAATTTAATGCTGTGAGAAAAAAAAGCTCTCCAGCAATAGTTTCTTCCCCCCTATGTAACTCTTAATTATGCATTTCTTAATCTTGACAACAGAATCCTTCTTAAGACAACAGTGCCTATTTACAGAAGAGCACCCATATGATATTCACATACTGCTACTCTGCTAAAGACATTTAGTACAAATCGAACAGAAGTACTAAAAAAAAAAACATCCACATGCAGACGGTATATGCCCAAGAGTTAGAACACAAGAAGACCAGAAGTGCATTCATGGCCCATCTAATCTTGTTCGGTCCGGTTCCCAGCAGCCGATTAATCTCAGAACTTGTCAAGTTGGGTCCAAAAGGATCCCAGCGATTCTGCCTCAACAACATAACCAGCTCTCAAAGAAAGAGGAGAGATTATCTCTAAACTGCTGGCAGATAATCTTTTACCTATCGGATGCCACCTGATTCTCTTTTCAATGAAGGCATTTAAAATCTGCCAAGTGTTTTAAAAATCACAAAAGTTGGAATAGATAAATACATAAATTATATCTCAAGTAGTGGTACAGTAATGTTGAGAAGAAAAAAAAAATGTTATGAACCACTAACGTGGAACAGAGGGTAAAGTATTTGTGGTATTGAATTCAGTCCCTGTTAATTCATGTGGGTTAAATTACCTGTATTCATTCCATGGTCCTTTTTTAACAAATGATGTTGATCGCATTTATAAGGCATGAATTCATGGGATTGTGAGAAATGTAAAATTAACGTAAAAAACATTTGCAGTAAGTGCATTGAAACCATGCATAATAATGTTGTACTTATGTGTAAGCACACATGTATTTACTAAAAACTACTCTGTAATTCACAGTAATCAAAGATACTTAATGGAAAGTGTTACAGAAATTACACTATCTAACGTGAATTCTAAAGTAACTCAGACCTATTTTCTCTCAGCGCCACATTATATTAGTGGTTCTGGAAGAAGAAAACAAAACTGTATTAACTAGCAGGGTAAAGTTAGAGTGAGACAGACAGAAACCAGAAGCACTATCAGAATGGAAAGTTACTGTGGATGTGTTTGTGTAGCAACCACAAACTCATTACCTGTTTTATTTCTGATTCTGTTGAATCAAACTGCTGGGTCGTGTTAACCAACAGAATTATTTCTAAGTCTCCACAAGCACTCAGACCTTGGTTTTGGAATAGACTCATCACTGTCAGCAACCACATTTCCGGTCACTTCAGCACAAAAGGGACATAGTGACCAAAGAAGAGCTACCAGGGCTTAAAACGCAATGAAGATAATAATAATAATAATAATAATAATAATAATAATAATAATAATAATAATAATAATAATAATAAACTATTTAGCCTTGGACAATGAAGAATCAGGGGAGACATGATTGAATTATTTAAATTATTTAAAAGGAGTTGCCATAGTTCACCCTAAGCAACACTTTATTGTGCATGTAGTAGGGCTGTACTGTTACATGTGGGGATCTGCTGAGAGAACGAGAGACACAGAGGGTTTGAGTTTGAAATGTCCAGGTTTTATTTAATCACAAGCAGGCAGTTGCAGTTGTTGGTGGCCGCCACTAGGGTACAGACAATGGTAGCCGTAGTGCGGAAAGCAATATATTCACTTGCAGAAGATGAATAACACAGACACACACACACACACACACACACACACACACACACACAAAATATTGTCAAGAACAACTAGGAAATAAAAGGGGGCCAAGTGCTACTCCCACTAAAAGGGAGGTCTGCTTCAGGAACCTTCTCCCTACATAAACTAAAGTAAACTTGGGTAGGATTACTAAATCCCCTAAATGAATCTCTACCTCTGGCCCTCAGGATCCCAGTTTAACCTGCCGTTGCCCTTAATTCACCCTGGTTCCACATGCGGCCCTGAGGGTTCTCCTTCTCCCCCTCCACGCTTGCAATGTGCCGACCAAACACCAAACAAACAAAACAAAAGAAGAACCAAGAAGCTGGCCTTTCAGCCTCTTTCTAAAGGCAGGTGACCAGAGTTTATTGATTGTCAAATGTTCAATTCAGCCCTGGCCATCTGCTGCACGTTCATTTTAATTAAGCAAGCAGGGAGGTCTAACCTGCCAGCCCTGCCACCAATTAAACAAATTAAACACATTATTATTTACAAACCAAACCAACATCTTATTTACATGGGCAGGGCTTCACCCTGCCACAGTGCAGTACAGCAACCAGGAGCACAGAGTATGGTTAGTAAAGAGGAGATAGACTTTTCTGTATTCACACACACACTACTTCAAAACTAACTGAGGTTAGTTACTGCTCTTTTAAAATACATGTGGTGTGATGCACTGTGTGCAATACCTGCTTGTGCATGTTAGCATTTTGTATCTCTATTTTAAAAGACGCAGCTGCTGATTTTAGACTGTGTGGGTTTTGTCTCATGCTTCCTGTCTCTAAACCACTGCAGTTGAAATGTTTTTTCTGGGTGTGCATAGTGCAGGCTAGCAGGTACAGCTGTGGCCAAAAGTTTAGCGTCACTCTATAGAATGAAGTCATTTTGCTTCCTAAAGTCGAATGAAACCTGCTGAATAATGTTACATTAACATATTGACTTACATACCGCTTTGTAGTTTTCCACATACATAACGAAAAACTGACATACATTTAAAAATGTGACATTTCCAAATCTAACGTGAAATGTTTCCGGTAGACTTTTGTGATATCATTTTGTAGTTTCTTTGCTTACATAATGTTAAATCAAATATCTAAAACATGTTTATATAGTTTTTAGTTTTAATTAGGTCTCAATCCTAAAATTCTAGATGTTGCAAAACTTTTGGACATAGCTGAACATTGCTTCAGAATTATTCAGAAAAAATATTTTTTGAATAAATGGGCTGTTCTTGCATGAATGATTACAGTGGTAATACATAGGGTAAGAACAATTATTGGTACACTTTACATTAAGGGTAGATGTAAGTATAGATGCAGTGCAAATAATTGCAGATGCAAAATTCAAATTGCATTGCGGCCAGGCAATTATTTTGCACTGCGCCCTATGTAAGCTTAAGAGCAATGCAAATTACTAAACACACACAAATAATGAGCCGCAATTGTGATAATGAAGTTCTCAATAAGTGCATCGGTCTATTTAGCGACCACACTTGCAGAGTTAGGAGTACAGAGAGCAGTAGTCACTGTATGACATTTGTGGAGCATGAAAATACAAACCAAAAAACAATATGTCAGAGGAAGGGCAGCAAAGTCCCCTTGCTCACGGAAAAGAAAAGTTTTCTGAGAAGGAGCTGTGAGTCCTTACTGCTGTGGTCACTCAGCATGAAACCGAGTTGTTTGGAAAAGCCTCAGCTAACATCAGTTATGCTAGTATCCTTAGGAAATTATATGTATTGGCCTGCCCTTTTCAGCATGACATCCAGAAATTTGCCGAGCACCCTGGGAAAGGTGGATTGGGCACTCCCTACAGACATTCCAACTGTGGTCTGAAAGGAACCAGGCTAAGCAGTGCAGAGAACATAGCACTTTGACATGTGCAGGAATAGCTGTCCCTAGATTGACGCTGGGGTCTAGCTCATCCCTCAATTCAGCTATTAGGTCTTGGATGACCTGCGGAGTGAGATGATAACGCTTTAGCACCGTATTCTCCAGCATCCCAAACAAAGTGACCCTGGGATTGAATATGCAGGGTCTTCTTCGTCTTGCCCTTCTCCTCCGAACGTGTTCCTGTCTCTCCTCAACAAGAGCCAAGTGTCACCGCATCAGGAAGTGTACCACTGCAGCCATCCTGAAGCCAATGACAGGTCTCTGCAGGTGTGTGCTTTTATACAGCTCTTCGTTACTCACTTCTACAATGGCTTGCACCTTGTAAGAAGAGGTGTAAAGTTTTTGGAGGGTCAGCAATTGCCTAAGTGCAAGGCAAAGTCCTCACATCACATTATAATGTTTGTGCATGCTTAGTATCCACATCCCACCCAATTCCATTTGAATGCATAACAATATAATATTAATGGAATAATGATGGCAAAGTGCAAATTTGATAGCGGGTGCAGAACGGCAGGTGAGGACCATTCTTTAAATATGCCGCATTTTTAGGGGGATTTGCACCCGCAAATCACTTTGTGCGTATCCTTAAATCTCCCCCTAAGTGTCTCTAATTAGACTTAGTAAATACATGTGTACTTACACATAATTATAATTTTATTATGCCTAGTTACAATTATCAGAATTTTCTCAAAAATGTATTTGGTCTTGATTGTTTATTGTACTGGAAAACTATTACTGCTAATCGTATTGATAGTGAATAATTTGAGAGCTTGTATCTAAAGCTAAAAAAGACCAGAGCCACTGCAACTCAGATGTTTCGTTCCTCTGTCTTCCTGTAAACAACCGTTTTGTCCATAAAGTGATGCTAGTGGTTCAATGCCACATAATTAAGAACTTAGAAATCCACAAGCAAAACTGTTCAGAGGTAGGCAATTCCATGCATTTATAAATCTCTGTGTAAAAAGTGCTTAACTTACTTTTACTCACATTCCATTTATGCCTGCTTGTTCTCCCCTCTGTGCTAAATTAAAAGTAGTATCTGTCTTGGGTTAACGGTATCTATACAATTTATGATTTTAATGACTTCAGTCAAGTCCCCTCTTTCCCTTCTTTTTTTGTTGGCTGAAGAGTATTTTGTAGGCTATGACATGGGCAACATTTAGCTTAGGAAACAGTTTATTCTGCTACCCAAAAAGCAGAAGTGATTCACAATTCACAGGTCAGACCCATAAATTGACATTAATACCTGCAGACCCACTACAGTCACTGTACAACCTGCAAAATAAAACTGATATGTGAGGTCACTGTTTGGGTGATGTAAAGAACTGGAGTTTGTGATTATCAACATATGATTGCATGTCCACTCCATTCATTGATGGCTTCTTAATTCAAGTTGCAAATTATATCATTTTAAATGAACCAATGTTGTTGTTTTCTTTTTCTTTTATTGATTTGAAATGTAATTTTAATAATTTAGGTCAAATTCTTTTGAAGAAGGGGAGGGGGGGCGACCTAAATTAGTGATTGTCTAATTTAATTGATGACTTTAACAGGCCACGCATGTGATATATTTAAAATAAAATAAAAACAAATGCGAAAATGCATGAGACTTTTTAGAAGTTGGTTAAGAGGCTTAATGAAAGCACAAAGTGATCTAATAAATTCACAAATTCCACCATCAAAATTAAGAAATACAAAATTGCAACATCACAGGGACATACAATACCTATTAGAGGATGACAAGCCATGTTAATTTTTTCTGCTGCAACAATTCAAATTTCATACTGATTGTTTTACTAAACCATGCAGTCTCAGGTGTTGCATACTGTAGTTCCTTGTCTTTGAATTCCCAAACCTCTGTTCAAATAAATGTGAAACTGATAGCACTGTTGGAGTTCCTTTTTTGTCAAGTTAGGTCAAGTTCACAATAGGCCTTTGCAGGAGTCAGGTGTTTGAAGAAAGAAGTATTTTGAAGCATCCTGTAGCTACACAAGACAGCGCTCCAGAATAAAGCAGTGCGCGATGGTCAGACACACTGTGACACTTTGAAAGCAATTTAAAAAGACTTTCTCAGAAGAAGGCGAGCTGTGTGCTGCCCTGTACATGCTGCAGTGTTTAACTTCGTCTTTCAGAAGGCACCATGCGACCTGTGGGACTCAGCATAATACGATGTAAGTAATCCGTTCTTCTAGAAGCTTCACTTAATACTTTACCACAATATTTTTCATTCTTAGTGTTTTAGTGTATGTATTTATTCAGCTTTGTAAAACTATTTTTTGTTTCACACGGTGTACCATAGAGTTCTATTTTTGTTTTACTTTGATGTGTTATTTGTAACATATTTTCTGAACTTGCTATTATAATTGTTGGGCTTTTAACTGTTGTCGGTAACACATTTATATTGTAGTTACATACTGCACTTACACGTCATTACAATGTTATTATGCATAATTTTGTCCGAAATGGTGTGAATTAAATTATTTTTTAATCATTTAAACCTTTTATGTACATCCAAAAAAACTTTTAATTTATTTCATTTTTGTACACTGCACCCATACCGGTAACACTTTAGTTTAGGGATCAGTTATAAGTGGTTATAAACAATAAAATAAAAAAAAATGGCAAAAGTGTATAATAACTGTATTGCAAAACAAAGCAACCCCATGCAGCTCGTGAGACAGACATATAAAGACAGACAGACATAGAGGCATAGAAAGACAAACAGACCTGAAAAGATTAGGCTATATCTGTTATAAGCAATTAAAAAAAGTAGCAAAAAATAAATGACAAAGGTGTATAATAATTATATTATATGCTAATCATATTCTATAATTGTTAATATTATCATTAATAACAGGTTTATAGATTGCTTATAATCACTTATAATGGATCCTTAAACTAAAGAGTTACCGTTATACCTCTTTTCAAACACTCACACACACATATATTAAAAGTGCTTTCATTTTCAGTAGATATCTGCAGAGTCTTCTGCAGAGCATCTTATGTGTTTAGTATTTGTACTAAAAATGGCTTCTGAAAATGTAACTGTTTATGATCATTATGATGACGATGTAGCTGCAGAATATGAAGAATCTGTGGAAGACTGAGAATTCCGCGATTTCCCAGAAATTCCGTTTTCCAAAGATTTGGACTGCCTTTAATTATGTCCAATACTACAGAAGGATGTAGGTCCGGACCGAATCAAAACTTTGACAACCCGCTAATCGCACTTAACAAAACTGTATTTAACAGCGTTTTCTTTTTTTTGTAAGTATCTTATTTCTTCTACTCATAAAAAGAAAATGCTATTAAATACAATTTTGTTAAGTGTGATTAGCGGGTTGTCAAAGTTTTGATTTGGTCCCAGCCTTAATCTGGAAGAAAGTTTCTGAAACCAGTTTTCAAGCTGATGTAGTAATACAAAACTAAACTTCAAAATAGAAATGCATTCTAAAGTTTCTTGTAGTATTACTACATATACAGCAGTGTGCAAATGTATTAGAACACCTCAAGATTTGTCATTTATATCCTTTATATACCTACCTGCATGAGAAGTAATCAGTGAGATAGAAACAATAGGCACTCTTATTAGACCACTTTGTGCTTTTAATTAGCCCTCGATTAAATATATTCTCGTAATGCACAGCAGCCCATGTGTGAGAGAGAGTGTGTGTGTGTGTGTGAATGTGTGAATGTGTGTGTGTGTGCGTGTGTATGTGTGTGTATATATATATATATATATATATATATATATATATACATATATATATATATATATATATATATATATATATATATATACACATATATCTCGAGCTTATAAGACAGTACGTCATGTGCACAAGGTAGTAGTCTAATTTACACCATGTCCCTTTGGGTTTTCCATAATAAAGAGATCATTGAAAGGAGACACATAATATGTTACTCAAGCATTTTGCAACCAATCAATCCATGAACTTTATAGATCTTCTTATGCATTTATGACAGTGACTCTTCTAAACATCTAAAGGATATCTATTAGGCTGTTTCAGAGAACTTTTGAATCCTCAGCAACCCACTGGTGACTACACATGTTGTCTGAAGTGAACCCACCTACTGTACCAGTTAAGCAGTGTGTGCTGGAAAGCCTTGTCAGAACATGGGTGAAGTAAGAGCGCAGTGGCGGTCTTACCTGACAATTTCCCATCTTGTTCTGAATTGTCAGCTCTTACTGTCAAGTAAAACATAGTTTTTGCGTTCAGCATCCATTCATTTAGATTGTAGTCCTCTCTGTATATATTAAAGGAAGTTTTTGGTTTGCTATTTATAATGTATTTGTGATGCAACTGTTGTTTTTGTATAAGAACAATTCTCTACTATTATAACAAACATTACCAAGTAGGACCGCATTTTGAAACCTTATACACATATACATCTCATACCTAAAACAAGCTATTATTATTAGGCTATTACACTTTTAAGTTTTAAAACATGAATACTTTAGTTAGGTTTATATTAGGCTAGCTATGTGATTGATTATTAATAACATGAATATATTCATAAATATATAAATGTATTTATATTGTAGCATTTCGGGTTCGTAGGATAGAAATAAATGAAATTCAATAAAAAGGCTCAAGCCGTTTATTTCTTTGCAGGAGTGATTATAAAACTAAAAGCATAAATGAAGGGAAGGGAACTGGGTATCGAAAATGAAAATGATCATTTCTGATTCTTTATTTCTCTACCCACTTAATCTTTCCCGCTCTCCCTCTCTATCCCTCCATCCACACACCTTCTCCACTCACTCTTGTCTCCCCAAATCCCCTGGTCATTTCCATGCACCCCCTTATATCTCCTCTCACTCCCCCGCCCCCCACATCTTTCATGCTGTTTGTGCATCCCAATGACCCTACACACACATGCACCATGCAACCCCTGCACGCACGCACTCAGGCACGATGCAACCCCTGCATGCACACACACATGCACCATGCAACCCCTGCACGCACACACACATGCACCATGCAACCCCTGCACACACACACACATGCACCATGCAACCCCTGCATGCACACACACATGCACCATGGAACCCCTGCACCCACACACATGCACCATGGAACCCCTGCACTGACACACACACATGCACCATGCAACCCCTTCATGTACACACATGCACCATGCAACCCCTGCACGGACACACACATGCACCATGCAACTCCTGCACGCACACATGCACCATGCAACCCCTGCACGCACACACACATGCTCCATGGAACCCCTGCATGCACACACACACATGCACCATGCAACTCCTGCACGCACACATGCACCATGCAACCCCTGCACGCACACACACATGCACCATGGAACCCCTGCACGCACACACACGCACCATGCAACCCCTGCATGCACACACTCAGGCACCATGCAACCCCTGCATGCACACACATGCACCATGCAACCTCTGCACGCACACACACATGCACCATGCAACCCCTGCACGCACACACACAGGCACCATGCAACCCCTGCACACACACACAACCACACTATTTACACACACCTGATTCCCCCTTCCCAGGATCACTACAGTATTTATATTTATACCTTGTTTAAAAATGTCCATTGATTCAAATGACGTAGTTAGGAGGAGAATGGCACATTTTCATACAATTGATTCAACCATTTCATCACTTAATACAAACAAGATAACAGCCTAATAATCATGAACAACAGGATCTCCCAGATACTTGTAACTCCGATAACTAGGGATTGCAACATGTAAACAAAATGCTGGGGTAAATCACAAACAAAAAAAAACAAAAGAAAAACAGTTTTAAGTGCTGCCTTTACTTTTTTTGGTTGAAATGCAGCTACCCTAGTGTATTCATAACTATACTGTATGTGTTGTGCGTCACGGTTCAGAACATAAATGATCAGTCAAATGCTGCAAATCCGTGATTGTTTTTGAGCAATTTATTATGTGATTGTGGTGTATGGAAACAAACCCTCAAACATTTGATAATACTGTATGAATTATCATGCACATCATATTGTTTGTAATACGTTATCGTACACAATATATTAGTATTACAAATATGGACCTTTTATGCTTATGTTTTAAAGTGAATATAATGCATATAATGTATATGAACTAAATATATACTGACTAATATCTTGGCTGTAAATATTTAAGAGGTACAATTTCATTCGTTGCTACATCAACTTCTGGAGTCTCCACTGGAGAGAACATAAATCATGTTAGGGCAAAAAATGATTTTTTTTTTTTTATTAAATATCCTTACGTTGAGTAACGTTAAGCTGAGTAAAGTTAAGCTGAGTAAATTAATTTAATTGAAACGTGCAAAAGTAAATAAATCTTTATTTTTTATATTGTGTACATTGCCATTGAAAAGATACACCAGGAGGGGGAGTTGAGACTGCCAGTTATTTTTTTTTCCTCTCAGTCCAAATGCAAAACACTGTTTGAGCAGAACAAACGGGAGGAATAAAAATAAATTCAGTGCTGTTTCGGATTTAAAACATTTTTGGATAATGTGCAGCCATGTCTTTTTGTGGTTTTCTGTAGCTTTACAAACCGCTACAAAGATTTGAAGTGATGAAGTCGGGGTGAGTGTGCATATTGACAGATTCTCCAGTTTTGTTTTCATTTAGAAAGCGGTTTGTTCCAGCTCGGAGAATAATGTAGCTTGAAATGTTATATTCTTCTCCCCAGGCATTTCTTACATTTCTGCATAAATCCCTTAGTATTTTATAAAGATTTTCTTAAGATGTGCACAGTTGAGGCAAGTCTTGAAAGACAGCAATTTTTTTTTTTTTTGGTATTTTTTTCCATCTTCCAGTTCATTTAATTGTTCTTCATCCAAATCATCATGTCTACTTACTACTTGCTTTTGCTGGGAATTGGTCACTCAGTTTTATAGTTACTGTGCATCTGTAACTGTAAACAAGATGGCTACCGGTACTGTACATTCTGTGAGGCAGCGCAGTGATTTTGAATATGTAACAAGGCTCCAACTGTCTGTACCCATCCAATATATGGACAGTTGGAACCTTGCTCGACCAATCACATTGCTTGTTTCACATTCCATTGCCAGACCTGGATTATAAATATGTATTCCTATTCATTCCAAAAGCATGTTAATGCGGCAGTTAGGATTGAACTCATCGCCACATTGTTTTTATTTTCATTATAAACTACACCACTTCTGTGGAGGTGTTCCATACATGACTGCTGCTGCATTTTACCACATTGTATTAGACATGTTAATGCAAAGAGTGCAAACCCAGTAATTCTAGCAAAATAGTAAAACAATATTGATTGTTTGTATCTACATAGTTTTTTAAATATATGATGCATAATTGTAAAGTCTCTTAAGGTGGAATCACACTAGACAGCATACGTGTCTTAATGTAATGTAGTAGCCCTTTATGTCAGTTTAAACATGTTTTAATGGAACAAGACATAATGGTCATTTCACAAGGTCTCAAAATGCCGCTTATGTTTTGTCCATAAAAACATGTTTAATTGTTATCTATTAATGAAACATTATATATTATTTTTAATAACTCAGGAACCGTTTCAGGTTTTTTCACCAAACCTTCAAAAGGCCCTACCTCAGCACAGACCCATGTGTACATTACTTGGCTTGGTGCAGTAATTCAGTAAAAAACACAAAAAACACCCATGTTAACAATAGGGAAAAAAGGGAACTTTTTCAGATCCCGTTAACAGCACAAGGTGGCATCATGAAACTCCCCACGCTTTCACAACATTGCAAGTCAATGGAACATGCAGATCTGTGGGTTAAATAAGTCCCGGTATCCAGTACCAGCATCAAAATAAGTCCCGGTACAGAGTACCGGTGAATACCGGCAGAATTTCACTCCTGCCGACAGGGGACTATAATACTGAGAGCCGCAGGAGGTAACTATATTTCTTCCCGATGGGCCTTAGTTTCCCACTATGAGCCATGATCTGAAGTCCATATTTGTTTTATGAATCAGTCAAGAAAAATGTTTTTGAAGTCCATAGCGCATAGTTATTAAAGGTTTTTTTGCTTAGAACTGTCTGTCTGACTTTCTCACTGCAGCATAAAATTCTCGGAGGACTCCGTTGATTGTGAATTCAGAAAACAGTCAGAAAACAGTCAGAAAACACTGAAAGCGACGTTTTTATGACAATTTTAGTGTTTGCAGCATCTTTGTTTTGTAGTATATTTTGTAATTAATTTTCTGCCAAAAAATCGCTGTCCAGGAGGTAACATTTTGCTCGGTGTGATGATGATATATATATCATTAATCTAACCAATATTGAAGAACAAGCTATGACTGAGTTGTTAAATGATGATGATATAATGATAAGACCAGCAGATAAAGGCTCAGGAATAGTGATAATGAACACAGATGACTATATGAAATCTGTAGAATGTGAATTAAGTAATACATATACATATGAAGAAGTTAAAAGCAATAAGATCAATAAATCGGTAAAAGAGGTTAAGGAAATTGCGGAGAGACTATACAATAAAGGCATTATATCAAAATAATCAAAATAATACATGCAGCCACATAATGCAAGAACAGGCCTAGCAAGAGGAAATCCTAAAATGCACAAAGAAAATCACCCTATGTGAATGATAGTCAGTAGAATTGATACTCTAACACACATAATAGCTGAAATAGCAGAAAAACAACTTAGGTCGCACGTTGAGAAATTACCAAGCTATGTTAAAGATACAACTTTCCAGAGAATACAATTTTATTTTGCATGGATGTAAAATCCTTGTACCCAAGTGTCCCTCGTAAAGAAACTTTAGAAGCTTGTCAAAAAGCACTAGATAATAGACTAGATAAATCAATACCAACAGCAGAGGTGCTGAACATGATCAACATAGTTTTAAAAAACAGTTATTTTACATTTGTTGATAAGAATTACAAACAAAACAATGGTACAGCAATAGGATCTAAATTGTGAATGCATTTTGCCAGTACATACATGGGGAAATGGGAAGAACAATTATTTAGAAAATCGGAAAGAGAACCTTTACAATAGATTCGGTTTTTAGATGATATTTCTGGGGTTTGAACACATGGAGAAGAGTCTCTTTTCCAGTTTCATAAAATGGCAAATGAAATACACAGTAATATTAAAGTGGACCTTCAATGGACAAGAAAATAAATAGAATTTTTAGATACCATAGTAAAATTTGAAGAAGGTTCAATTGAGACTGACCTCTTCTGTAAACCTACTGACATGCACCAGTATTTACACATGTCCTCTGCACATCCGATACACACTAAAAGGGCAATCCCAAAGGGTCTAGGAATAAGAATATGAAGAATATGCTCAAAAGAAAGTGACTATGTAGAAATGTATTAAAAACAAATCTTAAAAAAGAGGACACAAAGAAAGAATTATAGAGACGGAGTTAAGAAAAGTGGATAAACTAAAAAGAGATGATCTACTAGATTATAAAAATAGAGATAAAAAAGTCAAAAGAGTCCCATTAGTAATGACTTACTCTAAACTTTTGCCCAATATTTCTAAGATTGTTTGGTTTACAGTAAACAAAAGAATAATTGACAAAATAGGTTATACGAATACTTGCACCAGTCGATGTAAAGTGTGTAAATACATGGACAAAAGTAAAAATATAATTAAACATAAGAACCCCACATATCCACTAAAAACTAATACCTACTGTAAAAATAGCAATGTTGTTTATGGAATAGCCTTTGAAAAATGTGATGAAATCAAATATGTTGGAGAGACTGGAACAACTTTATATAAAATAATTCAGAACCACCTTTCATTAATTAGAAATAAAAAAAAATGAATGACCCGATAGTACAGCAATTCACCAGTCAAGGACATGACATAAATGATGTAAAGTTTGTAGTATTAGAACAGCTAAAATTAGACAATGCGACATATAGAAGAATAAAAGAAAGTAAATGGATAAATAGACTGAACACAATTATGCCAGTGGGACTCAACAGAAAAGAATGAACTAATTAACTTCAATAAATATATAACATTTAAATGAAATAAATAAACAAAATTCATTCAAAAGTGCATACTAATGCGCTGGGGAGGCCAAATCAAGACTGATCCTCAAAGCCAGCATTGCATGATAATATAAATATAAGTTTATATAAAGTAATGTTAATTAGAATTAATACAGATTCAAAGATAGAAGTAAAAATGATGTCACAATATATAGAACACCATTACATCATGTAAGAATAAATCATGGATTTGAATATAAACAATAACAAGTAGCTGTCATGCCGTGAAACACCTATAAATACCAATTGATTCAAAGGTAGGCTCCCTTGAGAAAGATATGTACAACATATCAAAAAGCTGGGCAGCTGGCTCTTTGAGCTAATATATATATATATATATATATATATATATATATATATATGTGTGTGTGTGTGTGTGTGTGTGTTTTTCTCATGTAGCATTGCATTTTGGGGGATTTTTTTTCATTCTTAACCTGAGCTTCCTTTTCAATATGATTTTAATCTACTATTTCAATTTCTGTCTTGCAGTTTTAACTACTGTAGCCTGCTTCGGAGCGTTTGGAGGTGAGTGGTCAACTTATATACAGCACAGGAGCAGTGTGTTGCATGTGTTTCCACATGAGCAGAGACTTCTGTCCCAAGAAGCAAAACTCAGACTGGTCTTTCTATTTCACGGCAATGGGTACATTTCACAGAAACCGTGAAAAAAATACAGCATCAGTCATAAAATCTCCATTACTTCAACATTTCTGTTGGGATGTGAGAAAAGGGAGGTAGTGTGCTCAAGAGGAACTCTGTGATTACTTTCTTTTTCACTTCACCAAGAGCTTTCACAATAAATCATCTAACAGGAGGCTACAAACAGAAAGGGGTTTCAGCTAAAGCATGGGTTTACAAAATAAAGTTTAATGATTTTTATAAGTTTGCTATTACGAGCTGCAGTATGGCCAAACCGTAAACAAAAAAAAAGAAATATAAATTGTGCCTGAGAAGTAACTATTTGTAACTGTAACTAGCTACATGTAGCAGATTACTTTATAAAAGCAACTTCCCCAACACTTCTGATTGATTAGTGCACATATTGATAAGTACCTTACATCATTATACATATGCATCCTTGCATCCAAACACCCCCGTTTTCTTTACTATGCATAATAAACTTTGCAGTAAACTGCAGTTTTTTTCCTGGTGCACCCAAAAATGTGCCCCTGAAGAAAGTGTGTTTTTCCTAGAGGACAGTCACGTACCAATCTCTGCAAGAATGCATCCCGTTTGACAAGGAATACAAGTATTGCTATATCAATGCTATAGAATAAGTAAGAAATAACCCATGACAGGATGTGTGGTAAGACAATTCTTACCGCACACCCTGGGTGCTTTGTGAGGCACGAGGTCACACACACTGTCGACAGCAAGGAACGTTAATTCGCCATCTTCATCAAGCTTTTCCGAAGAGCACACTGCTTCTGCTGTCCAATCACAAGGCAACTGGTGATTGAGTGGAAAGAGTAGTTTCAATCTGTTACTAGACAGGACCTCCACTCTCGATCTAGAGTAGGGTATTATACATGGTACAGGTTTCCTGATAAAAAAAATAAGCAAAGGATCAGTGCACTTCAAGACATATTCAATTTATCTGGTGGTTTACACAACAAATTAAAATAGTATAATAAAACCCAAAATATCACTGTTGGTAAAATTACTAATTTAAATTAATCACAACACATATCTATAGCGATGATATATATTTATAATCTAGTAGCAAATATAACCTAGCAGCATTATATAGTTTAGCAGCCAAGTATACACGTAGAATTGTGAGGGTCTGGAACCACCTCCCCAGTAATGTTGTTGAAGCTGACAGCCTGGGATCCTTCAAGAAGCTGCTTGATGAGATTCTGGGATCAATAAGCTACTAACAACCAAACGAGCAAGATGGGCTGAATGGCCTCCTCTCGTTTGTAAACTTTATGTTCTTATAGTCTAAAAGCATAGTTCTAGCAGCAAAATACAGTCCAGCATCAATTTAGTTCTGGCTGTAATGTAAGGCAGGGAACAGGGAAAAGACTCAGCTGATATCAACAGTTATAATAAAAAGTAACAATAGCTCAATGAAAGGTGCGTGACTAATGTAATTTAAGCATAATGCACCACAACTAGACAACAACGCTTAGCTAGTTGATAGAAGTATCACCCCACAACTTCCAGCGTCTCTCTGAGCAGCTCTCTTTCTCTCAAAGTGCTCGTGCTCTTTACTTCTCTCCAGTCAGCGCCGCTCGGCTGGTCGTCTTTGGCTCCTCACATCCTGACTTCTCTTGAATATCGTTCCCAGTCCACCAATTGTCCCATGCTGCTGCCTGCAACTCCCCAAATTCCTCACGTCCTGGTCCCGTGCTGCTGCCTGCAACACCCCAATCTCCTTTTCTCCATCCCGTGGCATTGCCATGGGAACAGCCAACAGCAGCGTGTGTACAAAACATAAAAACACATTGTTAGTTAATACTCACACAATACATCAACCGTGCTTAAATTAAATAAATCATTCAAAACAACACATTGTGAGGAAAAAAAGGAAAGAATTAAATAAAACGTTCTAAAATCACAACAATATAATTCAATAATTACACACACATTTGTCACCCTTGACACATGGACAGATGGACATGATCCCTCAAAACTGTGAAAGAGAAAGACTGACCTGACATTACCAGTACAGGTATGTTTCAGTCAAAACACAACAAAACACTTCAAATGGCCTTTCCTGTTGGGCATGTCTGTTTGGCATACCTGTTCTCACTGTAACACAGGAGAATATATAACAATTGTAATATTGTATAACGGCAACTTACTGCAGAAGAATATGTACAATAGTAAAACAAAAAAGCAAATTAAGCCCAGTGTTTACAAAAATTACAGTCGTGTCCTCCAACTCCAAGACCTGGTATTCATTTTAAACAATACGACATTCAATTAAAACTACGTGCATTTTGTTTTAAATCGCACGATTTGAAGGAGCATAAAATCCATGCTTCTTTTTTCTGCACTTATTTCTGGTTATTTGGAATCCCTTGGCAAAAATTGAACATTGAAAATACTTCACAGCCAGTTTAATCAAACACTGTGTTGGCCCAGCCCAGAGGATGAAAACATGTCAACTTTGCAAGAGCATGGTGATGTATTATGGTTTTAATGTTCAAACTGTATTCAAAAAGCAGTGCAATGCGTCAGAGTAAGGGGACACTTTTTTGGGGGTTTGTGGCAATGTGCCCGGCCCCTGTGTGTATTTTTGTGTTTTATGTTGTATGTTGCGTGTTGTGTGTTAGTGTTGGTGTATAGAGATGGCTGCACGGGATATAAATGGGTGTGTGCAGCACGAGTTACTTAAAATGTATAATTGTATTTAGGCACGGGGATTGCACTTCACTTCACATGCTTTTAAAGTATTTAATATGTGAGCACGAGGTTGCACTTAATTAATTCACGTGCTGGGATTCAAGTGAATAATTAATTAGAAATTGAATCCTGGCACAACAGTATATATAGATGCATGTTTCACTCACTCAGGGTTGTGTGCTCGGTGAGTGCAGAACGGGTGTGGAGAGGAGAAAGGAAAATAAATAATAAGGTAAATAATAAGTGTTTGGACTCACCGTGTTTGTTTGTCTGTCTGTCCACTGTTTGTTTAGTGTTAATCTGTTTTGTTTGTCTATTTATTTTGGCCTCAAGTGCCGTGTCCTGTTTTCTGTTTAAAATATTTTATTTGTTTCATTAAACCTACTGAGTGCAGCCATTGCGTTTTCAGTTTCAACCCCAGTACTGTCTGTCTGAGTGACAGCTAGCCTGTCACAGGGGTAAACTATCGGACCTGTAAATATTCCCCTTTAAGTCCATTAATAAAACCAGTCATTTCTAATATTTTATTTCAGAGGGTCACCAAAGGCCTGTGCTGAGCCGGATCCCTCCAGAGGGAGATGCATTCGAAGGAGACACAGTTACTCTGGTGTGTCAAGTCGAAGGGAATCCAGAGGAATGGGAATATCTCTGGTATAAAGACAGAATTCTTGATCGCAAGACTGAGACACCCCCTATAAATACAAGTTACATAATATCTCCTGCTTCCCCGTCTGATAATGGGGAGTACCGATGCCAAGCTAGAAGAAAGGATGACCGGACTACACACTATTACAGCACCTCTATTGGGTTACAAGTATCTGGTAAGTCATTTCCTCAAAACGTACAAAAACTAATTTCCACTAAAGAATATTGACTGAGATCATAGAACCCATTTAACCCTATAGTGCCTGAATTATGTAAATGAGAACACTGTCTTTTCATCAATACAAGTAATTTATGATTTAAAATAACAATAATAATTCAATTCCTTTTTTTACAAGTTGTATATATGATATTTTGAAATGTTCATGCTGGTGTGGTTTTTTGCTTGGGCAGTGAATGCTACATTTAGCAGTGTAGTGTTAATGTAATTGCCCTGCCATTTACTAGGTCAATAGAACTTTGTTGTCCAGGGTTTGGAGGGTTGGAGGCAAAACTAGCAACTGCTGCCTGTTTCAGTTTATCCACGATTTATTATTATTATTATTATTATTATTATTATTATTATTATTATTATTATTATTATTTACATTTCCCTGCATGTGTTGGACAAAAAATTGGAAACACCTGCTATATGTGGCACACACTTGCAAGTCGTTGTGTAAATGTACTTATTGCCTCTACCTGTGTTGTTGATACAGAACTGTTTACTAGGCCTTCTATGACAGCTCCTCTTTGGAACCCAGTCTGGGAGCGCGAGTCCTTCACTCTTCAGTGTCAAGTTCAGTTTAATAACAGGAGGAATGTGACAGACATCCGATACCTGTTTATCAAAGACGGGAAGGAGCTGGAGTCCGCTGGACCACCGGGGAACTACACAATCCCAGCAGCAAGGGCTGAGGATGCTGGGAGATATGAGTGTCAGGTGGAGGCAGGAGGAGTTAGGAAAGCAAGTGATTCAGTGGAGGTTAATGTGAGAGGTGAGTCACAACCCTGTTAAACTGATACAAGAGGTATACTGCACACAATTAAAGGATATTTGGTCATATAGAGTAAAAATCAAAGGAGGTTATGATGATGTTGTGTAATGCACTGGTAAGACAGGACTTCAGCTGAGGGAGCACGAAGCAGCTTTTTCAGGAACAACAGCTTGAAACCTGGTTCCAGGAGACCTAGATTGAGGCTATTTTCTGTATTAAACTCCAAGTCTCCCCTGGTGTGCCGTGCAATGGCTTGAAACCTAGTGTCCTGAAACCAAGTTCCAAGCCACAAAGTGGCTTTGTGTTCCCTCAGTTTAAGAATACCGTGTGCCTGGTAAATACACAGCCGTTTGGTCTGCAGAGTGAGTCATACAGCACAGGTCTGCAGAGTGAGTCATACAGCAGAGGTCTGCAGAGTGAGTCATACAGCGCAGGTCTGCAGAGTGAGTCATACAATGCAGGTCTGCAGAGTGAGTCAAACAGCACAGGTCTGCAGAGTGAGTCATACAACGCAGGTCTGCAGAGTGAGTCATACAGCGCAGGTCTGCAGAGTGAGTCATACAGCACAGGTCTGCAGAGTGAGTCATACAGCACAGGTCTGCAGAGTGAGTCATACAGCGCAGGTCTGCAGAGTGAGTCATGCAGCAGAGGTCTGCAGAGTGAGTCATGCAGCAGAGGTCTGCAGAGTGAGTCATACAGCACAGGTCTGCGTCCTGTGAAGTCACCAGGGCCTCAATGGGGATTCAAAGAACACCATAAAAGAGTTAGAGGAATAAAATGACATTTTAAGATACTGACTTAATTTTACAAAACATAATGTCATTGTTTGTTTCTCATTTATACATTAAAAACAAACATTTTGAAACTATGTCCTTTAGCTTCGTACAGTTTCACATGAAATAAATCAATTATTAGTTAGCTTCTCTTAAGTTTTGGTCACACGAGCAACTTTTGTTGATGGCAACAAGAGGATGACAGATGTTGCCCGTAATCATGCAGTGGTCACACGGTCAACAAACCTACAGTCAACAAGTTAGCAACCTTCGGGCGACAAGGTTTTGCAAATCAGTCATAAACATGTTTGTTGTCACGTGAATAAAAATCCTGTGCTTCTGGTACTGATAGCTGAAAGTGAGCAAAAAGGGAAATTGCCGGCTTCACCTTTAGACAACGAGGCGTGGCAATCTAGACTGCTTTAGAAAAGTAATGTTGGAGTTTACACTACCTTTTCCAAACAGAGCAGTTATGTATGTTTAACACGAAAAGTGATTTTCATGAAAGAAGGATCAGCCTTATTTCTAAATTATGTGTCCATCTGGCCATATTTGAACATGTGATTTTGCTGTGAAGCAGGATTGGCTGGAATACATTTTGTTGCCTTCATGTCGTTGGAAAAATAGAAGTGAGTCCTATTCTGTTGACTGTGTGTGGACGGGCCGGTCACACAAGGGAACACACGGGAGACAGCTGTCACCCTCTTGTGGAGTGGAGTGAGTTAAATAAAGCAAAGCGATGGTTCTGGAAGGGAACTCACTTTAACCTTAGATCAAATCATGTAAACATTAAGCATATTTTAGTTGCGTCCAATGCCAGAACAAATCATCATTCGAAAAGCTAGTATCTTATTTGTCTTTCGATGAACAATAAGTCCAAAGATGGGTGAGGAAGGGATTTATATCTTACCCCAATTCATTACGTCCCCACTGTGCGCCAGAGTTCACTTCCTTCTCCTCCCCAGCCTCCACCTGCTTTTTGGCTTCGTCTAATGGGGTAGGGCAGCTATCCTGCCCCCTTCCCTATGGTCAGCCTCCCCACTTATCTGTGAGGTAATTTATAGGCAGGAGTACCTCAAAAGGTGAGAGCAAAGCCAAAGAAAGTAGTGTAAAATATGTATAATATAGAAGTGTAGTCTAGTCTATGTTTTAATAAATAATCTGTGGCATGAGTTTCCTGAGTAAACCGTATTTCTCCGATCCCCCCAGCGGGTATGCCGAGGACTACCCTGACCCTGGAGCACCCGTGGGGAGAGATGTTTGTGGGAGAGAGAGTGTCTCTTACCTGCCTGGTGGAGGGGGATTCTGCAGGCTGGAAGTATCTCTGGTACAAAGACAGCCAGACCGCTCCCTTGCCCCAGCCTGAGAGCAGCAGTGACGCTGGAGCCAGATACACGATCAGTGCTGCTGCTCTGTCCCACAGTGGAGAGTACTGGTGCCGAGCTGCAAGGGGGGCTGGCTACTTTCATTCAGATTATAGTAAAGCTGCCAGGCTGAAAGTCTCTGGTGAGTAATTGAATAGATTGTTACCTTCTTACTATGTAAGCGTAAGGCTTTTCAGAGACTTTGTGTGGGTTTAAACAATCGAGAGCATTCCAGATATCTTGAACAATCAGGGTCCAGCAATACAGAGGTTCAGCATTAACTCACTGACTGTTCGGTCACTGCATAACGTGAGCACCGACAACAAGCCACTTGCTTTCTTACTGAGCAGTGTTGCCAGATCTGAAAAATGAAAATATCGTATTGGAGCCTCAAAATGATTGTATTTCATGAAAAAATTAAAGAAAACATGAATGGAAATGTTTTTTCGTCCTTAATATATGATCATATTGCTGTAAATATATTTTAACTTTAAGTTTGTGTATGATAAACTAATATTGTGCTAAGTAATGCATGTATTAAGCATATCTGTATAATGTCTAAATGTAGTTAGCTAAAATTATTGTGGAGTGGTCTAAATTAAGTATTTTGAGATCTATATGATATAGGCTATACATAATGGGAAAGAAAATTATATAAATGGGTGACAACATGTTTGCAGCAATAGCATACATTTGGGAGACAATACAAGAAAGATTTGAGCCAAAGAAAATCGTGCTGCCCCTCTTTCATGCTCCCAGACAGTTTATCTCTTTGTAAACTCTTTATTTATGTTGCATTCACCAGCCAATCTGGGTGTCAATGCTGTATAATAATGTTACTATCGCCTAAATACACCCTGGATAATCCACCTCACTCCTGGAATTCTCCCCACTGATCAGGATTCCACCCTTTAAACTTCCATCACACACAGCTATTACAAGCACAGTCACGCTCACATTTAAACATATCACGTTTAAACACAAGCGACGACACAATGATAAAGACAACCAACGAATCACAACCTGCTGGAGCGACAGCCAATCACTGAGGCAATGAAAATGGTTAATTATTGTCATTTCCTGTCTCCTTCCAATGACAGAAGATGAAAAAAATGACTGAATATTAATTTATTTTTTCAAATGTGAGTGTTCTATGAAGCTTCCTGAATTATCGTACATTTTGGTACCGTTCACAATTATATATCATACACCGTACAATGGTCCACATTATCATATAAATACGATACTTATCATATGTCTGGCAACACTGTTACCGAGGAGGGAACTGCGTTACCACTAAAACATTAACTCCAGGAAACACTATCTCACAAACTCTTGTGTTGATTACACTTCAGTACGTTCAAAAGTTCCTTTAAGTTTATTTATAAAGAACACATTTAGCAACTATTTTTTGGTTTACTTTCAAACATTGTACTTTTTCAGTTCTTATCAATAAATGTTATTACAAGTTTCAAATGTTAACTTCTACCCCTTGCTTAACCATAAATATAACCTTGCTAGAAAATAAGTGTAAGATTAGATTTAAAGTTTCTGAAAGAAAAACGAATCTAAGAATGTGTTGGCGTCTGTGGTTCGGTGAGTCCAGAATGCTATTCCTGCCATTAAAAGTAACCCTGAATTTTCTATATTTTAATTTTTTCCACAGATCCGCCTAAGATTATTCTAACCCTACTGCCTTCGAGGACTGATATCTTTACAGGAGACAATGTTACCCTCCGATGTGAGGTTGGACTCAGTTCTTATAGCTGGCAATATCACTGGTACAAAGGAAACAGGCAATCCCTGGCACCAGGCAGTGGCAATGCATCTGGAGCCACTTACACAATCAGTTCAGCTGCTATGTCCCATGCTGGGCAGTACTGGTGTCAAGCTGCAAAGCAGGATGGATCGTTTTGCTTAAATTACAGTCAGCCTGTCATGCTAGTGGTGCATGGTACGTTATTTAAGTAATCCATCTGTAGGTGGTGGACAAATGTCCTCGTTTATGAGAGGAAGACCCAATTAGCAACTTGTACTTTTTTCAAATCATATTCATGCCAATCCGATCAAAAGTGCTGATAATTGATAATTGCTAGGCTGTATTTTTTTCATGGTTCACGGATTTCATGATTTCAGTGAATTTTACCCATTGCCATGTAATATGTGCTGTAGTTCCCCATGAAAACTCCCATTTCTGAAAATAGGGGGTTCGGGGTATCCCCCTTCCTCGAGAATTTTGGACAATGATTAATCTGACCTCAATTATTCATTTACATTTCAAATCAGTAAAAGAAAAAGAAAACAACGACATTGTTTAATTTAAAATTATATAATTTGTAAGTCGAATTAAGATCCCATCAATGAATGGAGTGCGCATACAATCATAATCATTGATGATGACATCTTTTTTTTACATCACCCAAACAGTGATCTTACATAAAAGTTTTATTTTGTGGGGTTGTACAATGACTGTTGGGGGTCACTTGGGTGGTCTGCGTTCAAGTCACCCTGACTGGAGCTTTTATAAGAGGAGTCGTTCTGTTTCTACAGAGCGCCCAGCCGCTGTACTGACCCTAGAGGAGGGATGGACGGAGGTGTTTGTTCCAGAATTTGCTATCCTTGGTTGTCGTGTTCCTGGGAATTATACCGAATGGAATTATACATGGTACAAAGATGAGGAAGCAGTTCAGGTGTTCCAGCAGAACTCCAGTAGTTTGAATGATAACAGATACACAATAAGCTCTGCTAATGAATCTAATGGTGGGAGATACACATGTCGAGGTGAAAGAGCATCTATACCAGTTTACTCCAACACTAGTGACGTCATTGTATTGACCATATCAAGTAAGTATTTGCTTTAAACATCTATGTAATATGTAAGGCTTTCACTTCAAAAACTGCGCCTAGACCAGTGCAGTCCAGTCCAGTCCAGTGCACCTAATTGATGTCAAAAGGAATACAAACATCAAGAAAGTACTAACAAGGCTGCACTTGTCATCAATGTGATCCTAAAAGTGTCATATAATTTGCCATGTGTTTGAACAGTTAGATTGATAATGACTGATACTAGATTGTGAACCATTTTGATGCTTTTAAACATTTGACGTCTTTTGTAGTTCAGGAAATCATTTTGAAAAAAAATGCTAATTATTTAAATAAATTGATGACATGTGATTTTTGCTTTTGTTTTTATTTTAATAATTTGAATGATCCAGTAACACACCCAATCGTGCATAACCTGCTCCAGATTCTGCAGATTGACTTATTCTCCAGTCTTCTGTGTTTCAGAGAACCTGCCGAATATTGTACTCACCCTGGAGCCAGCAGGGACAGAGATATTTGAAGGGGACAACATTACCCTGAGCTGTGACGTTGAGGGGAATTCAACTGGCTGGACATATTATTGGTACAAAGGCTGTCAAGGAAAGGAAGTCTACATGACTGACAGCAGACATGGATCTGAGGCCAATTACACAATCAGTGCAGCTGCACTGTCCCACACTGGGAGCTACTGCTGTCAAGCTTTCAGGGGAGTTACCCCATTGTACCTCGATTACAGCCAGCCTGTCCTGCTAAACGTGCACGGTACATTATTGAATATGCTGGTATCTACAGTGTGTGTGTATATGTATATGTGTATGTGTATATATATATATATATATATATATATATATATATATATATAGTAGCAAAATAGGTTAACGCAGGCAGGCGCATCACACAGGGCGAGGCAATGCACATACAGGCGGAGGGCGGCCGCGAACCCGGGACCTCTCGCACTAAAAGCATAGCGCTGATACCGCTGTACAAAAGGGCTCATGTCCCTGTGTGTGATTACTTCACCTACCAGTCCTGCTGCTGCCTACCCCGTGCACGCTACACTATATATATATATTGCTAATCATGAATATATTGTGTATGGGGCCAAGGCATGCAGTGGTAAAAAGGAAATCTCCATACACTGTATAGACACGGTACCACTTTACATTAAGTGTCTCTAATTACTGCGTATTTAGACAGTAGTTACTAAGTAAATACGTGTGTATGTACACTTAATGACAATGTTATTATGCATAGTTACAATGTACTTAATGTGTATTTTTCTGCTTGATATAACCCTATCCCTATCCCTAACCCTGACTATAAACCAAACTCTTTTCTGATACAATTGTGTACTTACATCTATCATGTAAAATGATTTGCACATCAATTACAATGTAACGATGCATAATAACATTGCAGTTGTGTAAATACACATGTATTTACTACGTAACTGCTATGTAAATACAGAGTAATTAGAGACACTTCATGGAAAGTTTTAATGTAAAGTGACAAGAATTATTCTGGGTTTAAAAGGCATGTCACATGCAGACTGGCTAAAATAATTGAATCTATTTAGTCTTGAACAAAGAAGATTACACTGTGATCTGATTCAAGCATTCAAAATTCTAAAAGGTATTGACAATGTTGACCCAGAGGACATTTGCGACCTGAAAAAAGAAACAAGGACCAGGGGTCACAAATGGAGATTAGATAAAGGGGCATTCAGAACAGAAAATAGGAGGCACTTTTTTTTACACAGAGAATTGTGAGGGTCTGGAACCAACCTCCCAGTAATGTTGTTGAAGCTGACACCCTGGGGAACCTTCAAGAAGCTGCTTGATGAGATTCTGGGATCAACAAGCTACTAACAACCAAACGAGCAAGATGGGCCAAATGGCCTCCTCTCATTTGTAAACTTTCTTATGTTCTTATGTTCTTATGTTTATAGATACATACACATGCACAATTTTTAAACATAACCTGTAATTATGTTGACAGCTCTTGGCCAAAGTCTACAAAAGATTCACTGAAGCTTTACCAGACACAGTACAGAAATCCCTTATGCATAGATACCTCCCCTGTTTTAATGATTCGTTCCTCTGATTTAAATATTGATGACAAAGGTAACTCTAGCCAATACAGCACCCCAACAACCCTAGCACAGAAGACACAGTAAGACATTAAGAGGAAGCAGACTTAGTATATAGGGTAGAAAGCACTTTTTACAGAGGGTGGTGAGGGTATGGAATGGAGTATCATGCTATGTTGTTGATGCTGAATTATTGTGATCCTTTAAGACCCCTGACAAAGTTTGGGAATCAATGAGCTGCTATGAACTGTATGAGCATTGCAAGTGTTCTGATGTTCTGATGTTCTCCATTGCTGCAGAGAGACCACAGGCAGTACTGATTCAAGGATATGAATGGGGAGTGTTCTACACTGCAGAAATAGCTGTTCTAGAATGTCAGGTAAAGTGGAGAGACCTGGAGTGGAGTTATAGGTGGTACAAAGATGGACTGCTCCAGACTGAAGGCAGTGGAAAAGATGGCAAATTGATGATACATTCTAAAGAGTCAGACAGAGGGGAATATACCTGTCAAGGAGAAAGAACATCTAATCCATTTCACTCCACAATCAGCAGCCCCTTCATGCTGAATGTATCTGGTAAGTAGGGTTTTCTGTCTAAGGTAAAGTGTAGTTACATTGCTGTGAATGAAATCAAAAGAAATGGATTGTCAGTATTTGATTCAGGTCATAATAACGTCTGTCAATCTTGGATGATCCTTACTTTGTGTAATCAATTGATGGAGTTTCAGATACTCATATGATGTGTTACCCAGTCACAGCAACACTTAATGTTTATGATACAAAATTTACAAGTCAAGGCATGCAGTAGTAATAAGGAAATCTCCATATACTGTGTAGGTACAGTAACACTTTCCATGAAGTGTCTCTAATTACTGTGTATTTACATCGTAGTTACTTAGTAAATACATGTGTACCCACACTATGGGGTGGATGTAAAGATACACGCAAAGTGATTTGTGGGTGCAAAACCCCCATAATGCTTCCGTAAATCGTGTTTAGTAGCCGTAAAGTTTGATTTTAGTGGCCGCTAAAAATGCAGCGTATGTAAAGAATGGTGTTCACCTGGCGTTCTGCACCCGTTATCAAATTTGCACTTTGCCATCATTAAGCCATTAAAATGCATTCAAATGAAGAAAAGAGCATCGAATTGGGTGGGATCTGGATACTAAACGGGCACAAACATTATAATGTGATGTAAGGACTTTGCCTTGCAATTGCTGACCCTCCAAAAACTTTACACCTCTTCTTACAAGGTGCAAGCCATTGCAGAAGCGAGTAACTAAGAGCTGTATAAAAGCACACACCTGCTGAGACCTGTCATTGGCTTCAGGATGGCTGCTGTGGTACACTTCCTGATGCGGTGACACTTGGCTCTTGTTGAGGAGAGGCAGGAACAAGTTTGGAGCAGGGCAAGATGAAGGAAACCCTACATATTCAATTCCAGGGTCACTTTGTTTGGGATGCCGGAGGATGCGGTGCTAAAGCGTTATCATCTCACTCCGCAGGTCATCCTAGACCTAATAGCTGAATTGAGGGATGAGCTAGACCCCAGCGTCAATCTAGGGAACGCTATCCCTGCACATGTGAAAGTGTTCTCTGCACTACTTAGCCTCTGGTTCCTTTCAAACCACAGTTGGAATGTCTGGAGGGATAGCCCAAGCCACCTTTTCCAGAGTGCTAGGAACATTTCTGGATGTCATGCTGAAAAGGGCAGGCCAATACATATCATTTCCTAAGGATACTAGCATAACTGTTGTTGGCTGAGGCTTTTCCAAACATGCTGAGTGAGCTCTCAGCTCCTTCTCAGAAAATTTTTCTTTTCTTTTTATTTTTTTTGGTTTGTATTTTTGTGCTCCACAAATGTCATACAGCGACTACTGCTCTCTGTACTCCTAACTCTGCAAGAGCGGCCGCTAAATAGACCGATGCACTCATTGAGACCCTCGTTATCACATTTGAGGATCATTATTTGTGCGTGCTGAGTAATTTGCATTGCTCTTAACCTTACATAGGGTGTAGTGCAAAATAATTGCCTGGCCGCAATGCAATTTGAATTTTACATCTGCAATTATATATTACTTACATCTACCTTTTTAATGTGTAAATCTTTTTGCACGATATATGTAAGTACACAATTGTATCAGAAAAGGGTTAGGGTTAGGGTTATAACATGCAAAAAACACATTAAATACATTTTAATTATGTGCAAGTAATATAAATGTATTTACTAAGTAACTACTGTATAAACTTGAATTCAAAATAATGAATCTTTATTCATACCGAGATAAACAAACAAAGGCTATTTACACTTCTTCCCAGCTACACCTCCTTTCAAACCTATATACATATATAACAGAACATTTTAATGTATAGAGCTGAGGAAATATCTTCTTAAATGTGTAACATGTTTAAAACCTTACTTTCTGTAAAGTGTCACTTGACTTTATTTCTGTCGTGAGCGCAGATGAAAACACAGAGCTCATTCTCCAATCTTCTCTGTTTCAGGAGATGTGCCCAAAGCAGTGCTGACCTTGGAGCCTGAGAGAGAGGCATTCGAAGGAGACAGTGTTACCCTGCGCTGTGAGGTTCAGGGCAGCTCTACAGGCTGGAAATATCACTGGTACAAAAACCAACAAGGAAATGAACTGCTGCAGACTGACAGCAGTGGGACTGGAGGCATTTACACAATAAGTGCTGCTGCTCTGAACAACACTGGAGAGTACTGGTGTCGAGCTGCAAGGGGAGATCCAGAGTTTGACTTAGGTTTTAGCCAAGCCATTGTGTTGAATGTATCTGGTAAGTGTAAATAAATGCTTACAGAAAACCCTGTAGAGTTTATAACTTAACTGAAGGGGATACTGGTAACACTTTATAGTATGGTGTTGCTTATTAATGTTTTATAAATGTACAGTAGATGCGTAATAACTATGTTATAGAGTGTTAATAAATCATTATATATGTTTTATAACCATGCAATAGCCATAGACGGAATTACGTTTAACCCTTTGCGGTCCATTGTCGGACCTGGTCCGACATTGCAATTATTCCTATCAGGTCCATTGTCGGACCCTGTCTGACATCATTTTAGAAACACAATAAAAGGGTTTTAGTCGTTTTTTCTCCGGAAAAAGTCGAGAAAACCATTCAATGGCCGAGTGGGAACGACAGGAGCCGAGACAAGTCGAAAAAAAAAAAGGCGTATGAATAGTCATACATGGCCCTGGTATCAGATAACAGGGCGGTCGTAAGTAAACAAGGTGGCTGATAGTAAGTCAGCGCACAGAGAACACAGACATTTGCAGAGCTTTTTTGAGATGTTATAGTAATAAAATAATTACTTGGATCGCATTATTGAGGTGTTTGGTGATAAAACGACTGATCAGGAGATGATTGATCGGTATGTACGACTATTATTATTATTATTATTGTTTATTTCTTATATAGGTGAAAGCTATAGCAAACGAAAGGGTGGGGCGGGGCTGGAGATGCCTAGTGAGTGATTTGTTGATATGCAGGGCCATTTAAACCCTTTTGACTGTGAAAAAATACTTTTAAACAGCGTGTCTAAAATTAACTGCGTGTGTGAAAATAAAATAGACCTGGCGTGCCTGATGCACATTTAATAAATGGACCACAAAGGGTTAAATATCCCAAAGTGGCTAAACATGGTCCCCTTTATAAAACTGTAATTCTGTCTATGGCTATTGCATGGTTATAAACCATCTATAATGTTTTATTAACACTCTATAACATAGTTATTAAGCATCTATTTTCTATTATTAGGGCAGCAGTGTGGAGTAGTGGTTAGGGCTCTGGACTCTTGATTGGAGGGTCATGGGTTCAATCCCGGTGGTGGACACTGCTGCTGTACCCTTGAGCAAGGTACTTTACCTAGATTGCTCCAATAAAAACCCAATTGTATAAATGGGTAATTGTATGTAAAAAATAATGCGATATCTTGTAACAATTGTAAGTCGCCCTAGATAAGGGCGTCTGCTAAGAAATAAATAATAACAAAAATATTATATAATTATAAAACATTTTTAAAACATTAATAAGCAGCATCTTAATATAAAGTGTTACCTGGATGGTTAGATACAGGTTAGATAGTTTGAGGGGAATTACTCTACTCTAGAAAGAAGAAGGATTAGGGAGGGGGACTTGATTAAAGTCTTTCAATTCTTAGAAGGAGTTGACAGAGTTAGCCCCAGCCAATACTTTAAACAGCACAGACACCAGGAGCAGAGAACAGAGTTAGAATTGAACAGACTCGGGACAGATGATGACTCATTGCGTTACTTTAAAACCTGACAAAGTTATGGAACAAGATGAGAATTGAGGATCCCAATAGCATCCTCCCATTTGTACATTTTATTCTGTTATTGTACATTTTTAAAATATTTTTGTGTTTGGTATAATGTTCTATTGCTTAGGTCATTATTTGCCAGGCTTACTAACGTATGCTTTTTTTTAGCTTCTAAAGTACATAATGGAAATTATCCAGGATATCTTAATATCAGGTGAAAGACTGGGTGTCTCTCCAATTCAAGACTAATGCTTCCGAAAAGAGCCATAGACAACAATTATTTTCTACCATCATAACAAAGGCTTTTAAAAATATTTGTTCTGTTTTTTATAGAGCTTTTTAGTAAACCTGTTGTGACAGCCCATCCGGATTCTCCAGTCTGGGAAGGGGACTCCCTCACTCTGCACTGTGCAGTCCGGGTGAATGAGAAATCTCCAGACCCTAAACTGCGATACCATTTCATCAGAGAGGAGGGGGGCTGGAAGATCTCTGGTTCAAAAGAGAAGTATATACTCCCAGGTGCAAAGCTCAGTGACTCTGGGAAATACTGGTGTGAGGTGCAGGCAACAAGGAATGAGTTGAAGAAACGTAGTGATCCTGTGGGGGTTACTGTAGGAGGTGAGATCCGTTTGTCTTGCTGAAAAACTAACAGGGAAAAGCTTTGGAAAAGGATGAAAGTGGTGAATCTGGAAGCAAGGAAGTACTTAAAAAAACATTCGGACAATATTTAAAATATAATTAAGCATTTAATATTTAGTAAACACATTATGTATTTAATTATCTGAAACCACCGGGTCAGTCTTCTTAACATTAATAAATTGCCCCAACAGACCGTCCACAAGCTGTGCTGACCCTCCAGCCTCAGTGGCCTCAGCTGTACTTTGGGGAGACGCTGACCCTGCGCTGTGGGGTTGCGGGAGAGTATCCTGGGCTGGAATATCAGTGGTTCAAAGGCAGTCAGCTGACCCCAGTGCCCCGAACAGCTGACCACATTGTGAAGGGCAGCAGATACACAATGACAGCGGTGCTTCTGTCAGACCAGGGAGAGTACAGGTGTCTGGCTGTGAGGGGACAGCCGCCATATCCCTCTCACCTCAGCGATTCTGTTCTGGTTAATGTATCTGGTGAGTTCAGCTGAAACTATCTGAACTCCTTTTATACCTTCCACAGGTCACAAAAAATATACATTTTTCACATACCACAATCACGGCTCCTGCTTACTGGCAGAATAGACTGCTGAGAGCTGCGGGAGAGCTGAGGGAGGTGAAACCGTGTGTCTATTATATGTGTATAATACATTTGTTTCCAGCACTGTATATAATAACTGTACTCTTTACAGTATACTGCTTATTACCTGATATAGTGCAGTTTTGAAAAAAATATGATTTGATTATTTTTTCCATCTTCATGAAGTTGCAAAAAAGGTGTGTCCTTCATATACTGTTGGGTACCATGCACAGAATACAATGAGCATATTTGTGTGTATAATCAGGGTTAGAAACTAACAATATTGTGCTACTAGTCCAAAGGACTAGTACCTTTTGAAACTTGCTAGTCATGATGTCATCAACAGCAGTTTGGGTCCCTAAAAATAGGCTTAGATTTTATTTTGCTAAAACATAAACACTGTTATAAATTTAGTTTTACCTTCGTAAACGCTCACACAGATCGATTAATCCCTTGTTTGCACCTCGTTACTGAGCGACTAACTAAATGTACTGTGTGCCGGGAAACTGACACTGACAGCACCAGACGGGTTGACAGAGGAAAAAATTCTCTCGCTGTGTCACCTTGCCAACCATGAAGCTCCGCTTGAAATTGACTATGATGACACAAATAAAATGTTTATTTTATTGTACATTACATGTGTTGCTATTTACAAAAATGCTGGCTGGCTATGAAGCACTAATTACAATAATTAATGTACTCACGTACACATGCCGTCTACACTAAAGTCCCAATTTAAAGACAGTACGTTTTACTGTAGTCCTCAGGATGAAATTGTTAGCTAGGTGTCTATTTTTTTTTTTAAATTAGCAGTGGGAGAAAACCGCTTCAGCAGGTACAGTAGAATCTGCCAGAACTGACGGACGCCGAATCTACTAGAGTAACAAATACAAAAGAAAAACGAAGGAAACGCAGATATTTTCAAGAAAGCTGGGAGACTTTGAATAACTTGATTTTATATTTTTAAACGCTGCAATAACAGTTCTGCTTGTGAAGCATCCACACTATAATTTGACAGAACGGGTGATTTATTTACAGTATGCGGAACGTTATTTTCCGCCATTTGAGCCCCCGAGCGCTCACGGAATCGCCGCCTGTGCACCCAGTGATTAAAGCCTGGTTTTCAAACGAACTGATTATCGCTCACCAATACTGTATTGGTATAAGAAAAGTGTGTTTTTAAAAAAGTAATTTCAGCTTCCAGTCACTTAAAATATGCTGACGATAATGTAAAAAACACCAAGCTACAGCGAGTCTCAAGTTTTAAACGTGTTACTGTTTATAGATAAGAACTTTACTGTGAATATATTGTGTTATTATGTTTTAAGCAACATACTACGATAATATTCATTATGGTAATTGTTTGTTTATTAGTTTTAGAATGTTTAGTAAAACGTGGCCTATTGTTTGACTTCATTAGTACAACCGGCCCCCTTTGTTAATGACATCTTCAGTCAGGGTCGTAACCCGGTATAAATCAACATATTTTTGTAAAATTACTTTACACTTGCTTCAGAAGGTGCAATGCGTTTCAGTAAATTCAAACGATAAACTTCGCATCCAACACAGAGGGAGAACACAAATGACGTAATTAAGTGGGGTTTGCATTGCAGGGGAGATGAAGGGAGGTTTCAGTTCCGAGTGACCTGTTTTCTAAGCATTATTTGTGAATGCTTATTCACCACTGCTACACCCCGTTAGAAAATTGAGTTCCCTGCATCTTTTTAACGCAAGACTGAACGTGAGAGTATATGTGTACATTTGTTTTAAGTACTCGCCCAAAGGACTACTGAGACACAGACATCATCTCGTCCTCATCTCGTTTAATTTGACTCGGGCGAGAGTGAGTTTCTAACCCTGATAATACATACGTTTCCAGCACTGTATATGATTGATGCATTCTTTACAGTATCCTGTCTATTACCTTCTACAGTAGGCCCTATATACAGGACTTTGAAACTTTGATAACTTTTTGGCTTTTTTGTTTATATTTGTGTTTGTGGAATTTTAAAGGCATTTACTGTTGATAGCAAGTTTTTTTTTTTTTTTTTTAAATTAAACTTAGCACTTCAAAACAACGTATTCAATACAGTAATACTATAACCCATTTTGCTTAAACTTTTAAGTTAACCTTGTTTATGTATGTGGGGTGCATTTGCACCCCTTACAGTCTTCCATGTGAGCTCAATTATTGCCACTGCCAGAGGTTTAAGTAGAATAATGTTGTTAGCTCCATAAGCTTTAAGCTGATCTGTCCACGAGCTATGTGTCGGTTCAGATGAGTTATTTGTGTTGCCACGTTCTTGTTGCTCTGCATTTCAACAATAAATTCGATATTCGCTTTCTCAGCGGAGCAGCCCAAGGCAGTGCTGACTCTGACCCCTGATTGGACAATCCTGTTCCCTGGGGAGAAGGTGACCCTGCAGTGTCTGGGGAGTCCCAGGGCAGTGCTGTATAAACAGTACAGAGCTGGAGAGGAGGAGCAGGGGCAGGAGCCCCAGTGCATAGGCAAAGGGACCTCATGTACAGTTCAGAAGGCTGAAGAGTCACACCCTGGTCTTTACTGGTGTGAAGACAAAGAGGGTCAAGAACGCAGTAAATCTGTAGACTTAAAAGTATCAAGTAAGTGAATCGATAGGTCGGAATCTTTAATATTACCATAGCAACTTAAATGATGTATTAGAAATCAGTAGCACTTTACATTGTGTCTCTAATAACTTTACATAGTAATTACATAGTAAATACATGTGCACTTACACATCATGACAATGTTATTATTCATGGTTACAATGTACTTAATGAGTAAATTGTTTTGCAGGATTGTACACAAATCAGAAAAAAGGGTTAGGGTTAGGATTTGTGAATTAAATAAACTGATACCAGGACAGTCCACTAGGGGGCAGGTAGATACAACACCCAAGAGCCTTCACCAGTGAAGGGGACCCAGTATGCACAGCAGACATTTGTTTGATCCTGTAATTAGCTATGTATATACATGCCTAAACACATTGACACCTGCTGGCATTTAACTCAGGTGGGATCTGGGAAGCACATTTTAGGCTTTGATCAGGTATTGGCTTTAATTTTTCAGATGCAAGTGTGATTCTGCAGACTCCCCCACAGCCACTAACTGAAGGAGACAAGTTGACTCTGCTGTGTCGTGCTCGGGACACTAAGGTTGATCCTAAACGCATCACGTTTGAGTATTATAAGAACAATGAGAGTCTGGAGTTCCAGCCCAGCACAGGAGTGACCATCCCAGCTGTGATGAAGAAAGATGCAGGTTTATACAAGTGCTTCGCTTACTCCAGGGGGCGTGTGCTGGGTGAATCTGAGGTGGAGGTGTCTGTCAGAGGTGAGTTATTTCTAAGACTTGCTTGTGATCTTGGATGGCTCTCATAAGAGTTAGTGCAGTTGGGTAATGAGATAATGCATTTGCTTTTTAGAGCAAGTTTGTGTCCAGCCGCTTATAAAGCTGAGGGAACACAAAGCCACTTTTTCAGGAAAAGCAGCTTGAAACCTGGTCTCCTGAAACCAAGTTCCATTCCACAGCTTAACACTGTTGATACACGGCTGGTTTAGGCGTGCTACTAGAATAATTATAATGTACAGTTAATGACAGGCTAATAACCATAGTACCGACTATGCTAATAACCATAGTACCGACTATGCTAATAATCATAGTACTGACTATGCTAATAATCATAGTACTGACTATGCTGTGGAGGAGGTGTGGTCCAGTGGTTAAAGAAAAGGGCTTGTAACCAGGAGGTCCCCAGTTCAAATCCCACCTCTGCCACTGACTCATTGTGTGACCCTGAGCAAGTCACTTAACCTCCTTGTGCTCCGTCTTTCAGGTGAGATATATTTGTAAGTGACTCTGCAGCTGATGCATAGTTCACAAACCCTAGTCTCTGTAAGTCGCCTTGGATAAAGGTGTCTGCTAAATAAACAAATAATAATGCTAATAATCATAGTACTGACTACACCATCCTCTTTGGTTAGATAGAGGTGAGAGATCACCTAGAATAGTAAATGATTATTACCACAACACTATGCATTTTATATAATAGAAATATTAAGTACTTCCACAGTTTATTTTATTGTGAAACAAGTCTGTTCCGTTTCAACACATTTTTGAAGTGGCAGCCTCCTTTCTGCACTCAACACATGTATTATAGGAAGTGGAGCAACATGACCTCTGGACACCTTTGCTCCTCGCAAGATAATTGGTTCCTGGAGTATGACATAGAAGCACAAATCAAGACACGTATGTTATGTGAAGACCATGTGACTGCTGACTCTTATTTGGATCTTGCTGTATTAAAGGTTCACAGTGTGTTGTGTCTTGTGATAGATTTCTTCGCCAGGGTAACACTGACAGCCTCTCCAGGCCCTGCAGTGTTGGAGGGAGAGCCAGTTAACCTGACCTGTGAGGTGGAGAGAAACACGTACCTCAGCCCTCCAGTCAACTACACGTTTCTCAGAGACGGTGCACCCCTAGCGGCGAGTAGCGGCACTGCACAGTATTTCATAACAGCGATGAATAAAACACACACGGGGAGATACAGCTGCACTGCGGAGACATGGCCAGGAATCAGGAAGCAGAGTGCTGCTGTGAAAATCGAACTTGCAAGTAAGGCTCTGCATGAAAATAGCAGAATCACTGGGGTCCTTCGAGGCCAAACGTGACAAGTTTTGAGATCCATCTCAGCTGCTGCCCTAAAGTTTGCCATATTAAAAGCAGAGCAAAGTGTAGTAAAGCATAGTCACTCTCAAATGATTAGTGATAATGTTGCTAGTGTTTATAAGAGGTAAGACTTTACACTTCAGGAGAGAAGCACTACTAGATTACATCATGCCAGTGCAAAGACAATGACCTCTTGGTCAACTGCTGCTTCCACCATTTAAGAATATGTTCATGTAGTGTATGCACAACTCTAATGTGTATTCATTTAAAACATTTACAATTGCCTTTTTATTTTGAGAGCCCCCACTCTTTAGCTGCTTATTTGTAATCAATAAATAAATAAATAAATAAACATTTTTTTTCTTGTGTGGTTTAATTTTAAAAGAAAACAAAATAATAATAATAATAAAATCCTTTAATGCTCTTTGCTTTTCTATCAGCCCCCTGGTGGTGGATTGTTGCCGGTGCAAGTGGAAGCGGACTGTTACTTATTCTCATTACATCCACACTGCTATGCTGCAGAACTCGTCGGACTGCAGGTCAGACTGCTTATATTAATACAAGAAATGTTAAAGGCCCCTTTATGTAATCTACATTTTATGGTAACACTTTCCATTGAGTGTGTCCAATTACTGTGTATTTACATAGTAGTTAGTAATTACATGTGTACTTAATTACATTGTTATTATGCATAGTTATAATGTATTTAATGTGGAAATATTTTTGCAGGATATATGTTGCTTTGAAGTATCTCTGTATATTTTCCAGGTAAACACAGAAAGTCCAAATCTGAAACTGTTTATGCAGTCTTTGATCCAGCCAAGAAGCAAAGAGGTGGGGACACATCAACTATTCTTTACATGGGCTTATAGAGGACATGGGGAAAAAAATGATTTATTTTCTGATGATATTTAACATTTATATATATTGTCTGAAATGTACATTTTAATAATTGTATTACTTCTTTTTCTTATAGATTATATCAATAATGTACTATTTTGTGGTTGTAAAATATTTAACAAAGGTGATGCCTGGAGCACAGATTAATATAGTTTATATAATAGGGGAGGAAAAGGCAAAGTGCAAAAAAAGAAATATAAACTGTACTGCAATGGAAGTAAATGGTAAAGGAATAGTATCAAAACCTCAAAGCGTTACTGAACCCCCTGCAGTGTTTACAAGAAACACATGTTGTCCCATGTTGTCTGTATTTCTGTACAGTAATTATAATTCAGTAGCTTAAGTCTACTTGTTCTGCTGCAGCACCTTCCTGCTTGACTTCCGATCACACACTAGCTACTGTCTGTGTCTGTGAAATAGACACAGCAGTGTGCACATGTATTAGAACACCCCATTGCTTCTGTAGTTTTGATGTGCTATGCATGTGAAATCAAACCACTGCAGGCAAATTACTGATTGGCTCATTTAATTGATGACTTTAATAAGTTTACACATGCAATTAATTTAAAATAGTAAGAGAAAAGAAAGACACGTTAAAAAGGTAAAATGCTGATACTTTTTAGAAGTTGTTTAAGATGCCTGATTTAAAGCACAATGTGGGTGAAATATTTTGACTGTTTGTAATGTTTCTATGTCACTGATGAATGAGCGGAACATTGAAATTCTCACGCTCTGAGGTTTTCATGCAGGTAGGTGTATAAAGGACATACATGTTCTTGAGGTGTTCAAATAAACTTGCACACTACTGCAAGAGTGAGAGGGTGAACCAGGAGCAATCGGAATTCTCGTTCCACACGTGGCTGTATTCACATGTGGAGATGACCGGTCTAACCAGCCCTGCAACACCTTCACTGTATTCTCTTTAATTAGATTTCTATACCATGTGTTTTCACAGATAGACTCAAAAAGTCTGACAGTGAGGGTTTTTATACCTTAATTGATTCAACGAGCAACCAAGGTAAGGAGGTCTTCGTTCCTCTCCTTTATTCTCTACCCCTCTTACACCCATTATGAAACCCCTTATCAGGTGTAAGGTGCCTCAGCCTTTTTTTCTCTAAAATGAAAAGTTAACACTTTACACAAGTGTCTCTAATTATTGTGTATTGACACAGTAGTTACTTTGTAAATACATGTGTACTTGCACATAATTGCAATGTTATTATGCATAGTTACAATGTACTAAATGTGTACATCTTTTTGCATGATATCTGTAAGTACACAATTTAATCAGAAAAAGGGCTAGGGTTGGGGTTACGGTTAGGCTTTGTTTGGTTAAGAGTAAGGGTTAGGGTTAGGATTAGGTTTATATCATGCAAATAAAATTTGCATTGTAACTGTGCATAATAACACTGTAATTAATTGTAAGTACACATGCATTTACTAAGTAACTACTATGTAAAGACACTTAGACACTTCATGGAAAGTGTTACCGCACTTACAATACAGTCTTTAATTCTGCAATACCAATGGGCTAGTGTGTTTTTTATATTCCTATACTGTATATATTTACAGATGCACCCCAGATGACTAACAGCGATCCTCTTTACTCCAAAGTTGGTCCAAAGAGAAGCAGAGGTGAGGGTTGTGTGGGTTTCGTTTGGTCTCTCGCCCCGTTATTGTCACACATCGCCCCTCTTTGAACCCTGTAATCCAGTGTGGAAGTGAAGACAAAGCTTTGTTACTAATGAGGAGCCCCTCCAGTCTGTATTACCATTCATTATTCATTAACCCCTTCAGGTACACGAGGAATTGAGCGCTTGTTGTTCAAACGGTTTCTTCTTCAAATACATTTGAGAGCGACTCAAGCAACAGTCGTTGCCAATCATTTTTTATTATTTTCTCCCCAATTTGGAAATGGCCATTTATTTTTAGGCTCAGCTCACCGCTACCACCCCTGCGCTGTCTCGGGAGGGCAAAGACGAACACACGCTGTCCTCTGAAGTGTGTGCCGTCAGCCGCCCGCTTTTTTTCACGCTGCGGACTCACCATGCGGCCACCCAAGAGCTACAGCATCGGAGGACAACGCAGCTCTTGGGCAGCTTACAGGCAAGCCCGCAGGCGCCCGGCCAGACTACAGGGGTCGCTGGTGCACGGTAAGCCGAGGACACCCTGGCCGACCTAACCCTCCCTCCCCCCGGGCGGCGCTCGGCCAATTGAGTGCCGCCCCCTGGAAGCTCCCGTCCTCGGTCGGCAAAGGAATAGCCTGGACTCGAACTCGCAATGTCCAGACTATAGAACGCATCCTGCACTCCACGTGGAGCGCCTTTACTGGATACACCACTCTGGAGCCCCAGTTAGCATAGTTTTTAATAAGATGTCCCTTGTACCTTAAAGGGTTAAGCCTATTTATTATTGCTTATTTCATATTGTATCTAAACTATTTATATTTTTCAGATGAACCTGAAATGGCTGATAGTGGAGTTTTTTATTCCCTTCTCAATCCAAAGAATAACACAGGTAAGGACTGCATAAACAACTTCAGGTTTTGGCTTTCTGTGTTTACCTGGAAAATACACAGAAATACTTCAATGCAGCGACAGATACATTACAAAAGGGTTTTGAAAAGACGTGTAATAAACACAGTTTTCAGAAAATGTATAGGAATGTTGGATTACACTTTCCATTAAGTGTCTCTAATTAATTAGTGTATTGACATAGTATGTACTTAGTGAATACATGTGTACTTATACATAATTACAATGTTATTATGCAGTTATAATATACTTAATGTGTAAATCTTTTTGCATGCTATATGTAAGTACACAATTGTATCAAAAGGGTTAGGGTTAGGTTTAGAGGGGGCTTAGGGATATGGTTATATCATGCAACGAGATGTATACATTAAGTACATTGTAACTATGCATAATAACATTGTACTTGTGTAAGTACACTTGTATTTACTATATAAATATACAGTAATTAGAGTCACTTAATGTAAAGCATTGCCCTGATTTCATATTTCCAGGAATATACAATCGCTATATGAGGATACATGTGTCGGATGTTTATATCTGACCCTTGAGTTGCTTTATATTTCATTACCAAATCTGGCTGGTCATTCTAGTTCAGAATAGAAAGAAAAATTAACCTAACTGTAAGGTTTCACATTAGCCTGATTCTCTCCCTATTGTACTGTATCTAAACTACATACGTTTTTTTTCAGATAATCCCCAAATGGCTGACAGTGGAACTGTTTACTCTCTTGTTGACCCAAAGAACAACAGCGGTAAGGACTGTCACCCCTTTCCTCTCCTTCTCTGCTCCCTCCCCTGAGTCACACAGTCAGGGGAGCGCATGTGCCTGGCTGTGCAAACATATTGTTTCTCACTGGAGATTCCAAGTGACCCTCATTCCATGGGTCAGACCCGGAAATTGACATTAAAACCCGCAGACCCACGACAGTCATTGTACAACCCGCAAAATCAAACGGACATGAGATACTGTGTGGGGGATGTAAAAAAAAAAGGTTTGTCATTCTCAGCATCTGACTGTATGCACACTCCATTTGGTGATGGGTTCTCAATTGAAGTTGCAAATTCTATCATTTTAAATTAACCAGTGCTGCTGTCTTCTTTTTCTTTTATCGATTCGTAATGTAATTAATAATTTAGGTTCAGATTCATCATTGCGCCCAGAAAGTTCTCCAGGAAGGAGGATACCTCTAAAATGTCTTATGTTCTCATGTCAACAGATAACCACAGAATGGGAAATAGTAAGGATCTTTACTCTATGATAGATCTGAAGAACAAAAAGAAAGGTAAGGGTTGCTGGGTTTCTTAACGTACCTCCCTCCCTCTCTTATTACACTACAGTTTCCACACAATGGTCAACATGATCTGTGGACAATGCTTTTACATTATGGTTAACACATTTTTCATCTGGAGGGCAACACTTTACGTTAAGTGTCTCTAATTAACGTGTATTTACATAGTCGTTACATAGTAAATACATGTGTACTTACACATAATTATAATGTTACTACGCATAGTTACAATGTAGTTAACGTGCAAATCATTTTGCACGATATATGTAAGTACACAATAAGAGAGAGGCTTCGATTGAGAGTTAGGGATAGGGTTAGAGTTAGGGTTAGGGTTAGGGTTAGAGTTAAGGTTAGGGTTAGGGTTAGAGATAGGGTTATATCATGTACAGCTGCACTCAGGATACCAGGGGATAGGTGGGGTGTGTGAACTTGACTGACCTTGGTTGGATCATCTTATTGTGATTAAACATTTTATGGCTCATTCTTATTCAAGCACAGTAGAGCCTCAGAGTTACAAACCCCTTGTGAATGGATGTTGTTCGTAAGTCTGAAATGTCTGTAACTCTGAAAATGAATCTTCAATGGTTTTAATAAATGTGCACACCTGCTATCTACAACTTCAATCTGGAGAATAATACAAGGATACAACAAAGTAACGCAATACTCTTATTGTTATGATTTGACACGCTTTAAAACGGTACTATACATGGAAAAAGGCTACATTTAAGTTACCATTACTACTGAAATTATAACTGTAGCAAAAAACACAGATTCAAACGTCCAGGGAAACCTGGGTTAACGCAGTGATTGCTTTTATTTTATTTGAAACAAAATGCAGTCCTGCAGCTTGCTCAGTCATTCAGCCTCCTTTGGGTTGAACAAAAGAAACCTGTGCTTCGTTTACAACTAAAATGTTCCTAGTAAAATGGCCTGTACTTGCTTTGAAATTTGCCTCACCTTGGTCTGGATACATTTGTTGATTGAGTAATTTTGAATTCTCCATGACCAGCACGCTGCTCATAGGGGCGCCTATCTGGCTGCATTGCACGCATGGTTGAATGATTGCATACTTCTGGTTGAAAGTGGGGTGTTTGGTAGAGCGGTCAGTTCATAACTCTTTCTACTGTATGACATATTGTTTAGATTGCTATTCTTTATATATTTCAGAAAAACTGCTGATGGCAAACAGTGTCTCTCTTTACTCTGTTGTCGACCTAAAAAACAAAAACAAAGGTAAATGTTTCTCTCTCCCTTTTCCCTTAACCCATTAATGCCCATTTCTGTATCACACATGCTACGATGCTTAGCCACCCCTCTGTATTATTATTTTTAAATCCAGCCCCACAAACCAGAATTCTGTTGCCGGATTGGAAGAAAATGCCTTTTGTAAAACGGAATCTAGTTACATAATGTAGCTTTTCTCATTCTTGCAAAAGCGTGTGTCCTTTGTTGATATGATTTCTTCCTACTGTAGCTTGAAAAAAAATGAGAGTTTTGATGGTATACTTTTTTCACTTTCAGTCTACTGTTTATTGCAACAGAGGTAGTAACTAGTAATGCAAAAGGCTACGGCTTGAAACTGTATTTGTTTTATGCAATTTAACCTACGTATAATATCCTGCGTAAATCAATGGATATAGTGTATTCCTACCCTGCAGAGAGGACCACATGGCCTCCTCTGAACAGTGCAGTTATGTAACTTGTGTGTAACAATGTTAGTATTTATATCCAGCAGATATAGGGTTAATTTGCCCTGTATCAACAACTGTCCTGAATGTATTTATTAAGCAAAGCGTGGTTCAGATAAGGAACTACCTTTAACCTTGGATCAAATCACGTAAACATCAAGCCTATGTTAGGCGCTTCCAATACCAGATCAAATCGTCAGTTGACAGCTAGTATCTTATTTGTCTTTCGATAAACAATGCAAGGAAAAGATTTATATCTTGCCTCAATCCATTACCTCCCCGCTGTGCACCAGAGTTCACCTCCTCCTCCCCAGACTCCACCTACTTTTTTGCTTCGTCTAACGGGGGAAGGCAGCTATCCTGTATCTGTTAGCTAATTTATGGGGTACCTTGGAAGGCAAGGCCAAAGTCCAAAAAAATGTAGTGTAAAATATGTATAATGCAGTCGTGTTGTCTAATCTGTTTAATAAATAATCTATTTCTGACAAGGTCTCAGTGACATGTTTAATTTTCTTATTGTCTCCTTTTAAATCTAGGCGATGGGAGCAGGAATGCAGGAGGAAAAGAAGCAGACAGAGAGACAGGCAGCTACGCACAAGAGAGCATCTATGAGGAAGTGATGATATAAAAAAATAACAATGGACAGAGGGGACAGGGATTAAGGTTTTCTGTGTAAAGTATGGTAACTGTACAATTACTATGCAGAGAAAAGGCTCACCTCGTCCGGTTCCTAGTAGCTGATTGATCTGAAAACTGTCATGTTGGGTCTTAAAGGACCCCAGTGATCCTGCTTCAACAATATGAGTAGGTAGCCACATGACTAGACATGCCCTCACCTACTCTTTGTGTGAGACAGAGCACTTGAAAAGCCAATGGGATGCTTTTAACATCTTAGTTTTAAAGAAAACTGTGGATGTGATGACTGAAATAGCTATAGAAAGCGATTCAACAAGAAAAAACACACATCAGTTCAATATGATCCCAATGATTCAGCATCAACAACATGGCTAAGTAACCCGTTCCATACCCTCACCACTCTGCGAAGAAGGGCAGCAGAAAAACTAGGACCAGAGGACACAGTTATGCAGACTTAGGACAGAGGGAAGTGGACACTTCTTCACACAAAGTGGTGAGCGATGGAATGGGTTACTTAGCCATGCTGTTGCAGCTGAATCATTGGGATCCTTTTGAGATTAACCAGCAACTAGGTCTTGAACGAGCATTAATGGGTGGAATGGGCGCCTGTCGTTATGTTCTTAAGTGATTAACAACTTAATCACTTAACTTGTAGGGTTAATGGATGAGTGCTCATGTTGTTCGTTACTAATTATGCAACATTACTGCTTCATAAATAAATAGCAAATTGCATTGTAATGAAAAGGCCGTCTGTCTTGCATTAACCTACTGTGGTTGAAATTGCAAGTTGCAATTAGCAGCTTTGATTAACTGGGGCCGAGTTAGTAAAAGTAAGTTATTTTTATCTTGCAAATGATCTTATTAATTCCCTTTTAATAAACCTTATTCATTTTGTAACATTAACAGCTTGTATGAATTGACAGCGTGTACGTAGGTGTGGGACAGTAAACGATTAATCCGTAATATCATCCTGAATGGATGCAGCAATTAAATAGTTATTGCAATAATGATGGTCAAATATTTTCACCATTATACTGAAGACAAGTAATTGTATATGTCATAGTTGTTTTTTTATTTTCTTGCCTTGCTTTATTGTTATTGGTGATCTATTATAATTAGTAAGATAACATAAAGAACAAAGAACAAAAAAAACTGGGCATAGAGGCAACAGCCAGAGAAGCTCCCAATGGCTCAAGATCATTGTGGACCATCGGTGTAGTGTCTGAGGCTGTCTCTCCAGGGGTTCAGGTAATCTGATCAATTGCCTATCTCTGCTAATGCTAGCGGCAAGTATTGTATTTAAACAATAATGGTCAATGTAGAATGTACTGTGGGTATTTTAAACTAATAAACATTGTTAATATTTGAAACATGGTCTGGTGTCATCCTTATAGCGTAACAAAGTAGTTTATTCCATGTTTACTTGAATTAATAAACCTTAACACTTTCATAGGGCATATTTGCAGAAATCAATGTGTGTGTGTTACCATTTTCTTTTTTTTTTTCATTTTTATATTCTGTTGTCCCCCTTTGCATCCTTTTTGTTATGTGCACGCCCTCTTTAAACAATCGCATAGTGCTGAACGATGAGATCTGTTCTCACTGCATGTTCCCAAAAGGGTAAATGACAGCGGACAGAGTTAATACAACACAGTACTGTTAAAGAGAGGACAGAACAGGACATACCGTTTGGGGTTTCATGAATTTATTTACAGCTCATTATTAGCTACACAGACTTGGATATTGACATCCAGCTATACTGAGTTTTACAGTAAGTTGTTAACATTGAAGTCATGGTGGTTTGTTCAATTAAAATAATAATAAAATCATAACAACAAACAAACAATCTGAATAAGTAGTGCAACATTCAAAGAAAATAAGGGGGGAAAGACACACATATTTACAAATGGGTTCTTAACTTCTAATCTACAAAATGAATGTTAATTCCACACAGAATATTCCAGTTAATGTGCAAACTAAACCGAATAGCTGCAAAAACGAATTAGTTCTGCTCTTTTCCCAGGAGTGGTCACATATTTTGTTTTATCGTGAAATGTATTCACGCTTATGGATGTTAAACAGACGGTACTGGTGACCGACAGATGTTTATCCCCTGGGTTGTAGAAGCACCTCTGTTCTTAAAGGATGAAGGAAGGGGCAGTTCAGTCTCAGTGTCTCAAACCTGCCTGGGACTGGAGGGACCACCCATTCAGTTAGCAGATGAGAGAGGGAGAGAAGTTCAATCTATGTCTCAAGCCTGTCCTGAACTGATGGGACAATTCTTTCAATGACGGGGGGAAGGGGAGGGACCAGTTCAATCTGTAGGACTCATGCCGGTCCTGGACTGGAGGGACCACCTGAAGTTGAGGGAACACAAAGCCATTTTGTGGCTTGCAACTTGGTTTCAGGCCACTGCATGGCACACCAGGGGAGAGTTGGGGTTTGATACATCAACCTCAAACACGGTCTCCCGGAACCAGGTTTGAACCCACTGTTCCTGAAAAAAGTGGCTTATGCTCCCTCAACTTTAGAAGATGAGGGAGGGTGCAGTTCACACCTCAAGCTAGACTGGAGGTAGCACCCTTCCTCAATGAATTATTACATGATCAAAATTATACAGTGCTGGCATTTAATTATCAGGGTTTTCTACAGGTTTTTTGGAGTACAAATTTGTTTAAAGCACAATTAGAATGTGTAAGAGCCGATTAATTTTTTTCCCTGTTAGAAACTATTAACCCATTAAGTACCAATTACATTTATCTGAAAAACCTCAATTGGATTGTAATTGGATACATTCCAAATCAATATTTCTCACAGAAAAAAATCCTTCATTTTGGCTACGAACTGCTACCATCCTATTTTTTTGAGGACAGTCAAGTTAGACGTGCCCATAATCAGATCAGTGAAATTTCACGTTGGCTATGAAGCTCAGCACACAGAAAATTGAGCTTTATCATCACCGTGGGGGAGAAATACACCAAGAAATGTATCATTTTAGGCTTTGGTTATATTGTCATAAAAGCATCTGGGCTATATTTGTAAAATTAACAGTTACATTTAGACTTAACTTACTATCATTTTGTTAATTGCAAAAGTTATCATAATAGTTTGAGAAAATAATTTAAAAAAAAAAACAAGTAGATGCCAGTTAAAAATGCTCCAAAACAAATTACAAAAGCAGCTTGTACTCAAATTAGGACAATGGCTCTTAATGGGTTAATGTACTGCAATAGGTTCCTGAGATTAACAGGGTTACGTTCTGTCGTTGTCAAAATACACCACTGAAAGTCAGAGCAACGCCCTTGCCTTTCTTCGAAGATGAAATATTGTTTCGCGTGTAACAAAAGTTCTTTCACCTGCCCACCAGTCCGTTCATTAGCATGATTATTATTCAGAACCGAGACCAAGGGCATACAGTACAGAAGGCTGGAATTCATTTAAATGGATATTGGGGCTTGATTTCATTATAGAAACAATACAGTTTAGGTACAGTGACCTGAAATGCGTTCTTTCTTGTGTGTGATTTGTACAAACACCAATGTCCGTTTAAATGAATACTAAGGAGACTGAAGATCGGTAGACCATCTTGTAACACGCACAAAATTCATGCCTCGATTTATTAACCAGAAAACCGCCTGGAGACCAGAAGCTGGAAGTTTTATCCATGCACAAAACAAGGCGAACAAAGAAAAAATTTGAACTACAAAATAAGGAAAAGTTTGGGAATGAGGAAAGGCCATTGGGCCCATCAAGGCTTGTCTCTTGTTAGCACACCATTCTCCTCTACTGCGGGGAAGTAACGCTAGACTTTTTCAATGTGCACCGATGAGCATACCAGAAAAGACAAAATAATGATTACAATTTTTAACAGTCTGACCTCGGCACAGCTTGGGAGTCATGCTTTGCAAATCAACTACCTGACATATTCAAAACCTGAGCACTTTTATTCACTAAAATCAGGAAGCTGCATTGCAGGACACTACTCACTGCAGAACTTTCAATATACAACATCTAGCTTATAAAATTGTAAAAAGGAAGGAAAGCAAAAAAAAAAAAAAAAAAAAAGCCATGGTTTACCAGTTTCAAATGCAATACAACTGTTTATTGGGCATTACCTTCATGTTAACCTTGTCTGTATGGTAGCTTTTCGTTTCAACTATCAACTGCCACTTGGCAATGCCCTCTATTGCTTGAAGTAATGCCCTCTAGCCATGATTGTGTGTATAATGCCCTCAAGTCATGGTTCTATTGTTTCCCTAGTGCTGGCTGCAAATTAAAATTAATAGTGCAAACATAACATTAGATGTTGAAACATCTGAACACAGAACATGTAATACGGAAATAAACAAAAGTGCAAAAGAAAACAATAAATGTCAGTTTAAACAAATAAAGGGAACAATTTTGAACAAGCTCGCTTTGCCACGGGTTAAGTTTGAAATGTGAAACAGTAACTGTAACAGCGTAACCATATATATATTGGACCATAAGAACATTTACGAAGGAGATTCCTAGAAGCTGACTGATCTCAGAACTTTGTCAAGTGATTCTGCCTCAACATAACTAAGCTATGTTATTAATTTATTTAGCAGACACCTTTATCCAAGGCGACTTACAGAGACTAGGGTGTGTGAACTATGCATCAGCTGCAGAGTCACTTACAATTACGTCTCATCTGAAAGACAGAGCACAAGGAGGTTAAGTGACTTGTTCAGGGTCACACAATGAGTCAGTGTCTGAGGTGGGATTTGAACCAGGGACCTCTTGGTTACAAGCCCGTTTCTTTAACCACTGGACCACACAGTCTCTTATTCCATCCCCTCACCCCTCTCTGTGTGTAGAAGTGTCTTCTTCACTCGCTCTGTCCTAAGTCTCCACTTAATTTGAAAGTGTGTCCTCTGGTCCTGATTTCTGTGTATCAAAGCATTAGCAATACGTGCCAGAACTGTTTTTAAAAAAAAAAAAAAAAAAAAAAAAAAAAAAAAAAAACAGTTTTGGAAAATTAGTTTAACATGTGTGTGACTCATCATTTGAATATTTGGAAAAGCAAGTGCACTATATTAAATACAGTTCATTCAAGTTTGGTAATCTTATTTTTTGGGGTAACTCGTGTGATTATTAGCGATTAGGAGGGGCATCCGTTTGCTTTTTAGACTGACAACAGGTCAGACACTACAGTCGTACACATTTCTAACAAATCCACTAGATGGCGCCAACCTCAAGTTCTAGTCTTGGAGACCCTGACACTCCAGGCTTAACAGGTTCATTATTTAACAAAACCGGAAGGTTTTACAGTTTGAAGAGAGTACGTTGAGCACAGATGGAACAAAAACCTGCACTGGAAGATCTCCAAAAGGGGGGAGCGACTTTTACGTCAGTGCGACCAATACAACGATTTTTACGGTACGTTACGCTTGTAAATGAAAAATTAAAGACTTACGATTTAAAAGCCTGTTTAGTGGTTTCACAGAAGAAACCCAATATTAAATCAATTTTACTATGAACAAGTTTCTCATTCATAAAAGTAGAGCATAAAAAAGTCAGAGTATAACACAAAATCAGAAGCCCTACGTATACCCAATGCCAAGAGTAAAGGGTTTGGAATGACCTTAGCCCCCCCGACCACCTCACGAAAAGGCTTTCTCTTCTGTGCCTCGTTCTGTTCCTGTTCCTGTTCCCCCTCCCCCCCCCCTCCTCCTCCCCCTCCTGAGAAACGTGCTGCTTTTTTTATGCGAAGTTCTGCACTGGCTGGCTGACCCTCATACAGGCCCAGTAGCAGGCTCGGCCCATGCAGATGACCGTCAGTAGAATGACCACGGCCCAGGACGCGTAGATTCCACCATACTGTTGAGCAGGCTTCCACGTGCCAGCCTGAGAACAAAGAACACAGGGCGTGAGACTTGATATACTGCAATACATCTGTCGAAAACATGTCTTGAACTCATCTTTCATACACTCGGTCATTTCCACTTGACAGTTTCAAATACAGTCAGCACTCGGATATGCGTTACCCAGATACATGTCAGTCGCGTTTTACCGCCCTTGTATTAAGAATAAAATCAATCCCCATTATATACATGTAACAAATGAATGCACTTACCCATCACACATGATTTCCGACTCCATCACAGGTGTTCTGATACAAAACCCATCTCTTCAATGTTACTATTTATCTGTATATCCGTCGCAGCCCGTGTTTTTTTTCTCTGCATGCCAAATCAGTCTGAGGCAGTTGCTATTAATTAAATAGATACAGACAATAAATCTAACTGCTCATGAATATGCATGACAGTGGCAATTTCTTTATATTTTATCTAATTATATCTGTTGTATTTCTCTATTTTGTTTTATATTTTACAGGTTTTTTTGTGTTTTTTTTTTCTGTAAATAGTGAGTTAGTTACACAGCACTTCCTCCGTTTTCAACTGATGAAAAATGCAACCAAAACAAAGTGAAGATACAAGCTACGGTAATTAACAGTTAATCATTAAACAGTTTTAGATACTGTAATGTATTTTTTTTAAATCTGTGCTCTTTAGTTGCTTTTGTGCATTTTCATTTGCAAGTGAACTGTGACATTAGGGCCTTATCGAGCACTTTATTCTGCACTTTTGGATACTGTTTTAATTCTGGAAACTGCGTTTTTTTTTTTGCTATATTGCATTACCTTTTACGTTGTATGCAGTTCTGTGCATGGGTAACATTTTTAATTCATTTTGCTGTTGGGTTGTAAATAGGGAATTTTACATACTTTTAAATCTGATACTTATTGTAGCAGTATGTACTGTATTACAATCCACATGTCGTCTTTTTGCAAGTGATATTTTCCAAATCATATTGGTTTTGAATTAAAATACTTATGATACAGTACTGTATCAACAAAACCAATACATTACAGTCTAAATGGAAGCCTACTTATTTTAAAACTGTCTTTTCAGATATGTATTTTTGATATTGTTATTTATTACTTAGCAGACGCCCTTACCCACTGTATTGTTTTGTGTTCCCTGAAAAATGGACAAGGGTTGGAACGAGCCAAAATGAAATAACACCGTGTAACAAATTTGTTTTTGTTTTTTTGTTCCTGGGTAGTAAGTGTTATTTCCTAATTGCTTATGCCTCAAAAGTATAGAAAATGGCTATTATTACCCACAAACTTTGCTTTTGTGACCAGGACAGTGATATTTTGAAATTTACCTATTTTCCAGAACATTCCAGATAGATTCAGTGCTGAGTAAACTTGGAGTAACTTCTAGAACTTTCTAGTAATATAAATAGTAGTATAAATACAGGGGCCTTAAGACCACCAGTTCAGTTTAGTTCCAGCTGCCTAAGTGGATACATATCTGCATTTTTCTGAGATGGCATCAAGAGGCTGCAAGCATCCGGCAGACGCATTTTGAGACTTCAAAATGGTGGCATTCCTGATGGGTCTCCAAGGCGGTTTTACTAAGTTTCCCTGCTATCTTTGCCTTTGGGACAGCAGGGACACCAAGGCGCACTACCACAGGCAGGACTGGCCACACCACTGCACATCAAATTGGGCCTTATGAAACAATTTGTCAGAGCTCTAGATAAGGAGTCGGCAGCCTTCAAGTACCTTCAAGACTTCTTCCCTAAGCTGTCTGAGGCAAAGGTCAAAGCCGGTGTCTTCGTCGGACCACAGATAAAGAAGATCCTGGAGTGCAATGAATTCCCCAAGAAGCTCACTTGTAAGGAGAAAGCGGCTTGGAACAGCTTTGTCGCAGTGGTTCAGGGCTTCCTGGGCAATCACAAGGCCGAAAACTATGTGGAGCTGGTTGAGACTCTGGTGAAGAACTACGGCACAATGGGCTGTCGGATGTCCCTCAAAGTCCATATCCTTGATGCTCATCTTGATAAATTCAAGGAGAACATGGGAGCGTACTCGGAGGAGCAAGGTGAGCGCTTCCACCAGGATATACTGGACTTTGAACGCCGCTACCAAGGACAGTATAACGAGAACATGATGGGAGACTACATTTGGGGGCTGATTCGTGAAAGTGATTTACAGTATAATCGTAAATCTCGAAAAACTACTCACTTCTAAATCTTTTGTAGTCATTTTTGTATTACTTTAGTATAAACACATGTTAATTTGGATTCATATGTTGTTTTTTTCTGACTTTATGTGAACAAAAAGACACAAATTCGCCCGTTTTCTCATTGGAAATAGGTAAATTTCAAAATATCACTGTCCTGGTCACAAAAGCAAAAGTTTGTGGGGAATATTTGCCATTTTCTATACTTTTGAGGCATAAGCAATTAGGAAATAACACTTACTACCCAGGAACAAAAATTGTGTTACATAGTGTAATCAGATATGCGACACACTCGTTTAACCGTCACTGAAGACAAAATGTTATTGGGTCGGATATGTGAGTGCTGACTCATACAGGTATATATATACATATACACACACACACACACACACACACACACACACACACACACAGGAAAGAAAGACAGTTAACTTACTACAAGTCCACCAGCAGTGATGGCAAACAGGAGACCCAACAAGAAGCACCACAGGCATCTCTTACGAGGGTATCGTCTCCCAATCGAGGACCTGCAACACAGCAAACGAGATCATTAAAGCTACAAACAAGTACATTTACAAAGAGATGCACACCACAAATGTAACTATCTATCCAGAAGCTAACTGCAAAACTGGTTTACAACAGCAGCAGCAACAACTCAAATTTCTAGAGCGCCTTTCATCACAAGGATCCCACAGCACTGCACACACACAAAACAATCTAATACGGAATTGAATAAAACCATTAAAAAAGGAATTGTTTTTTTTTTTAAATAACAAATAAATACAACAATTAAAAGTCTAAAACACATTAATTATTTACTTGCAAAGAAAAAAACACACACACACACACTACCTGCAGTATAAGGCTACCCCCATGTAAAGTGGTGGTGGTGGTGTTATTTCTATGCATATTTTCGAAAGCATTTGCAGTTAAATGGTATTTGTGTGAATTATCGAGTATCAGGCAGTTGTATTTGTTAACCACTGCTCTACAACCGCGGACCTGCAAAGGACTTTGGGGTCGGAAAACAAGATGTGGCACAAGCGACATACTTTTTAATCTATTCCATAATATAAACTTTACTGCTTTTTCAGGAAAGAAATATACCTTATTGTATAGTCTATATGGCTGCTCGTGTTTCTGTTAAAGAGGGAATAGTGTCCCCCTTGACTTTGCAATAAATATCACAAGTAAATAATCATAGCTTTACGAGATCTGATAGTTAATATCACTTACACTTTTCTGCAGTGGGGGCAGCGTGCTAATGTCCTGTCCGTGAATTCTGTCCACTGAAAGAAACAAAAAGCAAGAACATTTTTTATGTAGGTCTATAAATCAGTGATTCAACAAAAAAAAATGCAGACAACGATCTGTTAAATTGATCAATCCTCATTGCACAATAAGAGAACACAATTGTAACTACTTACAATAAATTATAACTTTTTGAAAAAATGTAACTTGTTACCAGCTACAAATAATTACAAATAATTCAGGTACAGTTGACATGTTTTGTGGTTTGGTCCTGGTTTCTCTGCTGCGCTTCTAGAGTAAAAAAGTTAAACATGTGTTTGACACGAGCCGTTCACACCGCCTGAGATGGGCGACACTGAAGCGATACGATTTAAAATAGGACTGGTGTCTATTTTTACGACCAATGAAGTACAGCTTCCCTTGCATGCCTTCAGTACACAATTGCGGAAGAAAACAATTCTTCCAGTATCAAAATACCTTGAGCTGTACCATAAAAGGACACATTATAAAGACACAGCAATGAGGAAGAACATCTGGCAGTCCATTTCCAGGGAACTGGATATAGCGGATGTGTATGATTTGTTTACCTTTAATGAAATAAGTATTCTGGAAAGTTATGTATTCTACATTTTTATTAGCTGTATAACAGGACTATCACGTGTTATTTTTTTCCCAGCTGATGATACAATTAGAGAAGAGTCACCTATCACATCATGCGCACCTGTCGCAGTGAAAGTATCATTTTATCATGGGACAAATCGCATCGCTTCTGTTGAGTGGAGACCTTAAGTAGCGGGATTCCAAAAAATAAAGTGTTAAGGTCTGATTACAGTGAGAGCGGTAAGCCGTGCAGATTTTCATACTACACTGGCAGGGAAAACCTTGCGGTATACGTACGTTTATTATCACATGCTAATCTTGAGAAAAAATTAGTTTGATGAAGGATGTCATGAAATAAAGGTTAAATGTATATTTGTGCATGTGTCGATTTAAAAAAAAACAAACAAAAAAAAAAAAAACACATGCAGTGTTTCACCTGTGTAGCATTCTCCAGTGACTATTATCATACGTATCATACAGTCGAGAGCATTTTTGCACCTCGAAAATAAGTTTTTGCCATCAAACATGTACATCGCTCTGGTTTCTATTGCGTGCGGTTTTCCGCTGTGCCGCTTTTCCATTCCGCGCTCCAATTCTATATTTTTTGCCGCAGTTTACCGCTTTCTGTTACCACTCCCAGTGTAATCAGACCTTTACACTTCCTCACGTGTTGCTACAATTGTTTAAATAACGTACCTGTATTTTTTCTTTTCATTATTAACATCCTGACAACTTTAAACTCTTTTTCAAAGCCGTTTTCAAAATGGCCGCTCCAGTGCAACGGGGTTTGAGATCTGTTCTCTAACTCACTGCAGGAAAAAAACATAACAAGTGCTCTGGCTTTTCTGTTCCGTACCATATCATGGATGGTTATTGCTATGTTACCGGTTTTCACAACGTGGGCAATAATCCTAATACTATCAGTGCACTAGAGCGGACATTTTGAAAAGAGCTTTGAAACAGACTTTAAAGTTATAATGTAAAAAGTTGTCAGGATGTTAATGAAAATAAAATTACAGGTAATTTAAACAGTTGTAGCAACACGTGGGGACGTGGAAAGCTATATTTTTCAAAATCCCGCTACTTTTTAAACTATTGGTTAGGGTTAACGGTCAACTTCAAGGATTTTTAAAAGCTCCCCTATTCTTTGTTCTAGGCTAAATGGGTTTTGTCTTCATAGCTCTTGCCCTTCGTTGGTCTCTCTTCTGGGTCACAACGTTGTTTTGGTGTGGTGACCATAATTGAGCACCACATCTGGAGCACTGGGTCTATTTAAAATAATGAATGTGATCCTTATCTGAAATTACACAAGGAGCAGACACTGCTGTCCCATTGCTTTCTATGGAGATCAATCGTTCTGTTATAACTCCACAACAGAAAAGCCGTCACCTCTACATTTAAAACACTGTAAAGCCTTTAGACAGGACATAGAGCTCCAGTTAACGTCACACCAACATACAGCTCTGGCCAAAAGTTTTGCATCACCCTGGAGAATTAACTATTTTTGCTAAATAAAGTCGAATGAAACCTGCTGAATAATGTTACGTTAATATATTGAATAACACAGCGCTTTGTAGTTTTCCATATACTGTAATGTGACAGTTTGCCACTACTATTATGGCTTCCGGTACATTTTTAATTATTAATACCAAGCCCAATAAAATTTCCACCACACTGTAAACAAATTGATAAATTCTTGGAAGTAATGTCCAACTCTTCCTCAATCAGGATCAGTGGTAGATAACACCACCCTCTGTAATATCTTAGATACAGTTGCACCTATCAGTGTTTTTTCAAAGATTTTCACCATGGTTTAATGATACAACACGCATACTTAAAAACAAACTGATCGTAAACTAGAACGTAGTGTTCTGCGATCCCTCATTCAGGGAGCATCGATACAACGCCATGCACAGTATCATGATACTCGACACAATACTTTGGATCTTATGTCCATTACACGTCAAATGGCTGCCAATTAATTAATTTATTTTTTTTTTAAGTTCAAAGTGCAAGAGGCTAATACACAGTTAATAATGCTAAAGCATGGTAGAATGCTTCCTGTTTAAATCTTTCCAGTTCCAGTGTATTCAAAAGGCCATTGCCACAGACAATAAAATTCAAATAAAACTGGTAAGAAAGCGCAACACTTAGCTTCAAATACTCCAATTACAAGGAATCTCACGGAGCATCAAAAGAAACTTAACACTATTATAACACATTTATTTTTGAAAAAAATAAGATATATAAATGCTGGGCATTGACTAAATGTTCTTGGTTTCTTTTTAATCACTCGTTCATTCATCCTTGACCATGACACCTTTGAGTGACTATCACTGAAGCATATCCACGTAAATCACCAAATTAGAGAGACAGTTGATTGGACACTGTATACGGAGTGATTTCAGCTGTTGAATTGTAAGCTTGAATAAAAGCAATAAAGAAAAATCACAGAAAAAAAAAACAATATGCCACGTCTGTCCAGAGAGCAGCGCCTTCGTGCGATCGGCATGTTGGAGGCTGGACTAGGGCAGCGTCCTGTGGCTCACCGTCTTGGGTGCTCACAGCCAGCAATTTCAAACCTGGCGAGACAGTATAACCAGACACATTCTGTCAATGACAGGCCACCAACTGGGCGACCAAGAGTCACAACACCTGCCCAAGATCGACAGATCATTTGGCAGCATCTTCGTGATGTCAGTTGTTAATCAGCACAATAAAAAGTCACTGCACCTGCTCTAAAACAGAGTTTGTCATTTTTCGATCACAACTAGTGAATATTATCCAAGTATGAGTAATACGTTTCTTTTGATGCTCAGTATATACAAAACAAAATAACACAGAAATACTTTCCTTGAAGCACTTTTTATAACTAGGCCAGGTGTTTTACATACAGGGGTATCGTAGAAGTGCCCTAAGAATGTGAGCAAGGAATGAAAACATGAAGCTGTTGTGGAATCTGATTCACACGGTACTGCAAGAAATGGCTTGATGAGGTTCTTGCTTTCATCAATAAACAACCAAATGAGCAAGACGGGCCAAATGGATCTCCTCTCGTTTGTAACATTTCTTATGTTCTCAGTCACATACAACATAATACCTCCATGAATCTATACTGCTCAAATCTTTTAGTAAGTAAAATAAGAGAGTATAAATGCTAAACTAGACTAGCCTAATTAATGTACACTGTAAAACTTTTTTTCTTTTTTAAATGAACACAGTAATGTGTTACATTAGGGAATACACACAAACGCTGTATTCCTTAATTTTAAAAACCTTACTTTCATGTTACAATTTTATAGTGTTAGATATTTTGAAAATCATCACTTCCAAATAATTTCATAAAATTAGTTCAGCAGATAAAAATGAGTTACAATATTTACCGTTGTTACACGGCCCTTCAATTTTAAGATACCAATAATTGGAAAGAATTACCAACTGCAGTATACTTTAACGTTAGGCATTTGCTAACTCGGTTATAAAACTTAGCTATGGTTCACTAACATAACACAGTGGAAAGATCACAGTATCATTTAGTAACTGAAGGAAAGTACTGCACGTGTGAAAACTTTAACAATAAAGCCAAAACTAAAACACATTAGGATTTAAAACTGGTTAGTAGACTAGCAAGCACTGGACTTGCAAAGCTTTTTTTTTATACGGTGCAGAACTAATTTATTTTAGCATATTGTTTCGGGACTTTGCGATACCAGCACGATGGACAGTAGTATCTGTATGTATCGACAATAACAATCCAAAGCACATTTGCACCATTGATACAGACTTTCTAATAAATCTGGCATAAACAATTTTTGGCTGCTAATTAACCCCTTAACACAAAAAAACAAAAACAAAAAAGAAAACACAGTCCTAAAGATACCACAGTAGCAGCTGCAGTTTACACAGCCTCGGAGCTCCTGATCGCATCATAAATTCCAGATTTCCTAAATCCATTGATGGCAATGTCCGTTCTGCTTTTAATTTGTATAAGCAAACTGGCTTCATCACTCACTGCCTTTCTCATATTCACTTTGACATCCGACACATTTTTTCCCCTGACCAGCACGTGCTTCTTTAACTTGTACTGCATACCACCAGTCTGTCAGAGGGCGGGATCGCACACTGTATGCCATACTGTGATTGGTGGAAGTATTATTGGCAATCCAATCCCAAACCGCCAATAAAGCCAAAATAAATTCCAAAATGTCCCGTTATACGGTATGTCAAAGAAAATATTAAAAGGAAGGTTGGTGTTTCTTATGCGTTTCACTTAAAACCGGACATTAGAGCGTACAGGTTTGTTAATTCCTGCCACCCGGAAACAGATGCCAATTCCTGGACTGTCCGGGTCAAACCCGGACAGGTGGCAACCCTAGATGCTTTGCTTTTTTTTATGCAAATAATACACACTGAGGATTCACTTACTTAAACTAAAACAACTGAAGAAACTAGTCAAAGAAAAAAGTAAACTTCAGCAAAGAGATTGGGGTGGCGATCTGAAAGATGTTTCAAGAATGGTGTTTCCTCTCTCGTTTTTCGACATTTTGGCTGTCCGCCTTCAACCAGACTGCCGTTGTCATCTGGCTGAAATCCAAAACAGCTCCACATCAAGCTTCTTTCTCCGGCATTCGCCATTACTGCTGCAGTAATTTAATTTTCCCACAACATGGAGGGTAGTTGGTCACTTCCGCCAAGCAGAAATGAGTAAGCTTAATTCATATTGATTTTAAAGCACACAATTACAAGCTTAAAAAAAAAAAATTAAAAAAAAAAAAACACACCCTACCTTGGACTGAAAAATCGTGATACTTTGATATTTTTATTTTACCCCGATATTAGGTATCCTAGGATTTTGGAATCATGATATACCGTAGGTATCGATATACCGCGGAACACTACTTGAACGTAAATGGAAAAAACACCAAACTACAGGTCTTTTATTTCACCTGTTTAATTATAAGGCTGCACTGTGCTCCGCTAGATCAGCCTGCTACTCAGCCCTTATAGAAACAAATAAAGATAATCCTCGATTTTTTTTTTAAACAACTAAACAAACAAATCGAAGGAGCCCTCCATATGCACCTTTTTACCAGATTTTATGAATCACTTAACAAGAAAATCATTGATGTAAGAAATCAGATTTCAGATGGTACATTCAATTTAGAGAAGTCATCTTACAACACTAACAAAACTACTTCTTTAGGCCCTGCTACATAAGACCAAACCTTTGCATCTTTTTCCTTGATTAACCAGCCAGAATTAACCGACCTAGTTATTAAGACAAAATCCACTACATGTTTTTTGGCAGCAGTGTGGAGTAGTGGTTAGGGCTCTGGACTCTTGACCGGAGGGTTGTGGGTTCAATCCCAGCTGGGGGACACTGCTGCTGTACACTTGAGCAAGGTACTTTACCTAGATTGCTCCAGTAAAAACCCAACTGTATAAATGGGTAATTGTATGTAAAAAATAATGTGATATCTTGTAACAATTGTAAGTCGCCCTGGATAAGGGCGTCTGCTAAGAAATAAATAATAATAATAATACATGTGCTTCAGACCCTATTGCCACTAAACTGTTTAAAAAAGTATTTTTTGACTGTTTTATTGTATTTACTGCATATTGTCTCAATCCCAAAATTCTAAGCAAAACTTTTGGCCATAGCTGTATATACCCTGTATCACTCGGTCACATAATTCTATGTTAGTTCACCCATTTTTTGTTGCCCTCAATCCAAGAAGTTCCGGCAGAACTGAAAACCATTTAAAAAGAAAGGTAAGCGGGCAGTGCGTACCAGGAAGGTGTTTCTGCAGTGCCCGCAGGTCACCCTCGCTCCCACGGGCTGTGGTTCTGGGCTGGCTGGATCGGGGTGAACAGGACCCAGGTTTATTACTCGTTTACTGCAGGAAGAGAACAAAAACAATGTTTAATCTAGGAGGCCCAGCATCCCTAATATCACTGTTCTCTGGATGAACAGTTTTGGGAGACAACTTCCAACTACAACATAGGTTAGCAATTTCCACTTTCACTGTTGGAATTTAATTCCAAATAATTTTTTTTTCCTTTACCTTTACGACAGTGCCCCCTCGATATAACACGGGTCTCGGGGGACACACAATATGAGCGTGTGACAGAAAGACAGTGATTCTTGGTGGTAAATCCTCCCCACCCCCCCCACCTGTGAGGGCGCCAAGTAACGAGAACAGAGTACCCTGGACTGCTTGGCCTGACACTTCGTTCCTAGGGTTAAAAGGAAGTCGGTCATTTAGAAAAGGGGCGGAGCTTCAGTACATGAACTCATCGACCCGGAAGGGAAATTATGTGGCAGCCGGGGATTGGAGGAGCACCTGCAATTGTTTACCAAGGGGTCATGAGTGACAGTATAAGCAGGGGTCGAAGTGACGTAATCTGTTCCATCGTTTTGGTTTATGGAAAATAACCTGGAAGGAACTGTGCTTTGTGTATCCATATTGCGAGTGTTTGTTTGTTTAGTCTAACTGTTTCTTGTTATCATTAGATGCCTAACACGTTCTGGAGCTGTCACCAGAGGCCAACACAAACCCGGAACAGCACTGCACTTGTCTCACAAATAACTGTATTTGCAACAACGACACAGGACACAACACATGTCTGACTAAAATACACAATAACGTAACTCCCTCTCTAGAATGCACATATAGTGAAGAAATTTAACTTTCAGTGAATTAACCATGCATAAACGCCATGTGTCCAGTGGTTAAAGAAAAGGGCTTGTAACCAGGAGGTCCCCGGTTCAACTCCCACCTCAGCCAGTGACTCATTGTGTGACCCTAAGCAAGTCACTAAACTTTGCTAGTTTATCACGAAGACACTAAGTCGGTGATGTCATTGCTGCTCGGTAGCCAATTAGAAGCAAGGATATTTCAGAGGGCTTGGTCAGTGATACAGATCGAAACTCCCACTGAAGAAACACGTTTGGACAGGACCTTTAAAAAAAGTACTGAAAATAAACTTCATGGGAATGTGAAGTTTTAGAGATTAATTGATTCAAATTAAAATCGGCGCCTTTTCGTGAAAACGGGATGCTGAGATGGCAAACTTTTTTGTTCGTACTTCGTATCTTAAACCTTCACACTTCCAGGTGTTATTTATAAAAATCAAGCTATATATATATATATATATATATATATATATATATATATATATATATAAAAATGTGTTTTATTATTAAAAAAATAAATAAAAACACATTCCCGTGGCTCCTCCTAGTGTCTCCACGTCACTCCTTGTCACATCTGGCAGACAAGCTCACAAAACAGAAGCCAGCCAATTCAAGAACATTTTGTACTGGGAATCACAGGTATGTCATTATATTTTCATACATACACAGTATAAAATATTGAAATTTAAAAACAAAGTTTTAGGAAGTTTATAAATTATTGATCAATACAGTAGAACTTTAATAACGCTAATTAATGTTCTAGGTCTCAGGCATTTTCTATTCATAAAAACCTAAACTGTCTCAAATACTGTGTACCTTGTACGGATAATAAATATAAATATTTAATTATATATTAAAATATATAACCCTGGTGAAAAAATCCTATAGGAAATTTTATAGGAATCCTTCAGAAATTGAAATAATTCATACAGGAACTTTAAAATTATTCCTGTAAGAATTCTTTATCCTATTAAATCCTATAAGAAACTTTAGAATCCAATAGGACGTCCTATAAGTATCAAGGAAGTATGCGGTCTCGCAGGATTCGCGGGCGATGAAAACTGTGAACAAAATCATCTTCAAAAGAGAAACTCATGCAGCACAAGCTGCTGCGTCATGTTGTATTTTGATTCTACAAACAGCTTACACCTCCCACAAGGTATGCATACATTTTAAACAACTAGTCTTATGTTATAACGATCACAGCTGGTGCAACCCGTGAAAAGTTAGTAATGTGTGAAATCAAAAGTTTAGTAAAGACTTAAGCTTTAACAAAGCTAAGTAAAAACTTACGCACATCTGGTGCAACCCAGCCCTGGTCTTTGTTCCAGCCATGTTCTAAATTGTTTAATTGAACCAATTAAACCTTCATCCAGACCCTGATGTAGATAATTACATAATTTCACCTGTTAAACCTGGAGTGGAATGGAATTAGAGGTGGCAAAATAAAACTGTGGCAATGGGCAAGTTAACTCCTGCAAATATACCCTCTGGTAGTGAACTTAAAGGTGAAACTACTTCTGTAGTAAATATTACATTTTTCCCCGTCCCTTGTAAAATCCACACAGGAAAGTCAAAGCACTAAAGCCCTGGTGTCTGTAAAGCTGAGGGAACATGAACAAGAACAGTGGCTTGAAACCTGGTTCCAGGAGACCTAGTTTGAGGCAACGTTGCTGTCTCAAACCCCAAGTCTCCCCTGGTGTGCCGTGCAGGGCCCAAGTCTCCTGAAACCAAGTTCCAAGCCACAAAGTGACTTGATGTTTCCTCAGCTTTACATAGGGGGGTGTGGCTTTAAAAGGTCAAGTTACTCACCAGTACTGTCGGGGGCACGCTATCCTTTGTGACGTCACTTTACAGATAAGGAGACAGTTGCACGGACAGCGCACGTACTTCTTCCCGGCCGGAGCATTCTTTATGGGCTAGAAAACAACAAAGACAAGGGTGCAAAGCTTTACACATGCTTCAGATGATCAACGCACAAGAGGTTCAAACTTTGTTTCAGCCTTTTGGATTGCATTTTAATGGGTCTATTCAGCACTCCAGATAAGCTGTGTAAAGAGTGTTTACACACTGAAAAGATATGAATGACGTACGATGCTTAAATTTAATGCGTAGCGAATACGCATAGCAATTTCGCTGCACAGCGTTGGAATTAAAAAATAAATCCGTTTCTGTGTTTATTTGCTTTACAGCCATATTGTTTGCGGTCAATACCAAGTAATAAAACTTGTAATACCAAGTTTTTTTGTATAGTAGTTCAAAGTAACATTACAGTTAAAATGTAAGGCTGTAGTTAACCCTTTAACTCTTAACTGTCTAAGCAGAATGACCATATATGGGCATGAACAGGACCATTTTGTGTCTTAGCGCCTGTATTTTGGCAACCTTAAATCAGAAATTAAACCACAATATATCCACAGAATAGAATTACCTAGTGCAAAAGACTCGCACCACTCGGGTTCATTGCCCCTTTAAAAATACACCCAACACACAAGAATTGGAGGTTCAGCGCTACGCTTTTTGAGCGCTGACTATACACAGCTTACTTTTTTTTTTCCAGACTGCTTGGAAGCAGAGCACCTCATCTGCCTCCTTCTACACAGCAGCCCTGAGCAGACTAACTGCTCTCCTTTAATACCCTGCACCTGGTTTTAATTTAACAATAGCTACCAGGTGCAGGGGATAATTAATAATAAAACAATTAACAAATTAAATTAAACAATAAACCAAAACAATTAAACTAAACAAATGTGCATTCCGCGCATGTCTTTTCTTCAGGGAGTCTTTAACCCCCTCCCTGCTGTCTCACACTATTTGTTTCCAATTATAATGTATTTTGTTGTGGAATAGGGTTTTTTTTTTCACTATAAGCCACGGCCCAAAAAAATCATAACAATTAAAAAAACATTTTCAGATTTTACCATTGAAGAGCTACAAGAATTTTTCGGAGCCATGGTATGCATGACAAAATGGCCCCATTTACAGGCACCTTCAGCAATTTTATGGAAGTAGTCCAGACAAAGCAAAATATCACAAAGTACATTGCCAAATCATATGTAAAACCTTTTAACCTTGACATATATTAATAAAAATACAAGAACAAAGAGCAGTTTATTAAATTATTCAATAATTTTGCATTAAGAGAAGAATCATATTTATATACAAACGTTATAGAATTCAATATATCCACGAATAGCATTTTTTTTTTTTTTTTAAGTCTACAGAAAAACATACTACAACAACTATATAGAAAAACTAACTATAGTATAAATGGCGACAAAGCACTAAACTATATTGGACTACTGCAATAAATGTGGCCACCACTGTAAAGCAAACAAACACACGCATTTCATTTTTGGCATATAAACATAATGTAATCCTAACTTTCAATATTTTTTCATCATGAAGAGAATCATATTTATATACAAGCTATAGAATTCAATAGAACCACGAACAGCAAATCAATGTCTATCAGAAGTCTATAGAAAAATGAACAATATGGTGATCATAAAGCAGTATTCAAAGATAACAAGGTGATACAATAGATTTGGCCACAACTTTAAGCTAGCAAACAAACAAATAATTAATTAAATAAATAATTAATTAAATAAATATATAAATAAATAAATTAAAGTGATGTAGTGTGGTGTACGTACTGTCAAAAGTACAAGCCTGCTCTCATCCTCCTCTTCCACTTCAAAATACACGCTGTGTATGCGTTTTTGAAGTGTATCATCGAAGCTGGCATGTAAGGATACAATTTTTTTTGTTCCTAGTGCGTAGCTTTATCCAATGACAAGGCTCGGAAAGACTGATCCGATTGTCCCACAACTTCTTATTGCTGTGAGACAACCCGGAAGAGGGATCGCGTGATCAGGATTGAAGTCCTGAAATTAGAGCGCTCCAGCAGCATAAGGTTAAAGTATGTACAATATCTCTTGAAAGTTCTCAGGACTTCAAGGCAATGTTGCATTTTACTCATCGTGTCTAAACTGGAGAGTAAATTACTCAAAATGACCCCAAACTTTATCTGGAGCTCTTGGTCTATAATGCATGTGATCTTACTTGTACTCTACACTTTTGGCTATAGACAGTACCGAAGCATTCTGTTCTTTCTGGTTGCTGACTGCGAAGAGTGTATTGCAACAGCAGGACTCACCGTGGCTTCATTGCAGACCCCACACTTGACGACATGCTGGTGCATTTTGCCCTCCACGTTGATGAGTGACTGGCACACCCGGCAGCTGATCATGGGGGCACTGCCGCTCTCTGGAGAGGTCATAGGGGAGTAGGGAGGCGGGTCTTCACCAGGCAGAACCGAGGGCTGTGAGCTGGAGAACTCTGGGAACCCTGAAAGACAAGAGCAGCTCAAAATCAGCAAGCAGTCTTAATGGAGCATCACACAGGGTCAACAACAATTCACATTTCTATAGTGCCTTTCATCACAAGGATCCCAAAGCGCTTCACACACACACTAACAATTAAAAACAAACAGTCTAATACTGAATTGGATAGAACAGAAATTGGATGGAAAAATTTTGTTTTAAATTATATTATATAAAAAAAAAGGTTTGTAGAAATAGAACAGTCACATTTTTGGGAGTCCTAGTTTCCCCTGACAGAAGGTGGAGCATTCCAGAATTTAGGAGTTTCACAAGAAAACAATAAATCACTGCATGGAGAATACTTTATTAATCAAAAGCTAGAATTAATAAGTACAGGTTCACTCACCAACTAAATTTGTAACGGTACACCAGACAGGTAATAATCAACAATAAAAATCGACACATTAAAGTCCAGAACGCCCTGCAGTGTTTGTAAGAAATGCATTACTGTACCTTTGCTGTATACCGTGTTGTCCATATTGCAGCAGTTTAAAAACATATTCCCCATAGTTTTGATATTTTTTATTATTTATTTTTTTATTCACACAAGGCTAGTTTCTGTGCTTTTAAATTAGTTCCCCCCAGTATGGAAGAATGGTGTGCTCTAATACGTTCCCAAACTTTTCTAACGTTCATATAGGTAAATATGTTTTATTTCAAACTTTTACCTGGGAACGTTCGCCAGAAGAAAATGTTTTTTTCTTCTAAACACCCCAGTGTATCCAATTCATGCTCCCTCCTGCAACAATGCTGGCGACAAATGAGTGGCGTGTCGTGGGAACAGAAAGATAGCATTTTTGCAGGAGGGAGCGTGATCTGAATACACTGCGATCCTAAGAAGAGATTTTTTTTTTTTCTCCTGGCGAACGCTCCCGAGTAAACGTTGAGAAATGTTTTGCCCAGTCAATTTATGACTTATGACCAAAATAGGCAAATTAGTTATTGTCTAGTTGACGACAAACAGGCCACACATGCAATTAATTAAACAGTAACAGAAAAGGAACACATAGCCACAAATGGGAAAATGCATGAGACTTTAGAAGTTGTTTGAGATGCCTAATTCAAGCACAAAGTGGTCTTATATTTACACACAAGAGTTCCTATTGTTTCTAAATCACCGATTACTGACCGAAAATTGAAATTCTCACCCCCAGAGGTTTTCATGCAGGTGGGTATATTTACTGCATTTATATAGTGCTTTTTATACAAAAGTATTGCAAAGCACTGTACAGTACATAGCAGAAAAAAAAGAACACACCACAATACATTTGTATAGCATGTCACATACAACTGCCACAGTCAGACCATTTAAATAACATATTTAAACAGTATACACATAATACAAAATCAGCTATTTTAAAGTTACATTAAAACCCACTAAGATAAGAAAGCCATTTTTATAAAAGTGTGTTTTCAGTCTTGACTTAAACTGTAACGGTCCCAGCTTCCCTGACAAACGAAGGCAGAGCATTCCATAATTTAGGAGCTCTACAAAAAAAAGCCCTACCTCCCGTGTTGCTTTTGTTGACCCTAGGAGTAACCAGCAGCCCAGCATCCTGTGATCTCAGAGTGTGGTTTGGAAGATACGGGGTCAGTAACTCCTGCAAATAGCTAGGTGCTAATCCATTCAGGTCCTTGAAAGTTAACACCAAAATCTTAAAATCAATTCTATACTGCACAGGGAGCCAGTGTAAAGAAACCAAAACGGGGGTAATATGTTCACTTTTTTTGGTTTTAGTCAGAATTCTAGCGGCGGTATTCTGAACAAGCTGCAAGCGGGATACCACACGTTTTGGGACACCAGAAAAAAAAAAATCAATTCTAGATGAAGCAAAGGCATGTGTTAGTCTCTTGGATATAAATAACAAATCTTGGTGTTCTGATACATTTGTCCACTACTGTATATGGAATTAAATACTCAGGTTTATACACTTCAATCCTATGAACATCCTCCGTTTCCAATGCGCTTGTAATGTACAGGCATTAGGAACAGCACAATGTAAAAGGTTTCACAACCTGTTTTTTTTTAAAAAAATGACATACAGTAATTTAAGGTTACATGCTCAGCGTTGAGCATTTCCTAAAAAAAAATGATTTTAGTGCAGTCACCATTTAGGAAGAAGATATGCCCCTGCCCCAGTTGTGTTTAATTTCTCATTTCTGTTTCGGTTCCCTAAGCCACAATTGGGTTTGTTAGTCATGGTGGGAGCTTGCATGTTCTCCTGTGAGAATCTTGTGCGCCTGCAAATGAAACTACGTTAAAAGTTGAGGGTAACACAAAGCCACTTTTTCAGGAACAGTAGCTTGAAACCTGGTTCCAGGAGATCTAGTTTGAGACAACTTTGTCAAGTCTCCCCTGGTGGGCCAGGCAGCAGCCTGAAACCTAGTCTCCTGAAACAAATTGGTTTTGTGTTCCCTCAGCTTTAGGGAAATGCCGTATATAATGGGCTGATGGTCCATCAGAGCTCATGCAGTTACTAGTAGCTGCTTTAACTCAAAACCTCGTCTTGAAGGATCCCAATGATTCAGCATCGTCAACATGGCTAAGTAATCCAGTCCATAACCTCACCGCTCTCTGAAGTTTTCCTATCCTCTGTCTACTTAGAACGCTACAGTAGGGAGACAGTTCCACCTTGTAACAATATTGAAAGTATAAGTTCAATGGCATTATGGGGCAAATGGTTGCCACGACTAGTGTTTCATAACTGGTCCCGCTGTATAAAGAGCCTCCTTATCAAAAGGGGAAGTATTGTACTATCTATGATAATGCTGGAACAAATGATTGAATAATTAAACAAAAACGTGGCTTGATATGTACTTAGAGAAATAGAATATAAGATTACAAAAATATGCCTACCTAAATGTTCTATTCATGTCACGGTCATAAAGGAATTTCTTTGACAATGAGATCCCTGAACTGTGTCAAATCATTTCTTGAAGAATACATATTATTCAGAAGCTACAACTTAGTACTGCAACTACAGCATGGTACCTTTTCACTCTGTCCTACCTGTCTCCATCAATTTCCAACCTTGTCCACAGGTCCTGGTGTGGCTCTTAATGTTGGCTAAGGTTAAGAAAATAACTTTCTCCAGGGTGGCAATATGCTTCCTGTTGTGTGGGGACTAGAATGTAACTCAGTATTTTAAGTACAGTCTCACATATGTATTATACATAGGGCTTCTGATTTTTGGTTGTAACCGATAAAACCCAATAAAAAAAAACCCTGATGCAAAAAAAATGAAATCGGTGGATAGCCAATAAACACTGGAAAAAACGGTGAAAATGGTTAATCAATTCACGTTGACGTAACCCTATTCTCATTAAAAATAAAACATACAACAAAAACACACATGGTACACATTTCCCAGTGCTGCTAGGCAATGTCCCGCCTTCCTGACTTGCATCTATCATTGATTCGTTCTGAATACTTTACACCCGCCCCACCTACTGAATGACAGCACATTCATACATTTCTACTGGAGATTTAAAACGAGATTACAATCAGGATGGAGGCTTGTTAGGGGGATTTCAAACTGTATTAGTTAAAATACGGAGGATTTAAAACAAATTGTGGCGAAATGTACAAAAATGCCTACACACAAAAAACCCAGAAGAATGTGCCCGCGGCCACAGGGATTTCGTTGTGGAAGACAGCAAAGAAAGAAAAGAAGGTACAACTTAAGTGTGCAAGTACTGTCCAGTTACTATACATATTTTAACAGAGAAAAAAAACAAAAAAAAAACGCTCAAGCATTTTGGAAAGCAACCGAAAACACTAACTTCATACAGTATATCAAAAACGAAAGCCCAGAAAAAAAAGATTTACACATGAAACTCAAAAATAGCTAAAAATAAGCACTGAAAAATACAATTAATAAAACCCGAAAAACAGAAGCCCTAATTATACATCATAACCTGTCTGTGCCAGTGCTAACACTCAATATGTTCCTGACATTGTCCCATATTATAATATATCAAAAGTATTAATCTGCCTTCCATTTCAGGATTGCTTTATGGTGGTTGTAATAAAACACAATACAGTGCATTTCAATTTAAAATGGGTATAAAACGTCATTAAAACGTAAATCATCTATCGCAGTTTGTTTGGTGCTGTTAAAAAAAAAAAAAAAAAAAATACAGTGATATCAAACTGTGTCCACTGTAGAGATTTTTACTCTCAATCACCACTGCTATCTTTGAAAGCCCCCCTTCCCCTCCTAAAAAAAGGCCCTGCCTACCCAGAGAGAAGATTGGCTACACAGCAGTCGGACCGGAGGATATGTCACCCGGGTTGGCTCAAAGAACAGCGAGTCAAATCAGGTGTTGTTGATGTAGTCGGAACCGCAGCATAAACATTAAGGTAATTAACAATTTCTGTAAGAGACGTAGAGGTGAAATAAATAAATAAATAAATAAATCGCAATAAATGCGTGCTGTGTCTAGCAGTAATAAACACACAAAGACAACATGTTTTAGCCTCCACCATCCCATCGATATCCTCGTGGACTATCCTCGAGTCTAGCAAATTGAGCATAACATGTAACGGTATGATAAACAATTCATTGTAAAGTGGAGCCAAATCGTTTTCAGTATAAATGACCGAGGGGGAAGCGCACGATGCAAACAATACCTATTGGTACACTTTCCTCAGGTAGATAAGACTGGAGTGGATATTTTAACATTTGGGACTGAAGAATTTAACACGAGAAACGGAACGCCACGTACAACACTTAAACTAGACAATCCTATCAAATCAGGTTGGTGGTTATCTGCGTACATATTTTAAGAGCAGCGTTAATAAAAAGGGTAGTAATGTTGCTATGTGCGCCTATGGCGATTCCCCTTTCTCCTGGCTGCAGTGGTGTGTATGAATTGTGTAAGTGAGTTTTGCAACCCTGCGTTGCATCCCCCGCATATCGACACTTTCCCGTGCATGCTGCTGCACTAACCTTGCGGTTTGTTGGGGATCCCATACGGAGGGGCGTTTGGTAACATTCCGCCGCCTGCAACCCCATCGCTGAGATCAGAAAGCAGCGGAGATCTCTCCCCGTCCGCCATACCGGTGCATACAGACAGGAAGATTAATATACTATAGCTGCACTCGGTGTCATGTGACGAGGTCCCCTGCACCCTCGTCATGTGATAAGAGAACGTCCTAAAGCAGTTACACAGATCGCGTCACATGATAAACCCGCCTGGACTGGGATTGATGGATTTGGGAATGAATCGACAAAACACGTCACCGTTATATTAGGGTAACCAGATATCCCAAGTGAAAACGGGGACTGTTGAAATACGTATACAATAACAAAATCGTAACTGCAAATATTTTTGAAAGGCTAACTTCTCTGGAAGGCACTTCCATAATAAAATAATAATAATTAAAAAATAAAAATAGCCACTGCCCATGGGAAATTAAACAGAGTATTATTTTTTTAAACACGTAATCATTATTATTAAACACATAACCCTTACGTTTTTATTTTATTTTATCTGTGTATAATATGACTGTGCTGTTAACTTAATTGAATACATAATAGTAAAAACGCGACGATTTAACAATTTTACTGTTTCTGACTGCGACAAAAAATGAAGGCTTGAAACTGGGACAATATCATTTGGTAGCCCAAGCCCTCATAAAAGTTAATAATTTCATGAACTTGGAATCCCCCCCCAATAGTTCACTGGGCATAACCTAAATAAAATGAGATAGTTCATAAGCATTTTTGCATACATACAAATTACTTTTGTGTATCAACCAATTGTTGCCAAAACTAATTTGACACAAAGAATAAAAGAAGACCTATTGTCTTATTGTATATTCAGTTGTTTCGATATCGGATTGAAAAGTACAGAGGTTTGTATTAAAATGAGCCATCGTTCTGAGAAAGAAAAGGGTTGTATAGAATGTAAGGTGACAAGACGTCCCGTTTTGGGCGGGACACTTCCCACTTTTGGAGCACTTGTCTCAGTGTCCCCAGGACCTTTCTTAGGACGCTAATTTCGTCCCGTTTTTTTTTTTTTCAGAGCATGCCGCGCCGGTAACAGAATATTGTATTTGCATGCAGGCTGCTGTGTTATTACCATATCAGGCCAGATTAAGTTTAATTGGTGCCCAGCTTTGCATATTCATTTGCTTCCCTTTACAGTTGTACTACCATCACACTCGATTAACATAAATGTAAAATTATTCAGTCTGAGCTGATCGATATTTTACTTGATTCGATGTTTGCCGGTTTTGAAAATGCGCATTGGCCACAGCGGCAGTTTCAAATACAAAATGGGGTGTTCAAACTGCAGACTCTTTTGTCGTAATAGCAAATTATCTGGAAATGTGTTGTCCTTATCTCTTACGAATATGTACGTGTATAAATAGGTTTATAATAAATATACATGCAGCCAAAAAAATGTTTAGCAAATAAAACAAGGCTAGTACACAGCGCTTTCTTATGTAATGTTTATTATTATTATTATTATTATTATTATTATTATTATTATTATTATTATTATTATTATTATTATGATGATGATGATGATGATGATGATGATGTCAGCACATCTGCACACACAGGAACGTGTGTTTGTTTGTTTTTTTTGTTTTTCTGCGGGTCCAAATGAGGCAGGCTGTGTTTTAAGACAACCTTAAAACTTAATGGAAACACGGTTTAAGAAAGCTGTACGATGTCAGTAAGTCGCCCAAGGCCAAATTGAAACTCAAACATACTGCCTCTGGTGCTTTAATATGTTTATTTGCATTTGGAACGAGAATTTCTCAGTCTAAAAGAAAACTACATGGAAACAGACACAACCCGAAACTGCTACCAAAACAGAGAGAGAAAAAGGTGAGACTTATTTATATTTTTCCATGGAGATTGCCCCACTGTAATCCGTATAAACCTAGGTCGTTTCCTCCTGTTTATTTTCTGAAGTACTGGTACCTTCACATACATTTTTTGGTATTGTATTAAAATAGCGTGTCAGCGTTGGTGTTTTGTTTAACATATCTTCCTATCGATGATGCTGTACTGGGTGTGTTTCTGCTTTTCAGCGTCGCTCTCTTCCTGGGCTCTGATCTGCGTCACGTTCGCGCAGCAGCACACCTGATGTGGCACGTAACTTGAGCTCAGGTCAAGTCATATGATCAGGCAGTACCTGCTCCTCCAACGCAATACGACTTGGTAAAAATAGACCTGTAGTTCCGATCCATACAGTCACACGCTACGTATCAATTGTTTGGGTATTGTATAATAAATTGTATATATTTGAGGTCCTGGGCTGCTGCCCCTAAAGCCCCTACGTTAATCCAGCCCTGCCGTATCTTACTTATTACAGTACAACAACACTTGATGTGAACAAAGCGAAAGTTGAACGACCAGTAGCATTAAAAAGCGGCTGTACAGCGCCGTGCAAATCTGGAGAATTACTGAACAGTCAACGTTCATATTTGCAACCAATCACTGTTTATCCACGGACCACAATCTGCCATTTTTATGTGACAACAGTTGCCTCGACTCGTGTGTTTCGATCTCTGCATTTGAAACTACAGTATTATTCTTATGTTTTTTACATTTTTGTTTAAATATATAATTAACAATGTGTTACGACCCTCGGCCATCTAAAAAGAAGCAGAAGACGTGTAATTTCCGTTCAGAATGTGAAAGTAAATTTTTGTTTACAACAGTGAAAGACAAGTGTGTGTCTCATGTGTCCATGCAAGTATATCAACGAGTAAAAAGTGAAATTTGGAACGACATCACACAGCAATGCACAATCAATTTAAGGATAGTTTTCCTTTTAGCTCGCTCTTCGAACAAAGAAAGCTGGCGAACTGAAATCGTTTACAGACGGTGAGGTAGTAAAAGAGGCAATGACTGTGGCAGCTGAATCTTTATTCAAAGATTCAAAGTGTACCCCTGGGCGCTAATACCGTGGCAAGACGAGTGGAATCTTTGTCAGGAGATGTGTTTCCGCAACTGCAACAGGATCCCTGCAGTTTGACGAATCATTCGATTGTTTTCATTAGGATGGTATTTAACAACGCGACTAAAAAAGAAGACGTTCTAACAGTTTTGCAAGTAAAATGAAAAAACAAGAGGAGAAGACATATACAACGAGTTTAAAAGGTACGCGCTGCAGAAAAAAATCCCAATCATGAAACTTCAGATGGTGCAACTCCATGATTGGAAGTTTAGGCTTTGTTGCTTTCTGTAGAAACGATCCCGACTTTCCCTTTTCTGAATCACCATTGCATTGTCCACCAGCAGGCGCTGTCTAGTAAAGTTATGTAAAGAGGTGGTTAAACAGAGGAAGAGACTTGCAAAGATTTTTTGATCTCATGCCTGAAATAGTAACCTTTTTGGAATCGAGGAAGGAGACATGAAATGAGCTGTCAGATAATGAGTGGTTGCTTGACGTCGGGTTTCTAACTGACATTATGGCCAAATTGAACAAAATGAACTGCGAGGAAAAAGACATATCACACTAAGTGATGTGAATGTATTCAAATTAAAGCTGGGTTTGTGGACTTCCCAAATGAATAATAAAGTGTTGCAGCACTTACCAAATCTGGCAAAAATGTTGGCAAGAATTGAAGACAAAGCAAAATTATTTCACACAAAAATGTTCTGTGCACATCTAACTAAATTGGCAGAATTCAACAGGCGAAGAGTTAGTGTTGATGGAGCAAATTGTGATGTTTGTTGCAAATCCGTTTCTGCAAGTGGACATTGGTGGGTTGGCAGAAAATGTGCAGTCAGAAGTGTCACACTGAAACTTGGTAAGTAGAGAAAAAATATATATTTTATATAGAAATATGCAATTTGGTTTAGCTTCATAATAGAAACATAAATATAAACCATTACTTTTGGAGTGTAGATCTTTGCTCTTACTGAAGTACAAAAGGTGATCTTGCTCTTTAAAAGTTTGGAGACCACTGGGTTAGGGATAGGTTTAGGGTTAGGGTTAGGGGGTTAGGGATAGGTTTAGAATTAGAGTTAGGGTTAGGGGTAGCGGTAGTGGGTAGAGGTATCCTGCTCAAAGATTTACACATTATGTACATTGTAACTATGCATAATAACATTGTAATTATGTGTAAGTGCACATGTATTTACTAAGTAATTAGAGACACTTAATGTAAAGTGTTACCCTATTATTGTTATGTCATGTCTTTTAAATAGAAGTGACATATTGTTGATTGTATGCTTTTGTGATGTTTTGCCAAACAAAATCACCATCACAGTCACTACTACTACTACTACTACTACTACTACTAATAATAATAATAATACAGTGAAAGCCACTTAATGTCAGTCCTGTTGTTGTCCCCGCTCTGCATATTATCACCATGTTAAAATGTCCCAGACAGAATATAATGGGAGTCCATGGAAGCAAGCTCTTGATAATATTACTTTGGTTATTATCACGCTCTGCTTCATATCAATCACATTGTCAGCCATGCAACTGATTTTCACCCCATTTGATGTCATTTTAAACTGCCCGTATGTATTTTGTATACCATGCGCAACGTGATCACCTTTCTTGACATGCAAGTGCTGGCTGTGCAGCATCTGTGCTAACTGTGGTGTTTAGTTTCGTAAGCATTCAAATTAAAATGGGAGAAGTCTCAGAAACAAAAAAATTTAGAAACACATTTTCTTCACTTTGGGAAATGACCGAAGACTAAAGGCCATACAGTGCATGTAAATAAGGTGCTGTTAAGGATTTTTGAACATTCCTTTTTAGTAACATTTTTACTTTACAAAAAGTGTCTCTAATTCACTTTTCGGGAAAAGAAACATGAAGTTTTGACAGTATATGTATTTTGTTGTTTTATTTTTGATAAAGTGATTGTTCACTTTGGAACAAAAGCAGATGTGAAGATTTCTGTTGTCCTGGGATATAAATGCCATTTTTAAAAGCATTTATGTGCTACTGTTACATCGAGTTGTACATTACTAAATATTTATTGGCACTGGGCTTTTTTTTAAATTTTTTTAATTTTTTATTAATCGTAGCCAAAGATGCAGTTTATTAGTGAACTCCTGACAATGTCAACTTCTCTTATTGTCACCATTTCTGCCCAGTCCTTTTGAAGCCATATTAAGTGGATTTCTCTGTAATACTAATAATAATAATAATAATAATAATAATAATCTATTTAGTAACATGTACTCATCTCCAACATCATGCGTGGGTGCTCTTAGGTAAAATCATTGATGACTGTAGCCCAGAGACTTTCCTAATCAGCTCCCTATCAGTCAGAGTAAAGCACAGATTTCTACAATCTCTACTAGTGTTTACTGGATCTACTCCTGTCAAACCCCTGTTCTGTTCTTAGCCTCTTCCCCATCAGCCTTCACCCAAAGCCACTTCAGATGTTATGTACATATTGAAGTCATCACAACAGAAAGAATCAGCTTGACATCTTGGGAGAAAATCACAAATCAATTTACTCAGCACCATTCAAAAAGAGAGTTGCTCTTATATGGACTTTCTCCAGGGCCGCATGTTCTTTTAGTAATATGGTGACTAGAATTGAACGCAGTATTCTAAGTGTGGTCTCACCAATCTATTGTACAAACTCATTATAATATAAAAAACAGAGCCCAGCTGGTCTTTCTGCTGAGATGGAATGTCTCCTTACTTTAGACTTACCCAGGTTAGTGAGGTGTCACAGCAATAACAGCTAATTCTTAACAAAGTCTCCCACGCAAATGTATGGCCCTTAGGGAGGTTGTAAGAGTGGATCCAGTAAATATAATCAAAAAAGTTACATTGAATATATTTAAAACCGTAAAATGTGAACTGTGGATGGGTGTATAGGTCTTGTTAATTTATCTGAAGTTGGATTTCATTACCAAGACTAGATGGTCTCATTATTTTGCATGATATAACTCTGATCCCTACCTTAACCCTAATCCTAAATCTAAACCTAGCTGTAAACCTAACCCTAACCCCCTAACTCTAAAGATTTTCTGATACAATTGTGTACTTATATATCATGCAAAAATATTAACATGTTAAGTACACTGTATCAATGCATAATAACATTATAATTGTGTGTAAGTACACATGTATTTACTATGTAACTACTATGTAAATACACAGTAATTAGAAACACTTAACGAGTAAGTTGTGAGGTTCTGAAAAAGTATAACATTATACATCCCCACATGTTGCTACAACTGTTTAAATGAGATACCTGTAATGTATATTTTCATTGTTAACATCCTGACAATCTTTGTACACTTATACTTTAAACTCTGTTTCAAAGCAGTTTTCAAAATGGCCACTCTATTGCACGAGGATTTGAGATCTGTCCTCTAAATCACTGCATGAAGAGCGAAGGCGTTAGCTCCAGAATGTGTTAGCTGTCTAGTGTAACAAACAAACAAACAAATAGACAGAACAAGACAAACACTCACAATTTTCACCAAAACACAGGTCCTTCCAATTCACTTCTTAATAACCAAAAACGAAGGAACTGATTACGAGTGTCCGTCCCCTTTTTATGCTGTCACGCATGACCCCTTGGTAAACGAATGCAGCTGCCTTTACATTGTTTACCTTCCGGGTCAATACGTTCTGCAATGGAGTCTCGCCTTCTTCCAGACTGGCTGACTTCCCGACCCGGGAAAGAACTGTCAGTCCAGCACGTCAAAAGAACTCTGTCCTCACTGCTTAGCGCCCTCACAGGTCGGGAGGGAGATTTACCACCAAGATTCATTATATTTCTGTCACAAGATGATATAGACGTCACAATAAGAGTCTGTTCCCTAATATATTTCCATGTTGACAAAACAAGTTAGCTGTCATTAAAACTTAGAAGTCCTGGGCTCCTGAGTGGCGCATCTAGTAAAGGCGCTCTGCATGGAGTGAAGGATGCGCCCTATAGTCTGAACGTTGTAAGTTAGAGTCCAGGATATTCCTTTGCCGACCGAGGACGGGAGCTCCCAGGGGGCGGGGAGGGAGTGAGGGCTAGGTCAGCCAGGGTGTCCTCAGCTCACCGTGCACCAGAGACCCCTGTGGTCTGGCCGGGCGCCTATGGGCTTGCCTGTAAGCTGCCCAGAGCTGCACTGTCCTTCGACGCTGTAGCTCTGGGTGGCTGCATTGTGAGTCTGCAGTGTGAAAAAAAGCTTCCGGCTGACAGCACAGGCTTCGTAGGGCAGCGTGTGTTCGTCTTCGCCCCTCCCGAGTCAGCGCAAGGGTGGTAGCAGTGGGCTGAGCCTAAAATAATTGGACATTACTAAATTGGGGAGAAAACAATAAAATTAATTGGTGACCACTAAATTAAAATAAATAAATAAATAAAATAAATAAATAACTCAGATGTCCTGTAATATACATATGCGTGGATAAAACTCGCAGGGGTCTTCAAAAAAATGTTTTTTGCGTGCCACTAGTCCATTTTTAAATATCAATAAATTGTTTAATATAAATGATACACACGTCAAAATAAATGCATTACCTAGTATATTTCCCTGTTGACAAAACAAGATAATTGTCATTAAACTCAGATGTCCTGTAATATACATATGCATGGATAAAAGTGCCTGTAGTCTGCAAAATAATCTGCTAAAAAACGTTGTGAGAAAAAGAAGGAGAAGTTCATTTTTACTTTACTTTGGCTACTTATTTCTCTTACTGTATGACAGGTATTGACTTTTTTTCTACATTTAACCTAAGAGTGTTGTGAACAACAAATTAAAAGTGAAATGGTGCTTTTGGCTGATTTACTTTTGCTGCGCCAATACCCTGAAAACACATAAACTATCCTTGCTGTATAAAGAGTCTGGCAGTTCTCGTTTGGCATGAAGAACTACCGTTCCTCTCAATAAAACAAAAAACAATACAATATATTGGTTTAATTTTTTAATGCAGCTATTCAAATATGATCACATTATAATGATAACAATGAGAAGAAACAATCTTACAATCATCCTGCACTCTTGAGTTCATTCGTTTAAGAGTAGAGCCTCCAGCCTTTCCTTATCAGCTCCAAATCAACTAGAGAAAAACGATCAGCTTAAGCATGAATGTCCAACACTGTGGTCATTACCTGCTAGATCACTGACTGTGGCATCAGGTGGGTATCCCAAGCAGAAGACTCTTAGCTCAAAGGAACTTACAAAAGAAAAGGGCAATTGTCTACAGATAGCAAGCATTGCAAAGGATATAAATGTATATTATTAATAATAGCAATATATTTAGTATCATGTACTCACCTCCAGCATCATGCCTGGGTGCTCTTAGGTAAAATCATTGATGACTGTAGCCCAGAGACTTTCCTAATCAGCTCCCTATCAGTCAGAGTAAAGCACAGATTTCTACTATCTCTACTAGTGTTTACCGGATCACCTCTTATCAAAGCCTCCAGTCTGGTCTTATATCCATTCAATTTATAATCACAAAAAAACTAACATGGAACTAAGTTAAAGGAAACGTTTAAAATACTAAATACTCAAAAGCATCTAGGGTTCCACAGGCTCAAAGTAATAAAGGCAGTTATTAAAATGTAATATTGGAGTAACAGTATTTAAACGTCTTCCTCTGGTCCATCAATGCACTCTTTCACCTCCTTCTCTTTCCAGTTCAGTTTCCAGTACAATCCCTTCAGCTGCTTCGCCAGCCTGGCTTCAAACTGAAAAAAATAACAAAAAAACAGTCAATTGACCCCATTTATTAAATCAGGTTCCTCTAATATGTAGTTAAGGGTTTTATTATCCCTGCTTATCAAATTGTGATAAACTGATCACTGGAATACAGGGGAAGTAAAGAGGCGGCTGTCCGTATGTACATGTATATTTTACTTGGAACTTGACTGCAGAGAAATTTCCATGGGTGTCGCTGCTCTCTTTGTTACCAGTCTCCTTATTTACAGTTATTTACAGTGACATAAATAAGGTATACACCATGACGGGCCGTGTGGCTCCCATGATATATATCATGCCTGGGGTGGTTTAACCACCGCAGGCGTGGTATACATCATCAGAACAGCATGGCCCAAAGTGGTTATACCGCTTATAACATGGCTAACTGTCATTTGGAGGATAAAAAATAATTACAATCATTAAAATACATTTTAAATTAAGACAAAACCAGAAACTTGTATTGTGTATACATCTGCAGTGTAATATAGACCCACATTTAATTTAATTTAATTTATTGTTAGCTTATTAAATATAAATTGCCCATGTCCGTTTATTGTGAATTTCTGCATCGAAAGTGGCATCTCACTAGAAACTAGAGGACTGAGCAAAGCTTCAAATGACACTGAGGAAGTAAGGGGAGCAGCTGCCATGGATGCTGAAGCTGTATGTTCAGGTGAGTTTGTGTCCTCGTTATATGCGAGGCACATATTCAAGTCCGTTTTCATCCTTTCGGATCTCAAAAGATGTTTTTGTTAGTTGTCGGGCACCCTCGCGTCCAAGTCGTGTCAGATTAAGTTGAAGATCAAGCCAGACTTTACGCACCAAGCCAACCGCGGTGTCAGGGGACAGTGCCTCAGTTTCCCACAGACGCTTCAAATCCAGGCAGGTAATTCATGGGGTGGTGTCTGGCCTTGTCTTTACTTGCCTTTCTAAAAGTTTTCATGACTGACAGGAATATGTTCTTGTTGGGTTTATACTCGCTGTCAGCAGAGATGTTAAAACTTCTACTGTTAAAATATCCATTTAGTCCAGCTCGGCGTTATAAAACTGGAGACTGACTACCCAGTTTAACTTCTTGCACTGGCATAAAATTCCCTTTTTTTGACTTATGTTTTTAAGTACATTAACAATCCATGCTGTAGTTTTTTTGTAGTTTTTTTTCAGTCTTTGTTTTCTTCTATTTCATTTAGCTGTTCATCATCTAGTGTTATGTGTGTCTACTGTTGACAGTTGCTGTTGCACTTGTGCATGTATTTTTATTTTTTCAGGTGGACTGCTGTCTTCACTCAGAAAGTTGGTGTTGTACCAGTTATCTGGAGTTTCATCCCCAAATACATTAAAGGAAATAGGTGGAATGTCACTCATTTTTGGCTGTGGTTTTGTAACAAATAACAAATAAAATATCAGTTTGTCATGGAATTTAGAATGTAGTGGTGCGTAGTGATTTATTCAGTGTTAAACGACTCATTAGTATGCAAGCCATGCTATACGCACGGTCATGTGATGCTGTTTAACCAATCAGAGGCTGTTATTTTTCCAAGCCGTGTTATAAGGACTAAAATGATTGGTTGTATGTGATCTAATAAACAGTATACTGACTCAACTATTCAGCACTAGTTCTTGACATTACCAGAATCACTGCTGTTGTGGATTCTGACCCCTGTTGATGAGATGACATGGGGTTACAAAGCCCTATAGCCACTGTGAGGATGTTTCCTTTTTAATTGCACACGCTCTGTATCACTGCCTGATGGTGGAGAGTAAACTGACAAGAATGATGTATGTGTGCAGACCTTAACTCATATAGCGACTCGAGAGATATAGTAACTGAAGGCTGATAACAAATTACTTGTATGCATTCAGGCAGCTAATTAATGGGAGCTCAACTTATGTATAACCTGTTGTCTAATATTGGGAAATGCAAACAAGTAAGCTTATTTCACTGTCTGTGTCTTCCTTGGCCTCAGACTGATCCTGAACCTAAGCCTCGTTGATGGACCCAGGCCATTGGAGGGTAACTGTCACACCGTGAATGCGAACAAGTCTGTCTATTTTGTAAAGGTCAATGCTGGTGCACAAGCTCAGGTCAGGATTGCTATAAGGTCAGTGCTGGTGCACAAGCTCAGGTCAGGATTGCTATAAGGTCAATGCTGGTGCACAAGCTCAGGTCAGGATTGCTATAAGGTCAGTGCTGGTGCACAAGCTCAGGTCAGCATTGCTATAAGGTCAATGCTGGTGCACAAGCTCATGATTGCTATAAGGTCAACGCTGGTGCATTTAGCTCAGCTGTTGCAAACTCAGAGCAGAAGCATGTGGCAAAATCCTGATACGTGGCAGGAAATGGAATATCAGGTGGTAAGAGAGTGATGAAAGTGATGTTTCGTGGAAACAACTATACTGAGAAAAGGGGCTTTAAGAAAAGGAACCAAGTTGCGGTTTGACATTTAAGGTGAATGGAGGTAGAATGTTGACATACGAGATCATTTTAGCACAGCACTGTGGCAAGTTTGTTTATCTGTCTATAATTTGGGGGTCACACAGGCACTCAGAGACATGGATCCAAGAGCTTCCATCATCCCTGAACATCGTGCTGAGGTGTGCCCAACGTGACATCCAATGGGAAGGTAAAATGGCCGACTACCTAACTATTGTTTAAATCTAGCAACCATTTTAACGTGTCTAATGTTAATCTTGTCTAATGCATGTGTGCATTGGGATGTGGAATCAATAAATGTAATATTGTTTGAGTTTAATCATGAGTCATTCTTGCCTTAATTACACTATGTTGATTATAAGTGATCTTGACAATAATAGAATCAATGTGTTAATTGTACAAAATATGTCCAGTGTCGCACTGATGAAACTCGCACTGAAGGACATTCATTAGAAAAAGGTATTGACAGTATCAGCATTTGGGCATATATGGTGGTACCTGTCCATAGATACATACATGTGTCAAATGTATTAATCTATTTTGTCAATTTACACTTTATTTAGTGTGCCCAATTATTTTACCCCGATTTTTCTCCCCAATTTAGAATGCCCAATATTTTTTTTTTCCTCATCACAGCAGCAATTCCCCACACAGCCAATCAGGAACCCAGGAAAAGACATTTCTATGGCTGCGGCTGCTGTATTTCTATCCTTATGTTTTTAACAGTGACATGAAAACTAAAATGATTGGTTGTAGGTGAGCTGCCTAATCTATCTGGTCACCTGATGTTAGTAGTGTACACTGGAAAAACCCAGGAATATTACAAGAAAACATTAGGAAAGAATGTGCAAATGCGTGGAATCAAAGACATTCCATTTACCAGGCCTGTGGGGTGTTGTTTATGTGGGATGCAATCTCAATACAGTGTATTACTAATAAGAGGTGGATTACCTCCTGTTGAACCTTCTGCTTCTCTTTTTCACATGCAGACGGTTCTGTAGAACTGCAGACAAATTTCAGGTAGAAGCGCTTCTCCTTGGGTTCTGTAAAATAGATAAAACAGCAAATGAGGCGGGGAGGATGCAGAATTCAGATTAATGTTTCAAAATAATAATTCTAAACCAATCAAGCACTCCTCATTGAAGATTAAATTTAAAGAAAGTAATAATGGCATTTAAGTCCCATCATGCAGGGAAAAAAAGAAAATGTTAGCACAATTTGGAGAAAAAAATTTACATTTTACTGTAAATTACAAAAATGTGTCCTGAAGCTTTAACTATGGTGGCTGAGAAGTGCAAAGAGATAGCAAATCTACAGAGACATAGCTGCAACCAGGAGACTGAAATGGGGTGCTGACATCACAGAAAGGGATGGTGACATCAGAGAAAGGGGTGGTGACATCAGAGAAAGGGGTGGTGACATAAAAAAACAGCAGGCGCATCGTGAAAGAAGTTGCATTTTGAGCTGGAAATGCTTTTTTGGGGGGGGTGGGGGGTGGAATATTGTGAGAGAGAGCTGTGTGGATGATGTCAGACCCGGAAGAAGTAGCACATACAGTGCTGGGGTAATGAAAGCGCTGCGGCACGGTTTAATTACAAAGAAACAAAATAAAAGGTTTCAACAAAACACAAACACTGCACAAAACAAAACGGCACGTTGGCCAAAACAAACAGACAAAACAAACACTGGAGAAATACTAAATAAAACAAGTATCGCGCAAACTTTCTTTCACATTCTCTCCTCTGAACACCCAATCTGTATGCATGAAAGACTGGATATTTTACACAGTTGTACCGAGACTCATTCCATTTGAATCTTGGCACAGCTGCACGTGAACTACTTTGTACACTCCCCGTGCTGACATACTGTTACACATTTTATCTGCACGTGAAGTGATTGTGCAATCCCTGTGTCTAAATACAAATATACACTTTAAGCCATCTGTGCTACATAGCCCACACTCTGTGCACCACTACATACATACAAATAACACAAAATAAGCACAGGGGAGGGGCACCCTGCCACAGGGATAAAGCAAGGTTCTGGTCAATGTCGCCACATTTGCAAGTCAGCGACACTTACAATATTATCAGGGCAGCAATATTTCTGTTTTATCTCAGTATTTACCTATTTATAGCTCCAAAATTGATTCTGTAACGAATATGGCCTCATTAGCAGATGCCTTTATCCAAGCCAACCTACAGAGACTAGGGTGTGTGAACTATGCATCAGCTGCAGAGGCACGTACAATTACGTCTCACCCGAAAGACGGAGCACAAGGAGGTTAAGTGACTTGCTCAGGGTCACACAATGAGTCAGTTGCTGAGGTGGGATTTGAACCGGAGACCTCTTGGTTACAAGTCCTTTTCTTTAACCACTGGACCACACAGCCTGCTTTTTCCGGAGAAAAAATGACTAGAGACCTGTTTTTTGTGTCTTTTTGATGATGTCGGACCAAAAAGGGAAAATTGCGATGTCGGACCAGGTCCGACATAGGACCGCAAAGGGTTAAGTCTCCAATTAATATCATGAGTCTTCTCTTTTCTCAAATGCACAAACCCGCTGCATTGAAAGAATCCATTCCCAACACAGGAGGCTTGTTGCTAGGGAGCTGACTGTTAAATAACCGCACCTGCACCTACAGCACACACTGTCCGGAGATGTGGCTGTATCTGTGTTGGGTTTCTGTGTTTGTGTATTATTATTTCAGGACTGCAAACCCTTGGTTTATATGCTGGCTATACCCACAGTTGGGTAGAGCCAGCATTATTATTTCAGCAGTCAAACTCACCAAGAAAGAAAAATAAAAAGAAGTGCTTGAACATTGAACTTTGTGTTTGTCGTTGTTTGGAGCACCTGCATCACCCCTACACCTACGCACTGCAACCCACACGTTCACATATGCATAGTTACAATTTAATTAATGTGCACATCTTTTTGCATGATATATATGTAAGTACACAATTAGCTTAGGTTTAGAGTTAGGGTTAGGGTTTGGGTTAGGATTAGGATTACATCATGCAAAAAATAGACATGGGCAACTGTGGAGTAGTGGTTAGGGCTCTGGACTCTTGACCGGAGGGTCGTGGATTCAATCCCTGGTTGGGGACACTGCTGCTGTACCCTTGAGCAAGGTACTTTACCTAGATTGCTCCAGTAAAAACCCAACTGTATAAATGATTTATTGTATGTAAAAAATAATGTGATTTCTTGTAACAATTGTAAGTCGCCCTGGATAAGGGTGTCTGCTAAGAAATAAATAATAATAATGAAGATCATTGTATCAATGCATACTAACATTGTAATTATTTGTAAGTACATAATTTTTTGACCTAAAAAAAGAAACAAGGACCAGGGGTCACAAATGAAGATCAGATAAAGGGGCATTCAGAACAGAAAATAGGAGGCACTTTTTTACAGAATTGTGAGGGTCTGGAACCAACTCCCCTGTAATGTTGTTGAAGCTGACACCCTGGGATCCTTCAAGAAGCTGCTTGATGAGATTCTGGGATCAACAAGCTACCAACAACCAAACGAGCAAGATGGGCTGAATGGCCTCCTCTCGTTTGTAAACTTTCTTATGTTCTTATGTTCTTCTTATTTACTAAGTAACTACTATGTAACTACACAGTAATTAGAGAGCCTTAATGTGTTATCTATTACTTATAAAAATATATCTTCAAACACATTTTGCAAATGAGGGACTTTTTTTTTTATTTAACACCAAACATGGGTTATTATATGTTTATTTGTTTAGATACACAATCCTTACTGGTGTAGAGAGATATCGAAGCAGGTGTGCTCTGGCTCCCTGTGTCCTGTACAGTAGTGATATTGAAGACATACTCGCTTCCAGATCTCAGGTTAGAGAAGACAATGGAGTTGGAGGGTGCGATGGTGGAACCGTTGTGACCCCAGAAGGAGCAGGAGTAGGTGATGTTGAAGCTGTACTGGACCCCATCCATACTAACAGGACTGCCCCAGCTCAGAGAAACAGAGTCATCTCCCACAAAGTCTACACTGATCTCTCCAGGTTGGGATGGTTCTGCAAGAGAAATGAGAAGACATTATTTTAGTGCAGTATTTCATAGTTTGTCTTTTTTAAATCAGTATGACGGAGGTTGGCAAGTTATAACATTTTGTAAATCGTTAAACCAAATGCAGTAAACCAACAGTATTTAATAATGGGGTGAGGCCATCTCTAAACCACCAGATTTTAAAACGTGTCTAAACCAGTACAAATCTCTCACTTAAGAAGTGCTAAATATTCGAAAATTAGGCAATAATTTTCGATAAATCATCTCTTGATCACTCGTTTTATCACCAAACTCCTCAATAATGCGACCCAAGTCGTTATTTTATTATTATAACATCTCAAAAATGCTCTGCAAATGTCTCTTTTTCTTTGAGCGCTGGATGCAGAAGCAGCTATCTTGTTTGTTTATGTCCGTGTTATCTATTTGGTGTCGGGTCTATCAGTATTCATGAGATATGCCCTTTTTTTCCGGCTTCTCTCGGCTCCTATCGGTCTCACTCGGCCATTGAATGGTTTTCTCTGCTTTTTCCGGAAAAAAAAGACGAGAGACCTGTTTTTTGCGTCTTTTTGATGATGTCGGACCGGAAAAGGGAAAATTGCGATGTCGGACCAGGTCCGACATAGGACCGCAAAACGTTAAGTCTCCAATTAAATTCATGAGTCTTCTCTTTTCTCAAATGCACAAACCCGCTGCATTGAAAGAATCCATTCCCAACACAGGAGGCTTGTTGCTAGGGAGCTGACTGTTAAATAACCGCACCTGCACCAACAGCACACACTGTCCGGAGATGTGGCTGTATCTGTGTTGGGTTTCTGTGTTTGTGTATTATTATTTCGGGACTGCAAGCCTTTGGTTTATACGCTGGCTATACCCACAGTTGGGTAGAGCCAGCATTATTATTTCAGCAGTCAAACTCACCAAGAAAGAAAAATAAAAAGAAGTGCTTGAGCATTGAACTTTGTGTTTGTCTTTGTTTGGAGCACCTGCATCACCCCTACACCTACGCACTGCAACCCACACGTTCACATATGCATAGTTACAATTTAATTCATGTGCACATCTTTTTGCACGATATTTACAGTACTGTGTAAAAGTTTTAGGCAGGTGTGAAAAAATGCTGTAAAGTAAGAATGCTTTCAAAAATAGACATGTTAATACTTTATATGTATCAATTAACAAAATGCAAAGTGGGTGAACAGAAGACAAATCTACATCAAATCAATATTTGGTGTGACCACCCTTTGCCTTCAAAACAGCATCAATTCTTCTAGGTACACTTGCACACAGTTTTTGAAGGAACTCGGCAGGTAGGTTGGCCCAAACATCTTGGAGAACTAACCACAGTTCTTCTGTGGATTTAGGCAGCCTCAGTTGCTTCTCTCTCTTCATGTAATCCCAGACAGACTCGATGATGTTGAGATCAGGGCTCTGTGGGGGCCATACCATCACTTCCAGGACTCCTTGTTCTTTACGCTGAAGATAGTTCTTAATGACTTTCGCTGTATGTTTGGGGTCATTGTCATGCTGCAGAATAAATTTGGGGCCAATCAGATGCCTCCCTGATGGTATTGCATGATGGATAAGTATCTGCCTGTACTTCTCAGCATTGAGGAGACCATTAATTCTGACCAAATCCCCAACTCCATTTGCAGAAATGCAGCCCCAAACTTGCAAGGAACCTCCACCATGCTTCACTGTTGCCTGCAGACACTCATTCGTGTACCGCTCTCCAGCCCTTCGGCGAACAAACTGCCTTCTGCTACAGCCAAATATTTCAAATTTTGACTCATCAGTCCAGAGCACCTGCTGCCATTTTTCTGCACCCCAGTTCCTGTGTTTTCGTGCATAGTTGAGTCGCTTGGCCTTGTTTCCACGTCGGAGGTATGGCTTTTAGGCCGCAAGTCTTCCATGAAGGCCACTTCTGACAAGACTTCTCCGGACAGTAGATGGGTGTACCAGGGTCCCACTGTTTTCTGCCAATTCTGAGCTGATGGCACTGCTGGACATCTTCCGATTGCGAAGGGAAGTAAGCATGATGTGTCTTTCATCTGCTGCAGTAAGTTTCCTTGGCCGACCACTGCGTCTACGGTCCTCAACGTTGCCCGTTTCTTTGTGCTTCTTCAAAAGAGCTTGGACAGCACATCTGGAAACCCCTGTCTGCCTTGTAATTTCTGCCTGGGAGAGACCTTGCTGATGCAGTATAACTACCTTGTGTTTTGTTGCTGTGCTCAGTCTTGCCATGGTGTATGACTTTTGACAGTAAACTGTCTTCAGCAACCTCACCTTGTTAGCTGAGTTTGGCTGTTCCTCACCCAGTTTTATTCCTCCTACACAGCTGTTTCTGTTTCAGTTAATGATTGTGTTTCAACCTACATATTGAATTGATGATCATTAGCACCTGTTTGGTATAATTGTTTAATCATACACCTGACTATATGCCTACAAAATCCCTGACTTTGTGCAAGTGTACCTAGAAGAATTGATGCTGTTTTGAAGGCAAAGGGTGGTCACACCAAATATGGATTTGATTTAGATTTTTCTTCTGTTCACTCACTTTGCATTTAGTTAATTGATAAATATAATCTATTAACATGTCTATTTTTGAAAGCATTCTTACTTTACAGCATTTTTTCACACCTGCCTAAAACTTTTGCAAAGTACTGTATATATAAGTTCACAATTATCTTAGGTTTAGAGTTAGGGTTAGGGTTTGGGTTAGGATTAGGATTACATCATGCAAAAAATAGACATGGGCAACAGTGTGGAGTAGTGGTTACTCTTGACCGGAGGGTCGTGGATTCAATCCCTGGTAGGTGACACTGCTGCTGTACCCTTGAGCAAGGTACTTTACCTAGATTGCTCCAATAAAAACCCAACTGTATAAATGGGTATTTGTATGTAAAAAATAATGTGATCTCTTGTAACAATTGTAAGTCGCCCTGGATAAGGGTGTCTGCTAAGAAATAAATAATAATAATGAAGAACATTGTATCAATGCATACTAACATTTTAATTATTTGTAAGTACATAATTTTTGACCTGAAAAAAGATACAAGGACCAGGGGTCACAAATGAAGATTAGATAAAGGGGTATTCAGAACAGAAAATAGGAGGCACTTTTTTACACAGAGAATTGTGAGGGTCTGGAACCAACTCCCCAGTAATGTTGTTGAAGCTGACACCCTGGGATCCTTCAAGAAGCTGCTTGATGAGATTCTGGGATCAATAAGCTACTAACAACCAAACGAGCAAGATGGGCTGAATGGCCTCCTCTCGTTTGTAAACTTTCTTATGTTCTTATGTTCTTCTTATTTACTAAGTAACTACTATGTAACTACACAGTAATTAGAGAGCCTTAATGTGTTATCTATTACTTATAAAAATATATCTTCAAACACATTTTGCAAATGCGGGACTTTTTTTTTTTATTTGACACCAAACATGGGTTATTATATGTTTATTGCTTTAGATACACAATCCTTACTGGTGTAGAGAGATATCGAAGCAGGTGTGCTCTGGCTCCCTGTGTCCTGTACAGTAGTGATATTGAAGACATACTCGCTTCCAGATCTCAGGTTAGAGATGACAATGGAGTTGGAGGGTGCGATGGTGGAACCGTTGTGACCCCAGAAGGAGCAGGAGTAGGTGATGTTGAAGCTGTACTGGACCCCATCCATACCGGCAGGACGGCCCCAGCTCAGAGAAACAGAGTCATCTCCCACAAAGTCTACACTGATCTCTCCAGGTTGGGATGGTTCTGCAAGAGAAATGAGAAGACATTATTTTAGTGCAGTATTTTGTAGTTTATCTTTTTTAAATCAGTATGACGGAGGTTGGCAAGTTATAACATTTTGCAAATTGTTAAACCAAATGCAGTAAACCAACAGTATTTAATAAGGGGGTGAGGCCATCTCTAAACCACCAGATTTTAAAACGTGTCTAAACCAGTACAAATCTGTCACTTAAGAAGTGCTAAATATTCGAAAATTAAGCAAAATCCCAAATATTTTCCTTTATTACATATTTAAAAATAGAAAAAAAAACTGTACATATATTTCTGAAAAAAGCACACCATGACATGAGGCTGTGCAGTGCACCCAAATACTTTAAAAAAAGAAAAAGAAAAAATGAACCAGAAAGTGTTTAATACGATATACTGTAGATAAAGTATCCAGGGCAACTGTTTCTTATGGACACTCGTGTCTTATCATACATTTCTATTCCTCATGGAATTTAGAATGTAGTGGTGCGTAGTGATTTATTCAGTGTTAAACGACTCATTAGTATGCAAACCATGCTATACGCACGGTCATGTGATGCTGTTTAACCAATCAGAGGCTGTTATTTTTCCCATTCTCTCCACACTGAACACCCAACTCTGTATGCGTGAAAGACTGGATAGTTGTACCGAGACTCATTCCATTTGAATCTTGGCACAGCTGCACGTGAACTACTTTGTACACTCCCCGTGCTGACATACTGTTACACATTTTATCTGCAGGTGAAGTGATTGTGCAATCCCTGTGTCTAAATACAAATATACACTTTAAGCCATCTGTGCTACATAGCCCACACTCTGTGCACCACTACATACATACAAATAACACAAAATAAGCACAGGGGAGGGGCACCCTGCCACAGGGATAAAGCAAGGTTCTGGTCAATGTCGCCACATTTGCAAGTCAGCGACACTTACAATATTATCAGGGCAGCAATATTTCTGTTTTATCTCAGTATTTACCTATTTATAGCTCCAAAATTGATTCTGTAATGAATGAAGTAATAAAGAAGTTTGAATAACACTGCAGTATAAAACAAAAACAAATGCCTTTCTGTCTAGTTTGTCACATGATATTTTTATCCAATTCCATGCCGCGCAAACATCCCTTATATCTGAGAGTGCACTGAGAAGAAGGGGAGATACAGCAGCAAACCCCCGGCAATCTGAATTTGTATATACACTAAACCCACAGTCGTTATTTCACCCCTTCGCTATACCGCGGATTCAGATACATCGCTGTCCTGGAGTTGACTCCCCATTTTTACAGTCTAACTGCATATGCCTAAGCTGCAATATACATAGGCAATTTCACTTAGAATTACACCACCCACTCGATACATCGCGAGTGTCAGTGTCTAATATAAATCCGCTATATATCGAGGGCCGCGATATAGCGAGAGACCCATAGAAAAACAAATAGGCTAACAAATACTGTTTTATCGGGAGTGTCAGGGTTCAGTATAAATCCTCTACGCAACCCGCTTTTTCTCATTTTTCGTATAAAAAGCAGCACACCATTTTAATTCGTACTGCAGAGGGTAATTGCTTCTCATAAACTAAACCCTTTGCGGTCCATTTATTCAGCGTGTCAGGCGTGTCAGGTCCAATTTATTTTCACACGCGCAGTTTGTTTTAGATGTGCTGTTTAAAGGTATTTTTCGCAGTAAAACAGGTTTAAAAGGCACTGCATATCAACAGGACACTCAGTACTGCATCTCCAGCACCGCCCCACCGCTCGTTCACTATATTTTTCAAATAACTCTTAATAATAGTACATACTGATAAATCATCTCTTGATCACTCGTTTTATCACCAAACTCCCCAATAATGCGATCCAAGTCGTTATTTTATTATTATAACATTTAAAAAAAGCTCTGCAAATGTCTGATATTCTTTGAGCGCTGGATGCAGAAGCAGCTATCTTGTTTGTTTATGTCCGTGTTATCTATGTGGTGTCGGGTCAGTATTCATGAGATATGCCCTTTTTTTCTGGCTTCTATCGGTCTCACTCGGCCATTGAATGGTTTTCTCAACTTTTTTATTATTATTATTATTTTTTTATTTAGCAGATGCCTTTATCCAAGGCGACTTACAGAGACTAGGGTGTGTGAACTATGCATCAGCTGCAGAGTCACATACAATTACGTCTCACCCGAAAGACGGAGCACAAGGAGGTTAAGTGACTTGCTCAGGGTCACACAATGAGTCAGTTGCTGAGGTGGGATTTGAACCGGAGACCTCTTGGTTACAAGTCCTTTTCTTTAACCACTGGACCACACAGCCTGCTTTTTCCGGAGAAAAAATGACTAGAGACCTGTTTTTTGTGTCTTTTTGATGATGTCGGACCAAAAAGGGAAAATTGCGATGTCGGACCAGGTCCGACATAGGACCGCAAAGGGTTAAGTCTCCAATTAATTTTATAAGTCTTCTCTTTTCTCAAATGCACAAACCCGCTGCATTGAAAGAATCCATTCCCAACACAGGAGGCTTGTTGCTAGGGAGCTGACTGTTAAATAACCGCACCTGCACCTACAGCACACACTGTCCGGAGATGTGGCTGTATCTGTGTTGGGTTTCTGTGTTTGTGTATTATTATTTTGGGACTGCAAACCCTTGGTTTATACGCTGGCTATACCCACAGTTGGGTAGAGCCAGCATTATTATTTCAGCAGTCAAACTCACCAAGAAAGAAAAATAAAAAGAAGTGCTTGAACATTGAACTTTGTGTTTGTCTTTGTTTGGAGCACCTGCATCACCCCTCAAGAAGCTGCTTGATGAGATTCAGGGATCAATAAGCTACTAACAACCAAACGAGCAAGATGGGCTGAATGGCCTCCTCTCATTTGTAAACTTTCTTATGTTCTTATGTTCTTCTTATTTACTAAGTAACTACTATGTAACTACACAGTAATTAGAGAGCCTTAATGTGTTATCTATTACTTATAAAAATATATCTTCAAACACATTTTGCAAATGAGGGACTTTTTTTTTTTTATTTGACACCAAACATGGGTTATTATATGTTTATTTGTTTAGATACACAATCCTTACTGGTGTAGAGAGATATCGAAGCAGGTGTGCTCTGGCTCCCTGTGTCCTGTACAGTAGTGATATTGAAGACATACTCGCTTCCAGATCTCAGGTTAGAGATGACAATGGAGTTGGAGGGTGCGATGGTGGAACCGTTGTGACCCCAGAAGGAGCAGGAGTAGGTGATGTTGAAGCTGTACTGGACCCCATCCATACCGGCAGGACTGCCCCAGCTCAGAGAAACAGAGTCATCTCCCACAAAGTCTACACTGATCTCTCCAGGTGGGGTTGGGTCTGCAAGAGAAATGAGAAGACATTATTTTAGTGCAGTATTTTGTAGTTTATCTCTTTTAATCAGTATGACGGAGGTTGGCAAGTTATAACTTTTTGTAAATCGTTAAACCAAATGCAGTAAACCAACAGTATTTAATAATGGGGTGAGGCCATCTCTAAACCACCAGATCTTAAAAGGTGTCTAAACCAGTTCAAATCTCTCACTTAAGAAGTGCTAAATATTTGAAAATTAAGCAATAATTTTCGATAAATCATCTCTTGATCACTCGTTTTATCACCAAACTCCTCAATAATGCGACCCAAGTCGTTATTTTATTATTATAACATCTCAAAAATGCTCTGCAAATGTCTCTTATTCCTTGAGCGCTGGATGCAGAAGCAGCTATCTTGTTTGTTTATGTCCGTGTTATCTATTTGGTGTCGGGTCTATCAGTATTCATGAGATATGCCCTTTTTTTCCGGCTTCTCTCGGCTCCTATCGGTCTCACTCGGCCATTGAATGGTTTTCTCTGCTTTTTCCGGTAAAAAAAGACTAGAGACCTGTTTTTTGCGTCTTTTTGATGATGTCGGACCGGAAAAGGGAAAATTGCGATGTCGGACCAGGTCCGACATAGGACCGCAAAACGTTAAGTCTCCAATTAAATTCATGAGTCTTCTCTTTTCTCAAATGCACAAACCCGCTGCATTGAAAGAATCCATTCCCAACACAGGAGACTTGTTGCTAGGGAGCTGACTGTTAAATCACCGCACCTGCACCAACAGCACACACTGTCCGGAGATGTGGCTGTATCTGTGTTGGGTTTCTGTGTTTGTGTATTATTATTTCAGGACTGCAAGCCTTTGGTTTATACGCTGGCTATACCCACAGTTGGGTAGAGCCAGCATTATTATTTCAGCAGTCAAACTCACCAAGAAAGAAAAATAAAAAGAAGTGCTTGAGCATTGAACTTTGTGTTTGTCTTTGTTTGGAGCACCTGCATCACCCCTCAAGAAGCTGCTTGATGAGATTCTGGGATCAATAAGCTACTAACAACCAAACGAGCAAGATGGGCTGAATGGCCTCCTCTCGTTTGTAAACTTTCTTATGTTCTTATGTTCTTCTTATTTACTAAGTAACTACTATGTAACTACACAGTAATTAGAGAGCCTTAATGTGTTATCTATTACTTATAAAAATATATCTTCAAACACATTTTGCAAATGCGGGACTTTTTTTTTAAATTTGACACCAAACATGGGTTATTATATGTTTATTGGTTTAGATACACAATCCTTACTGGTGTAGAGAGATATCGAAGCAGGTGTGCTCTGGCTCCCTGTGTCCTGTACAGTAGTGATATTGAAGACATACTCGCTTCCAGATCTCAGGTTAGAGATGACAATGGAGTTGGAGGGTGCGATGGTGGAACCGTTGTGACCCCAGAAGGAGCAGGAGTAGGTGATGTTGAAGCTGTACTGGACCCCATCCATACCGGCAGGACGGCCCCAGCTCAGAGAAACAGAGTCATCTCCCACAAAGTCTACACTGATCTCTCCAGGTTGGGATGGTTCTGCAAGAGAAATGAGAAGACATTATTTTAGTGCAGTATTTCATAGTTTGTCTTTTTTAAATCAGTATGACGGAGGTTGGCAAGTTATAACATTTTGCAAATTGTTAAACCAAATGCAGTAAACCAACAGTATTTAATAATGGGGTGAGGCCATCTCTAAACCACCAGATTTTAAAACGTGTCTAAACCAGTACAAATCTGTCACTTAAGAAGTGCTAAATATTCGAAAATTAAGCAAAATCCCAAATATTTTCCTTTATTACATATTTAAAAATAGAAAAAAAAACTGTACATATATTTCTGAAAAAAGCACACCATGACATGAGGCTGTGCAGTGCACCCAAATACTTTAAAAAAAGAAAAAGAAAAAATGAACCAGAAAGTGTTTAATACGATATACTGTAGATAAAGTATCCAGGGAAACTGTTTCTTATGGACACTCGTGTCTTATCATACATTTCTATTCCTCATGGAATTTAGAATGTAGTGGTGTGTAGTGATTTATTCAGTGTTAAACGACTTCATTAGTATGCAAACCATGCTATACGCACGGTCATGTGATGCTGTTTAACCAATCAGAGGCTGTTATTTTTCCCATTCTCTCCACACTGAACACCCAACTCTGTATGCGTGAAAGACTGGATAGTTGTACCGAGACTCATTCCATTTGAATCTTGGCACAGCTGCACGTGAACTACTTTGTACACTCCCCGTGCTGACATACTGTTACACATTTTATCTGCACGTGAAGTGATTGTGCAATCCCTGTGTCTAAATACAAATATACACTTTAAGCCATCTGTGCTACATAGCCCACACTCTGTGCACCACTACATACATACAAATAACACAAAATAAGCACAGGGGAGGGGCACCCTGCCACAGGGATAAAGCAAGGTTCTGGTCAATGTCGCCACATTTGCAAGTCAGCGACACTTACAATATTATCAGGGCAGCAATATTTCTGTTTTATCTCAGTATTTACCTATTTATAGCTCCAAAATTGATTCTGTAACGAATATGGCCTCATTAGCAGATGCCTTTATCCAAGCCAACCTACAGAGACTAGGGTGTGTGAACTATGCATCAGCTGCAGAGGCACGTACAATTACGTCTCACCCGAAAGACAGAGCACAAGGAGGTTAAGTGACTTGCTCAGGGTCACACAATGAGTCAGTTGCTGAGGTGGGATTTGAACCGGAGACCTCTTGGTTACAAGTCCTTTTCTTTAACCACTGGACCACACAGCCTGCTTTTTCCGGAGAAAAAATGACTAGAGACCTGTTTTTTGCGTCTTTTTGATGATGTCGGACCAAAAAGGGAAAATTGCGATGTCGGACCAGGTCCGACATAGGACCGCAAAGGGTTAAGTCTCCAATTAATTTTATAAGTCTTCTCTTTTCTCAAATGCACAAACCCGCTGCATTGAAAGAATCCATTCCCAACACAGGAGGCTTGTTGCTAGGGAGCTGACTGTTAAATAACCGCACCTGCACCTACAGCACACACTGTCCGGAGATGTGGCTGTATCTGTGTTGGGTTTCTGTGTTTGTGTATTATTATTTCAGGACTGCAAACCCTTGGTTTATACGCTGGCTATACCCACAGTTGGGTAGAGCCAGCATTATTATTTCAGCAGTCAAACTCACCAAGAAAGAAAAATAAAAAGAAGTGCTTGAACATTGAACTTTGTGTTTGTCTTTGTTTGGAGCACCTGCATCACCCCTCAAGAAGCTGCTTGATGAGATTCAGGGATCAATAAGCTACTAACAACCAAACGAGCAAGATGGGCTGAATGGCCTCCTCTCATTTGTAAACTTTCTTATGTTCTTATGTTCTTCTTATTTACTAAGTAACTACTATGTAACTACACAGTAATTAGAGAGCCTTAATGTGTTATCTATTACTTATAAAAATATATCTTCAAACACATTTTGCAAATGAGGGACTTTTTTTTTTTTATTTGACACCAAACATGGGTTATTATATGTTTATTTGTTTAGATACACAATCCTTACTGGTGTAGAGAGATATCGAAGCAGGTGTGCTCTGGCTCCCTGTGTCCTGTACAGTAGTGATATTGAAGACATACTCGCTTCCAGATCTCAGGTTAGAGATGACAATGGAGTTGGAGGGTGCGATGGTGGAACCGTTGTGACCCCAGAAGGAGCAGGAGTAAGTGATGTTGAAGCTGTACTGGACCCCATCCATACTGACAGGACTGCCCCAGCTCAGAGAAACAGAGTCATCTCCCACAAAGTCTACACTGATCTCTCCAGGTTGGGATGGTTCTGCAAGAGAAATGAGAAGACATTATTTTAGTGCAGTATTTCATAGTTTGTCTTTTTTAAATCAGTATGACGGAGGTTGGCAAGTTATAACATTTTGTAAATCGTTAAACCAAATGCAGTAAACCAACAGTATTTAATAATGGGGTGAGGCCATCTCTAAACCACCAGATTTTAAAACGTGTCTAAACCAGTACAAATCTCTCACTTAAGAAGTGCTAAATATTCGAAAATTAGGCAATAATTTTCGATAAATCATCTCTTGATCACTCGTTTTATCACCAAACTCCTCAATAATGCGACCCAAGTCGTTATTTTATTATTATAACATCTCAAAAATGCTCTGCAAATGTCTCTTATTCCTTGAGCGCTGGATGCAGAAGCAGCTATCTTGTTTGTTTATGTCCGTGTTATCTATTTGGTGTCGGGTCTATCAGTATTCATGAGATATGCCCTTTTTTTCCGGCTTCTCTCGGCTCCTATCGGTCTCACTCGGCCATTGAATGGTTTTCTCTGCTTTTTCCGGTAAAAAAAGACTAGAGACCTGTTTTTTGCGTCTTTTTGATGATGTCGGACCGGAAAAGGGAAAATTGCGATGTCGGACCAGGTCCGACATAGGACCGCAAAACGTTAAGTCTCCAATTAATTTCATGAGTCTTCTCTTTTCTCAAATGCACAAACCCGCTGCATTGAAAGAATCCATTCCCAACACAGGAGACTTGTTGCTAGGGAGCTGACTGTTAAATCACCGCACCTGCACCAACAGCACACACTGTCCGGAGATGTGGCTGTATCTGTGTTGGGTTTCTGTGTTTGTGTATTATTATTTCAGGACTGCAAGCCTTTGGTTTATACGCTGGCTATACCCACAGTTGGGTAGAGCCAGCATTATTATTTCAGCAGTCAAACTCACCAAGAAAGAAAAATAAAAAGAAGTGCTTGAGCATTGAACTTTGTGTTTGTCTTTGTTTGGAGCACCTGCATCACCCCTACACCTACGCACTGCAACCCACACGTTCACATATGCATAGTTACAATTTAATTCATGTGCACATCTTTTTGCACGATATTTACAGTACTGTGTAAAAGTTTTAGGCAGGTGTGAAAAAATGCTGTAAAGTAAGAATGCTTTCAAAAATAGACATGTTAATACTTTATATGTATCAATTAACAAAATGCAAAGTGGGTGAACAGAAGACAAATCTACATCAAATCAATATTTGGTGTGACCACCCTTTGCCTTCAAAACAGCATCAATTCTTCTAGGTACACTTGCACACAGTTTTTGAAGGAACTCGGCAGGTAGGTTGGCCCAAACATCTTGGAGAACTAACCACAGTTCTTCTGTGGATTTAGGCAGCCTCAGTTGCTTCTCTCTCTTCATGTAATCCCAGACAGACTCGATGATGTTGAGATCAGGGCTCTGTGGGGGCCATACCATCACTTCCAGGACTCCTTGTTCTTTACGCTGAAGATAGTTCTTAATGACTTTCGCTGTATGTTTGGGGTCATTGTCATGCTGCAGAATAAATTTGGGGCCAATCAGATGCCTCACTGATGGTATTGCATGATGGATAAGTATCTGCCTGTACTTCTCAGCATTGAGGAGACCATTAATTCTGACCAAATCCCCAACTCCATTTGCAGAAATGCAGCCCCAAACTTGCAAGGAACCTCCACCATGCTTCACTGTTGCCTGCAGACACTCATTCGTGTACCGCTCTCCAGCCCTTCGGCGAACAAACTGCCTTCTGCTACAGCCAAATATTTCAAATTTTGACTCATCAGTCCAGAGCACCTGCTGCCATTTTTCTGCACCCCAGTTCCTGTGTTTTCGTGCATAGTTGAGTCGCTTGGCCTTGTTTCCACGTCGGAGGTATGGCTTTTAGGCCGCAAGTCTCCCATGAAGGCCACTTCTGACAAGACTTCTCCGGACAGTAGATGGGTGTACCAGGGTCCCACTGTTTTCTGCCAATTCTGAGCTGATGGCACTGCTGGACATCTTCCGATTGCGAAGGGAAGTAAGCATGATGTGTCTTTCATCTGCTGCAGTAAGTTTCCTTGGCCGACCACTGCGTCTACGGTCCTCAACGTTGCCCGTTTCTTTGTGCTTCTTCAAAAGAGCTTGGACAGCACATCTGGAAACCCCTGTCTGCCTTGTAATTTCTGCCTGGGAGAGACCTTGCTGATGCAGTATAACTACCTTGTGTTTTGTTGCTGTACTCAGTCTTGCCATGGTGTATGACTTTTGACAGTAAACTGTCTTCAGCAACCTCACCTTGTTAGCTGAGTTTGGCTGTTCCTCACCCAGTTTTATTCCTCCTACACAGCTGTTTCTGTTTCAGTTAATGATTGTGTTTCAACCTACATATTGAATTGATGATCATTAGCACCTGTTTGGTATAATTGTTTAATCATACACCTGACTATATGCCTACAAAATCCCTGACTTTGTGCAAATGTACCTAGAAGAATTGATGCTGTTTTGAAGGCAAAGGGTGGTCACACCAAATATGGATTTGATTTAGATTTTTCTTCTGTTCACTCACTTTGCATTTAGTTAATTGATAAATATAATCTATTAACATGTCTATTTTTGAAAGCATTCTTACTTTACAGCATTTTTTCACACCTGCCTAAAACTTTTGCAAAGTACTGTATATATAAGTTCACAATTATCTTAGGTTTAGAGTTAGGGTTAGGGTTTGGGTTAGGATTAGGATTACATCATGCAAAAAATAGACATGGGCAACAGTGTGGAGTAGTGGTTACTCTTGACCGGAGGGTCGTGGATTCAATCCCTGGTAGGTGACACTGCTGCTGTACCCTTGAGCAAGGTACTTTACCTAGATTGCTCCAATAAAAACCCAACTGTATAAATGGGTATTTGTATGTAAAAAATAATGTGATCTCTTGTAACAATTGTAAGTCGCCCTGGATAAGGGTGTCTGCTAAGAAATAAATAATAATAATGAAGAACATTGTATCAATGCATACTAACATTTTAATTATTTGTAAGTACATAATTTTTGACCTGAAAAAAGATACAAGGACCAGGGGTCACAAATGAAGATTAGATAAAGGGGTATTCAGAACAGAAAATAGGAGGCACTTTTTTACACAGAGAATTGTGAGGGTCTGGAACCAACTCCCCAGTAATGTTGTTGAAGCTGACACCCTGGGATCCTTCAAGAAGCTGCTTGATGAGATTCTGGGATCAATAAGCTACTAACAACCAAACGAGCAAGATGGGCTGAATGGCCTCCTCTCGTTTGTAAACTTTCTTATGTTCTTATGTTCTTCTTATTTACTAAGTAACTACTATGTAACTACACAGTAATTAGAGAGCCTTAATGTGTTATCTATTACTTATAAAAATATATCTTCAAACACATTTTGCAAATGCGGGACTTTTTTTTTAAATTTGACACCAAACATGGGTTATTATATGTTTATTGGTTTAGATACACAATCCTTACTGGTGTAGAGAGATATCGAAGCAGGTGTGCTCTGGCTCCCTGTGTCCTGTACAGTAGTGATATTGAAGACATACTCGCTTCCAGATCTCAGGTTAGAGATGACAATGGAGTTGGAGGGTGCGATGGTGGAACCGTTGTGACCCCAGAAGGAGCAGGAGTAGGTGATGTTGAAGCTGTACTGGACCCCATCCATACCGGCAGGACGGCCCCAGCTCAGAGAAACAGAGTCATCTCCCACAAAGTCTACACTGATCTCTCCAGGTTGGGATGGTTCTGCAAGAGAAATGAGAAGACATTATTTTAGTGCAGTATTTCATAGTTTGTCTTTTTTAAATCAGTATGACGGAGGTTGGCAAGTTATAACATTTTGCAAATTGTTAAACCAAATGCAGTAAACCAACAGTATTTAATAATGGGGTGAGGCCATCTCTAAACCACCAGATTTTAAAACGTGTCTAAACCAGTACAAATCTGTCACTTAAGAAGTGCTAAATATTCGAAAATTAAGCAAAATCCCAAATATTTTCCTTTATTACATATTTAAAAATAGAAAAAAAAACTGTACATATATTTCTGAAAAAAGCACACCATGACATGAGGCTGTGCAGTGCACCCAAATACTTTAAAAAAAGAAAAAGAAAAAATGAACCAGAAAGTGTTTAATACGATATACTGTAGATAAAGTATCCAGGGAAACTGTTTCTTATGGACACTCGTGTCTTATCATACATTTCTATTCCTCATGGAATTTAGAATGTAGTGGTGTGTAGTGATTTATTCAGTGTTAAACGACTTCATTAGTATGCAAACCATGCTATACGCACGGTCATGTGATGCTGTTTAACCAATCAGAGGCTGTTATTTTTCCCATTCTCTCCACACTGAACACCCAACTCTGTATGCGTGAAAGACTGGATAGTTGTACCGAGACTCATTCCATTTGAATCTTGGCACAGCTGCACGTGAACTACTTTGTACACTCCCCGTGCTGACATACTGTTACACATTTTATCTGCACGTGAAGTGATTGTGCAATCCCTGTGTCTAAATACAAATATACACTTTAAGCCATCTGTGCTACATAGCCCACACTCTGTGCACCACTACATACATACAAATAACACAAAATAAGCACAGGGGAGGGGCACCCTGCCACAGGGATAAAGCAAGGTTCTGGTCAATGTCGCCACATTTGCAAGTCAGCGACACTTACAATATTATCAGGGCAGCAATATTTCTGTTTTATCTCAGTATTTACCTATTTATAGCTCCAAAATTGATTCTGTAACGAATATGGCCTCATTAGCAGATGCCTTTATCCAAGCCAACCTACAGAGACTAGGGTGTGTGAACTATGCATCAGCTGCAGAGGCACGTACAATTACGTCTCACCCGAAAGACAGAGCACAAGGAGGTTAAGTGACTTGCTCAGGGTCACACAATGAGTCAGTTGCTGAGGTGGGATTTGAACCGGAGACCTCTTGGTTACAAGTCCTTTTCTTTAACCACTGGACCACACAGCCTGCTTTTTCCGGAGAAAAAATGACTAGAGACCTGTTTTTTGCGTCTTTTTGATGATGTCGGACCAAAAAGGGAAAATTGCGATGTCGGACCAGGTCCGACATAGGACCGCAAAGGGTTAAGTCTCCAATTAATTTTATAAGTCTTCTCTTTTCTCAAATGCACAAACCCGCTGCATTGAAAGAATCCATTCCCAACACAGGAGGCTTGTTGCTAGGGAGCTGACTGTTAAATAACCGCACCTGCACCTACAGCACACACTGTCCGGAGATGTGGCTGTATCTGTGTTGGGTTTCTGTGTTTGTGTATTATTATTTCAGGACTGCAAACCCTTGGTTTATACGCTGGCTATACCCACAGTTGGGTAGAGCCAGCATTATTATTTCAGCAGTCAAACTCACCAAGAAAGAAAAATAAAAAGAAGTGCTTGAACATTGAACTTTGTGTTTGTCTTTGTTTGGAGCACCTGCATCACCCCTCAAGAAGCTGCTTGATGAGATTCAGGGATCAATAAGCTACTAACAACCAAACGAGCAAGATGGGCTGAATGGCCTCCTCTCATTTGTAAACTTTCTTATGTTCTTATGTTCTTCTTATTTACTAAGTAACTACTATGTAACTACACAGTAATTAGAGAGCCTTAATGTGTTATCTATTACTTATAAAAATATATCTTCAAACACATTTTGCAAATGAGGGACTTTTTTTTTTTTATTTGACACCAAACATGGGTTATTATATGTTTATTTGTTTAGATACACAATCCTTACTGGTGTAGAGAGATATCGAAGCAGGTGTGCTCTGGCTCCCTGTGTCCTGTACAGTAGTGATATTGAAGACATACTCGCTTCCAGATCTCAGGTTAGAGATGACAATGGAGTTGGAGGGTGCGATGGTGGAACCGTTGTGACCCCAGAAGGAGCAGGAGTAAGTGATGTTGAAGCTGTACTGGACCCCATCCATACTGACAGGACTGCCCCAGCTCAGAGAAACAGAGTCATCTCCCACAAAGTCTACACTGATCTCTCCAGGTTGGGATGGTTCTGCAAGAGAAATGAGAAGACATTATTTTAGTGCAGTATTTCATAGTTTGTCTTTTTTAAATCTGTATGACGGAGGTTGGCAAGTTATAACATTTTGTAAATCGTTAAACCAAATGCAGTAAACCAACAGTATTTAATAATGGGGTGAGGCCATCTCTAAACCACCAGATTTTAAAACGTGTCTAAACCAGTACAAATCTCTCACTTAAGAAGTGCTAAATATTCGAAAATTAGGCAATAATTTTCGATAAATCATCTCTTGATCACTCGTTTTATCACCAAACTCCTCAATAATGCGACCCAAGTCGTTATTTTATTATTATAACATCTCAAAAATGCTCTGCAAATGTCTCTTATTCCTTGAGCGCTGGATGCAGAAGCAGCTATCTTGTTTGTTTATGTCCGTGTTATCTATTTGGTGTCGGGTCTATCAGTATTCATGAGATATGCCCTTTTTTTCCGGCTTCTCTCGGCTCCTATCGGTCTCACTCGGCCATTGAATGGTTTTCTCTGCTTTTTCCGGTAAAAAAAGACTAGAGACCTGTTTTTTGCGTCTTTTTGATGATGTCGGACCGGAAAAGGGAAAATTGCGATGTCGGACCAGGTCCGACATAGGACCGCAAAACGTTAAGTCTCCAATTAAATTCATGAGTCTTCTCTTTTCTCAAATGCACAAACCCGCTGCATTGAAAGAATCCATTCCCAACACAGGAGACTTGTTGCTAGGGAGCTGACTGTTAAATCACCGCACCTGCACCAACAGCACACACTGTCCGGAGATGTGGCTGTATCTGTGTTGGGTTTCTGTGTTTGTGTATTATTATTTCAGGACTGCAAGCCTTTGGTTTATACGCTGGCTATACCCACAGTTGGGTAGAGCCAGCATTATTATTTCAGCAGTCAAACTCACCAAGAAAGAAAAATAAAAAGAAGTGCTTGAGCATTGAACTTTGTGTTTGTCGTTGTTTGGAGCACCTGCATCACCCCTACACCTACGCACTGCAACCCACACGTTCACATATGCATAGTTACAATTTAATTCATGTGCACATCTTTTTGCACGATATTTACAGTACTGTGTAAAAGTTTTAGGCAGGTGTGAAAAAATGCTGTAAAGTAAGAATGCTTTCAAAAATAGACATGTTAATACTTTATATTTATCAATTAACAAAATGCAAAGTGGGTGAACAGAAGACAAATCTACATCAAATCAATATTTGGTGTGACCACCCTTTGCCTTCAAAACAGCATCAATTCTTCTAGGTACACTTGCACACAGTTTTTGAAGGAACTCGGCAGGTAGGTTGGCCCAAACATCTTGGAGAACTAACCACAGTTCTTCTGTGGATTTAGGCAGCCTCAGTTGCTTCTCTCTCTTCATGTAATCCCAGACAGACTCGATGATGTTGAGATCAGGGCTCTGTGGGGGCCATACCATCACTTCCAGGACTCCTTGTTCTTTACGCTGAAGATAGTTCTTAATGACTTTCGCTGTATGTTTGGGGTCATTGTCATGCTGCAGAATAAATTTGGGGCCAATCAGATGCCTCCCTGATGGTATTGCATGATGGATAAGTATCTGCCTGTACTTCTCAGCATTGAGGAGACCATTAATTCTGACCAAATCCCCAACTCCATTTGCAGAAATGCAGCCCCAAACTTGCAAGGAACCTCCACCATGCTTCACTGTTGCCTGCAGACACTCATTCGTGTACCGCTCTCCAGCCCTTCGGCGAACAAACTGCCTTCTGCTACAGCCAAATATTTCAAATTTTGACTCATCAGTCCAGAGCACCTGCACCCCAGTTCCTGTGTTTTCGTGCATAGTTGAGTCACTTGGCCTTGTTTCCACGTCAGAGGTATGGCTTTTAGGCCGCAAGTCTTCCATGAAGGCCACTTCTGACAAGACTTCTCCGGACAGTAGATGGGTGTACCAGGGTCCCACTGTTTTCTGCCAATTCTGAGCTGATGGCACTGCTGGAAATCTTCCGATTGCGAAGGGAAGTAAGCATGATGTGTCTTTCATCTGCTGCAGTAAGTTTCCTTGGCCGACCACTGCATCTACGGTCCTCAACGTTGCCCGTTTTTTTGTGCTTCTTCAAAAGAGCTTGGACAGCACATCTGGAAACCCCTGTCTGCCTTGAAATTTCTGCCTGGGAGAGACCTTGCTGATGCAGTATAACTACCTTGTGTCTTGTTGCTGTGCTCAGTTTTGCCATGGTGTATGACTTTTGACAGTAAACTGTCTTCAGCAACCTCACCTTGTTAGCTGAGTTTGGCTGTTCCTCATCCAGTTTTATTCCTCCTACACAGCTGTTTCTGTTTCAGTTAATGATTGTGTTTCAACCTACATATTGAATTGATGATCATTAGCACCTGTTTGGTATAATTGTTTAATCATACACCTGACTATATGCCTACAAAAACCCTGACTTTGTGCAAGTGTACCTAGAAGAATTGACCCTTTGCGGTCCTATGTCGGACCTGGCCCGACATCGCGAAAATTCCATTCCAGTCCATTGTCGGACTCAGTCCGACATTGCCGAAAACCATGATCTAACACAGCCTATGTTGCGTTTAAGCCGGAAAAAACCGAGACAAGGCGTTCCCTAATCGTCTTTGATCGGAAAGAAGGCGGAGACAGCCGAATAGACTATATACAGGCTGAACAAAGCCGAATTGAACAGACGGAGAAAAGACGCACAAAGTGATAATGGCGCAGAGGAGACAGAGAAAAGCAATGCAGCCTGAAGAGCTTGCACAGATGATGGAGCAAGAAGAAAGTACAGATGAAAGCAGTTTGGAGGATGATTTTGAAGAATCTAGTGACGAGGAAGTACATTTTTCTCTTACTGAGGACTCTGATGAATCTCAGGAATCGGAGGAAAGTGACCAAGAACCAGACGCACAACCGGAGGGCGAATGGAGACGCGCATCTGTAGGGGCAGATGCTTTCACAAAAATCCCTTTTACTGTGAGAAATAAGGGATTTCAAGGTAGTAATACGTTGAGAACCGCACTGGAGTTTTTTCAACTTTTTCTTACTGACATTTTGTTTACTGAAATTGTGAATGAGACGAATAGATATGCGAACGTAAAGCTAACAGGACCGCGGCGTCACAATTCTATTTGGAACTCCTGGAAACCTGTTACATTACCTGAGATGAAGGCATTTTTTGGTGTTGTGCTGAATATGGGACTGAATGTAAAAACAGACATAAAAGAATATTTCTCTGAGGAATGGACCGACAGAATGCCGTTTTTCAAAGATGTATTCAAGAGATTGCGTTTCTTGCAGATCTTTTGGATGCTGCACCTTTCCCCTCCCCCCACCCAGGTGCCTCAGACTGCTTTTGTTAGCAGAGGACAAAAGGTGAGGAATGTGGTCAGCTACATAGACGCAAAATGCCGTGAGCTATTCATTCCAGGCAGAGACATTTGCATTGATGAGAGCACCGTTGGCTTCAAAGGAAGGATTATCTTCAAATGCTACAATCCCCAGAAGCCTACCAAGTGGGGGATGCGTGTGTTTGTTTTAGCTGACTGTGAAACTGGTTATGTCTCTGCTATTGTTCCTTACTTTGGTAGCCCAACAACAGACTCCCTGCTGAGACCAGACATGCCATTTTCATCAAGGATTGTTCTTCACCTGTGTGAAACATTGCTGCAGACAACAAATGGACATGGCTTTCATTTGTTTAAAGACAGGTTTTACACAGGTTACGACCTGGCCATGGAACTGCTCAAAATCAAAATCCATCTTACTGGAACAGTAATGGCCAATAGAAGAGGATTGCCAGCACCAGTGAAGCAAGGCCTCAAACTGAAAAAAATGAGTCGGTTTCATTCAGCAAGGACAACAATGTCATGGTGCTAGGATGGAAGGACAAACGGCTAGTGCTCATGTTGAGCACCTTCCATGGCAGTGACTGTGAGAAGGTACAACGCACCATCAAGCGAGGAGAAATTCAAGAGCTGGAGAAGCCTTCAGTGATCTGCGATTACACCAACAAGATGGGTGCAGTGGACCGGGCGGATCACTACTGTGCCAGCTATGCTTTTACAAGGAAATCTCTGAAGTGGTGGAGGAAGATGTTCTGTTGGCTGCTGGAAGTTGCAATTGTGAACAGTGCTATCCTGTTCAATTTGATGAAGGTGGAATCAGGACAGCTACCCGTTCGCCATAAAACCTTCAGGAAAGCCTTACTGGTACAACTGGTGGGAAATGTGCGCAACCCTGGCTCCAGAAAACGTGGTCGTCCATCATCCACAGACAGAGAGGAAAGACTGAATGAAAAGCCACATTTCATTGCAAAAAATGAAGGAAAGAGCACCAAAGACTGTGAATCATTGTTCAGGAATATCAAAGGAAAGAGCACCAAAGACTGTGCAGTGTGCAGTGTGCAGTGCTCAAGGCAGCCAGGGTTGCACCCAGGTGACTGCTTTGAAAGGTACCATACCATGGACACTGTGGCAATGCGCCCCGCCCCTGTGTGCATTTGTGTTATGTGTATGTATGTATGCGTGCGTATGTTAATGTTGGTGTATAGATTGGTACACGGGATATAAACGGGTCTGTGTTTCACGTATATTTAAAAAGTGTAGATTTGTATGTAGGCACGAGGAGGGCACAAATCACTTCACGTGCTGGTTAAATGTAATATGTGAGCACGGGGTTGCACAGAATTAATTCACGTGCTGGGATTCAAGTGAATAATTAATTAGTAATTGAATCCCAGCACAACAGTATATATAGAGACACATTTTCACTCACTGGTGGGTTGGGTGTTCGGAAGAGGAGAACGGGTGAGAGAGAGGAGAGTTAAAATAAGTAAGATCGTAAAACGTAAAGTGTTTGTTCTCACCGTGTCTGTTTGTCTGTCCGTGCACCGTTTGTTTAGTGTTAGTCCGTTTTGTATGTCTGTTTATTTTGGCGCAAGTGCCGTGTCCTGTTTTGTGTACCGTTTAAAACCTTTTTATTTGATAATAAACGCTGAGTGCAGCCATTGCACTCAGCTCATCACAACCACTGTCTCTGTATTCCTTCCTGCTTCCGGTCTGACGCCACCCACTCTGGCCGTCTTTGTGACACGTGGTGTCATCGTGGGATAATAGCGCCTCCAAGCGTCAGACCAGGAGAGGGGGTTTTGTGAAAAAAAAAAAAAAAAAATAGTAAAGCGAGGATGGGAAGAAAGAGCTGCAGGAAGCAGCAGAAGCAGCAGCAGCAACAACAACAGCTGCAGCCCTCATCCTGCATGCCGGGCTGGGAGGAGGACAGCCACAACGGGGCAGTAGCCACCCCTCTACCCCCACTGCCACCGTGTTCCCCACCGTCCCGGGAAATATGGGACTGGCTGGTGCACCCCGAGGGGAACTTCGCCAGTGACCTCCCCATGGTTATTCACGCACTGCAGATGCGAGATGGGAAACGATGGGAGGACTGGGAGCAACAGCACAACCCGGCATCCGTTCGTGACCTCACCATTGTGGTGCTGGGTTACCTAGCTGCAGACATGGGAGGGATGCCTTCCAGTGAGCAAGAGGGAGAGGAGCAGTCGCTGCCCTCTCCAGTACCTGAGCGGGAGGAGCCTGAGCGTCCACAGCCCGAGTGGGAGGAGCCTGAGCGTCCACAGCCCGAGTGGGAGGAGCCTGAGCGTCCACAGCCCGAGTGGGAGGAGCCTGAGCGTCCACAGCCCGAGTGGGAGGAGCCTGAGCGTCCACAGCCCGAGTGGGAGGAGCCTGAGCGTCCACAGCCCGAGTGGGAGGAGCCTGAGCGTCCTACGCCTGAGTGGGAGGAACCCGAACGTCCTACGCCTGAGTGGGAGGAACCCGAACGTCCTACGCCTGAGTGGGGGGAACCCGAGTGTCCACAGCCCAAAAGGGAGGAGTCGGGGCGTCCACAGCCCAAAAGGGAGGAGGTCGAGGATGATGGCTGGGAGGTTTTTTTAAAGAACCTCGCAGCAGAGTTATGCCCTGGCTGTGGGGCTTATGGGCACACGTTAGCCATATGCCCCACCCAGTATGAAGAGGAGGAACCAGCGCCCAGACGGGGGGACCGCGAGCGTCCAGCGCCCAGACGGGGGGACCGCGAGCGTCCAGCGCCCAGACGGGGGGACCGCGGGAATCCGAAGCCTGAGAGGCAGCTGTTCCCACCTTCACCAGCAGAGCAAGAATGCCTGCTGGTTTCCCCATCACAACCAGCAGAGGTAGAATGCCTGCTGGTTTCCCCAGCACAACCAGCAGAGGAAGAATGCCTGCTGGTTTCCCCAGCCCAACCAGCAGAGGAAGAATGCCTGCTGGTTTCCCCAGCACAACCAGCAGAGGAAGAATGCCTGCTGGTTTCCCCAGCACAACCAGCAGAGGAAGAATGCCTGCTGGTTTCCCCAGCACAACCAGCAGAGGAAGAATGCCTGCTGGTTTCCCCAGCACAACCAGCAGAGGAAGAATGCCTGCTGGTTTCCCCTTCAGAAGCAGAGCCGCACCAGTCCGCTGCAAGAGAGGCAGAGCAGCACCAGTCCCCTGAAAAAGGGGGAGACTACACGCTGCTCCCGCCTCCATCGGCAGGAGACTACACGCTGCTCCCACCTTCACCGGCAGGAGCAGAGCAGCCGGAGCTGCCTCTGCCACTTCCAGGAGCAGAGGAGCAGGAGCTGCCTCTGCCTCCGCCACCTACATCGGCAGGAGCAGAGCAGCTGGAGCTGCCTCTGCCTCCGCCACCTACACAGGCAGGAGCAAAGGAGCAGGAGCTGCCTCTGCCACTTCCAGGAGCAGAGGAGCAGGAGCTGCCTCTGCCACTTCAAGGAGCAGAGGAGCTGCCTCTGCCTCTGCCACTGCCAGAAGCAGAACAGCAGGAGCTGTCTCTGCTTCCCATACCTCCACCACGGGGAGTACGGTGGCCGGAGCCCCAGAAAGGGGAGCTGTCGGCCACGAAGAAGGGGGAGGAGGTCTGGAGACCACCAACCCCAGCAGCAGTTTCGCTGCCGGAGATCGTGGGGGAGGTCAGGAGACCTGCTCCCACTGCAGCAGTTTCGCTGCCGGAGATCGTGGGGGAGGTCTGGAGACCTGCTCCCACTGCAGCAGTTTCGCTGCCGGAGATCGTGGGGGAGGTCCGGAGACCTGCTCCCACTGCAGCAGTTTCGCTGCCGGAGATCGTGGGGGAGGTCTGGAGACCTGCTCCCACTGCAGCAGTTTCGCTGCCGGAGATCGTGGGGGAGGTCCGGAGACCTGCTCCCACTGCAGCTTCTTCGCTGCCGGCAGTACTGTGGTCGGAGCCCCACCAAAGGGAGCTACCGGCTACAAAGACAGGGGGAGAGGTCAGGAGACCACTTTCCCCAGCAGCAGTTTCGCTGCAGGAGCAAACCAACAGGCTGTCAGCCGTGCCACTACCGGCAGGGGTGCTGACAGCATGGCCAGGCATGGGCCCACTGAAGCCTCCCTTCCCAGCCCGAGACTTTGTCCTGGACTGCTGGATTTTTAAGGGGGGAGGTGGCCGTTGAGGCCATGTGTGCTGCGCACAAGGGGGGGTATATGTGGCAATGCGCCCCGCCCCTGTGTGCATTTGTGTTATGTGTATGTATGTATGCGTGCGTATGTTAATGTTGGTGTATAGATTGGTACACGGGATATAAACGGGTCTGTGTTTCACGTATATTTAAAAAGTGTAGATTTGTATGTAGGCACGAGGAGGGCACAAATCACTTCACGTGCTGGTTAAATGTAATATGTGAGCACGGGGTTGCACAGAATTAATTCACGTGCTGGGATTCAAGTGAATAATTAATTAGTAATTGAATCCCAGCACAACAGTATATATAGAGACACATTTTCACTCACTGGTGGGTTGGGTGTTCGGAAGAGGAGAACGGGTGAGAGAGAGGAGAGTTAAAATAAGTAAGATCGTAAAACGTAAAGTGTTTGTTCTCACCGTGTCTGTTTGTCTGTCCGTGCACCGTTTGTTTAGTGTTAGTCCGTTTTGTATGTCTGTTTATTTTGGCGCAAGTGCCGTGTCCTGTTTTGTGTACCGTTTAAAACCTTTTTATTTGATAATAAACGCTGAGTGCAGCCATTGCACTCAGCTCATCACAACCACTGTCTCTGTATTCCTTCCTGCTTCCGGTCTGACGCCACCCACTCTGGCCGTCTTTGTGACAACACATACAGATAATTTCTGTCAGTGTAAATGCTTTTTTGTTTGCAGACCTCGCCTGATATAAATAGTTATAAAATTGTTGAAAAATTGTTTTTAGTTATTTTTGTTTTGTTTTTTTGTTTGGCAATAGTGTGTAATTGAAAAAGTGTTGCACCTGTCTGATTATTCTAAAGGTACTATAATCAAGCAGAAACAAAAATTTAGTGAAATTTTGTTACTTTTTTTTTCAATGTTCGCCTGATATATATATATAAAAAAATAATAAAAACATGTTTTTTGTTCAAAATTTTGCTACTGGTGTCTTTGTATAGGGTACCCTTTGGATTTGCACTGCTTTACTCCTTGTTTTACGCAAATAAAGTCACTTTATTTCAATTTAAACTGCATGTGGTCTGAAATTTTATTTTGTTCATAAAAATTAATTGGACCTGACCAGCCTGACAGCCGCACAATAAATGGACTGCAAAGGGTTGATGCTGTTTTGAAGGCAAAGGGTGGTCACACCAAATATTGATTTGATGTAGATTTTTCTTCTGTTCACTCACTTTGCATTTAGTTAATTGATAAATATAATCTATTAACATGTCTATTTTTGAAAGCATTCTTTACAGCATTTTTTCACACCTGCCTAAAACTTTTGCAAAGTACTGTATATGTAAGTACACAATTAGCTTAGGTTTAGAGTTAGGGTTAGGATTAGGATTACATCATGCCAAAAATAGAAATGAAGTACATTGTATCAATGCATACTAACATTGTAATTATGTGTAAGTACATATGTATTTACTGAGTAACTATGTGTTACCTATTACTTATATCTTCAAACACATTTTGCAAATTAGGGATTTTTTTTTTTTATTTAACACCAAACATGGGTTATTATATGTTTATTGGTTTAGATACACAATCCTTACTGGTGTAGAGAGATATCGAAGCAGGTGTGCTCTGGCTTACTGTGTCCTGTACAGTAGTGATATTGAAGACATACTCGCTTCCAGATCTCAGGTTAGAGATGACAATGGAGTTGGAGGGTGCGCTGGTGGAGCCACTGTGACCCCAGAAGGAGCAGGAGTAGGTGATGTTGAAGCTGTACTGGAACCCATCCATACCGACAGGACGGCCCCAGCTCAGAGAAACAGAGTCGTCTCCCACAGAGTCTACACTGATCTCTCTAGGTGGGGTTGGGTCTGCAAGAGAAATGAGAAGACATTATTTTAGTGCAGTATTTCATAGTTTGTCTTTTTTAAATCAGTAGGACGGAGGTTGTCAAGTTATAACTTTTTGTAAATTGTTAAACCAAATGCAGTAAACCAACAGTATTTAATAAGGGGGTGAGGCCATCTCTAAACCACCAGATTTTAAAACGTGTCTAAACCAGTACAAATCTCTCACTTAAGAAGTGCTAAATATTCGAAAATTAAGCAAAATCCGAAATATTTTCCTTTATTACATATTTAAAAATAGAAATAAAAACCTGTACATTTATTTCTGAAAAAAGCACACCATGACATGAGGCTTCTTTTAAAAAAGAAAAAGAAAAAATGAACCAGAAAGTGTTTAATACGATATACTGTAGATAAAGTATCCAGGGCAACTGTTTCTTATGGACTTTCATATTTTTTTCAAAGGTCTCTCGACTTACACTAGTCATCTAAAATTACTTTGATTTTAGCTAGGCTTCAATTGAGAGGATTTTCAAAAGTTCCCAAAAAGTGATCCTGTTTTAAGATGTGTACATTTGTTTTATAGATGTAGGGTTACCAGATTTCCAGAGTGAAAAACCGGGACATTTATTTTTCTTCAATTCAACTCTGAAGCAGTTAAATCATGGATTTGAATATAAACAATAACACATATTTGTCATGCTGTCAAAAACCTATAAATACAGCCTATATATATATATATATATATATATATATATTGTGACGACTTGCCCCCACTTAGGTTCGTTGCCCCTTTAAAAATAGACCCAACACACAGAAATTGGGGGTTCAGCGCTTCCGCGCACTTTTAATAATACAAACAGAAATCAAAACCAAAACAAACACCTAGCTCCTTCGGAGCGCTAACTAAACATAAACACTGGAACCTAAACTAAAAACAGGACAGCTAAGCTGTTTCCCTGTAAAACAAACCAAACAAAATAAACACAGTTTTCACAAACCTTCACTCTCGTGGTACGCCTGCACACACTCGCAAGCGGGCTTTACACACAGCAGCCCTGAACAGACTGGCTGCTTTTCTTTTATACCCTGCACCTGGCTCTAATTTAACAATAATTACCAGGTGCAGGGGATAATTAACAATTAACACAACTGTGCATTCGCACATGTTTTTTTCATGCAGGGAGGATTAACCCCCTCCCTGCTGTGTTACAATATACATATATATATATATATATATAAACACTTGCAGATTCTACATAATTCAGAAGAATTGAAAAAAGTATTTCTTAAGGCCCCATGCTCAAAAGAGATAACTTCCCAACGTTCCGGCATGTTACATAGCTTAGGGGAAAGCGTGTTTGAAAACAAAACAGTCAAGGTACTTACAGGTTTTGAATATCATGGCAACTACACTCATTTATTTCTATTAAAATCTATTAATATGATTGTCATGTTTCACCACATACTGTAGTTGATGATGTAATGATCTACTATTCCTTTCTATTTAAACCTTCAGGCATCATGGTACTGAGTTTATATATCCATTTATTTTCTTTTTGTCTTCTATATTGTAGATTGTCTAATTACATTTTTTTCTAAAAGTACAAATTTTAGGTAATTCATGTTATGTTTGTTCTTTGTAAAGTGCTGATCCACTGGTTCATTTACTTTTGTATTTTGTTGTACCTGTCTCTCCAACATACACATATACATAGGTGCAGCTAGCTCTTTGAGCTAATATATATATATATATATATATATATATATATATATATATATATATATATATATTGTAACTGCAGCGGGAATGTGAGACAGCAGGGAGGGGGTTAAAGCCTCCCTGAAGAGAAAAAAAATGCACCTTTTGTTTTGTTTAATTGTTTTATTGTTTAATTTACCTGTTTTATTGTTTAATTATCCCCTGCACCTGGGTGGCAATTGGAAATTAGGACCAGGTGCAGGGTATTTAAGAGAAGCAGTCAGATTTCTCAGGGCTGCTGAGTAGAAGGAGGCAGAGGTGAGGTGCTCTGCTTCCGAGCAGTCCTGAGAAGTAAGTGCGGTGTTAAACCTGTGTGGTTTTTGTGTGTGTGACAGGTAAACGGCTTAGTCGTCCTGCGAGTTAGTCAGGGAATAACCTGTTTAGTAAGCGCTCCAAAACGGAGTCAGGTTTTGTTTTGTATTTGTTTATTTTTGTGTTTATTAAAAAAATAGCGCGTCAGTGCGGAAAAATCCATCTCTGTTGTGCTGGGTCGAAATTTTAAAGGGGCACGAACCCGTGTGTAGCGTGATCTTTTACTATATATATATATATATATATATATATATATATATATATATAAACATCATAAACAAGATTGCTAGTTTTGCATGAAGGATTTTTGAAGCTTGAGCACTTTTTTTTCTCTATTTGTGATTTCAATTTTATCTTTACAAATGTATTTGCATACCTTACATGTGCTCTTACAGGTTTTAATGTCCTGTAATGTGTCTGTGATCCGTTTATGTCTACTATATACCAAAATGTCAGCTAAATTTGCATCCCTTCTAAAAGCCACAATTGGAGCTTCCGGAAATATTTTTTTCATTTTCTCTGAATTATGAAGTATACATAAATGCTTCCAAACTATTTTTGAAATGTTGGGTAATAATTTAGAATATGTAATTATTAATGACACTCTTTTAACCTTTTTCCTTTTATTATATTCAAGTAGTTCATTTTTATTGAGTTTGTAAACTTTCTCAATAATCTGTTCTTTATAGTCTCTTTTTTTAAGATTTATTTTTAAATTCCTTAGTGAATGCAGTAGTGCTAGTGGTGAATATAAATACAGTGTACTTTAATGCAGTGATGTTCCGGGTGGGTGCTGGCCTCTGGCGACAGATCCAGAACTTGTGTTTAGCCGTCTAACAAACAGACAAGTAACAGTTTAGACAAACGCAGACAAAACACTCGCGGTACATAACACGGGTCCTTCTGGTCTCCAATACATTTACCCAAAACGAAGGAACAGATTACGATTCTCCGTCCCCTCTTATGCTGTCACACATGACCCCTTGGTAAACGAGTGCAACCGCCTCTCCAATCTGCGGCTGCCACATCGTTTACCTTCCGGGTCAATGCGTTCTTGCAACTGAGTCTTGCCTTCATCCAGACTGGCCGACTTCCCAGCCTTGAGAAAGAACTGTCAGACCAGCCCATCCAAAGAACTCTGTTCTTGCTGCTCCCGACCTGTGAGGGCACTAAGCCTCTTATTTTTTAAAATTGGACATCACAATTTACTCGTACTTTGACTCTTATTAACGGTACCGAAGGGATAAAAACTATTAAAAAGACTAGTGGATAACTCGACACTGTCGTTTAACGTGAATGACGTCTGACTGGAAACAGGTAGTTCATTCATTCATTTGCAACCAAGCGCAGCTGGTTACAGTGTCAGTTCGCCATGAGTGAGAAGCGAAAAATGAGTTCTCGTTCAATTGGCTTTAAAGCTCAGGTTATTCGGGATAACAAGCTTGTCAGCAGAACTTTCAAAGCGGGTGCTTTTGCATGTGAAAAAATCGACAATGTTTGATTTCTGTATGGAACTGTAAGTTGTGTACTATTGTTTTTGTTCACCAATTTAATTCTGTATAATGTACATTTGTTAACTTTTGCTATTTAAGCCATCAGATTACACAGTGCAACCCAATACCTAAAAGTACAGTCAACTCGATTATTTCTATAGATACGAGTTGTACCGAGTGTAATGTCCAGAAATGTACTGCTGCCCCTTTAAGTAATACAACGTAGCCATATAGTAGCACAAAGGATGTAAGGTCAACTGCTGCTGGTTCTCTGTAGCCGGTGGCTCCCTCTTCTTGGGCTTTGGCCACAGAATTTCCGGCAGCAAAACTGCCGCTTGTAGTAACAACAAATCTCCAGGTGGTGACGTGCAGGCATCCCCAGGAGGTGGCGAACTGAACAGGAGCTGACCCTCGGGAGGTGATGGCAGCAGCAGACCCTTGGGAGGCGATGACAGCAGCGGACCCTTGGGAGGCTCTGGCCAAGGAGGTGGCAGCAACTCTGCAGGCGGAGGCTGGAGCAACAGGTCATCTCCCACGAGTGGTGGAGATGGTAGCAGCAGGTAGTCTCCCTCTGGAGGTAGAGGCGGGAGCAGCAGGTAGTCTCCTTCTAGCGGTGGAGGCGGGAGCAGCAGGTAGTCTCCTTCTATCTCTGAAGAATGGTGCGGCTGTCCCTCGGTCACTGGAGACTGGTGCAGCTCTCCCTTGGTCACTGGAGACTGGTGTTTCCCTTTCTTGGGCGATGGACGCTCAGGGTCCTGTGCTCGCTTCTGGGCAGGCAGCTCCTCCCTGACTGGCATGCTGGGTAGCAGCTCCTCCTTCAAGGGCATTAGAGACAGCACTTTCTGTAACAGGAGCTCTGCCTTCCCCCTGACCGACTGGATCCAGACATTCCCGTCACCCATGCCCAAAGTGCTAACACATTCCACACTATTCTGTTGGACTGTGCTCCAGGCAGTCCTTCCAGTGGTGGCTGGGATCACCACAATACTCACAGCAGAGGCCGTGAGTAGGTGCTGGGAGCAGGTCAGGGTGGTGGGAAAGCCAGTCTTCCCAGGCTTTCAAGCTTGCCATCAAGCCATGGTAGCCCTTATGAAAGTTTACCATGGTGAATTTATCATAGTGTTTTCACACTTTTCCCATGGTTTCCTGTTTTAGCATGCTTTCACTGTGTTTTACTATACTGGAGCACGGTTAACCATGGTGCACTATAGTAAATATTTCTTAGAAACATCTGTTATGGTATATCATGGTATTCCCATGGTCCAGTATAGTATAGTTATGGCACACCAGGGAATGTGGTTGTTATTGATGGTTGTGCATTTGAAGTACATCTGCATGTCATAGGAAAAGGGGAATACACACTCTTTTCCAGGATCATTACCACCTACCGTGACAATACCTATGCAAAACAGTAGTGAAAATAAACAGAAGAAATATCTCAAAATCAAACTTTTTTTCATGTTTTTTCCTTCCTTTCATCTCCAAATACATTTCAGATTTGGAATCAAAGATAACATTTAGCAGAACATGGAATAAATGCTAAGCATGTGAAGGCTGAGAAGCACAGGAACCACGATGCAACACTGCAGAGGAAAATATAACTTCAAACATAAGCTCTCTCTCCTAGCATAGTTATAATACATATTTATGATTGGTTTTATCATGAAGGAACACTGCCCTATTTTTGTCTTTTTTATTTTGCATATAAAACATACAATGTATTCTGCAGTAATTATCCATTTATTAAAGAACACACACTAACTTACCTAATGTGGTGCAGAATCCCCACTTTGGGTCTTCATCATAACTTGAAACTGTAGCGCACCAGAGTTCTTTGGAATCCATCCTGTCTGTAGTGCAGGAATAGTAATCCATATTGTTGTATTTAAAAGGAAATTGACAGGGTGCACCATTACTGTTTCCACCAGTGGTAGGAGGCACTGTGTATAGGATATATGCTTCATGTCAATGGCAGAATGACTTGAAAACCTTTACTTAAGTGCAAAAAGATACCTTTTTTTTTTGCAATCTAGCCTATATAGATTGTCAAAGGTAATTATTCATATAGGACATCTATAGACAGTACAATTATTGTATTTCTTGCTCTTATTGTATTACTTGTATTGTAACACTTGAATGTATTTGTATTTGCTTGCGATTGTAAGTCGCCCTGGATAAGGGCGTCTGCTAAGAAATAAATAAATATGAATATAAATAAATATTTTACCACTGGAAAAGTACTCCAGTTAGCAAACTGGTGTCTTATCTAGCCAAACAGACTGCTGGATTTTAGCACTGGTACAGAACAGGCCAATGTCTTATATAATCCCAGCAATACAATAACAAATACCCACCAAATATGGACAGAATGCATGCAAAACTTTGTGGACTCAGTTTGCAGTAGATTTTGTCAAAATGTATAAGGATGGCTGTAAATGGCTATTTCCGATTATAAGTTGATTACCTACCAGTAAAAGGACAGTTACCCCACTTCATGTCTTTGGGATAATCAGTGGTTGTTGCACACCAAGGAATATTGTTGTTATTCACGGTTGTGCATCCGATGTACCGATATCCTTCATAATAAAAGGGGAAGACACATTTTTTCCCAGGATCATTTCCACCTACTGTGATAATACCTATACCAAACAGATGTGAAAATGCATAATAAGTTAAAAACCTGAATTCAGCATTTATGTTTTTCTTCTGCCTCTTCCCTAAAGAAATTACTTTTTAGATTTGTAATCAAAGATACAATTTTGCTGCACATGTAATAAACAATAAACCACTAAAGACTGACAAGCACAGGGAACATATTACAACACTGCAAAGTAGAAGATCAATAGAAACAGAGGCACAATAAACACAATAAAGACTTTGATGCTTAGGAATATTACCTTCTTTTTGGAATTCTGTCTTTTGGGCTTAGTAGGTCTACTCACAGTGCAACAATAATTGTGTTGGGGTGTGCTGACATAATCAGGAATAAGACATGACATCACAAACGTGCAGTGATTTATTTTTTGTTTTTTGCAAACAAAAGAAAAACATTAACACCGACCACTAAGGTCGAAGAAATGTTAGCCACTGTTTGCTATTATTAGCACATTTTGTTGTACAATAAATTAGCAATTTATGTTGGGGCAATTTCAACACAGTTAGAAAATAAACTGAACACCCTTTCTGGTGAATAGAGAAAATGAATCAAAGATTAAATAATACAAATAGAGATATAATTCTATGTGTAGGTTCAAAAATAACCCAACATCACAAGTGAAAAAAAATAATGTCTACTTCAATCACAGAGAAGGCATGGCCATGGATAGAATTACTGAGAGATGTCATAGGTACCTTTGACAAACTAGCAAAGGACTACAGTGCTTGAGTTTTAAGTAGGAGGAGGCTTTCCCATGAACAATAAATATGAAAATAAAAATGAAAATAAAGAAAGAAATAATAAAGGAGTAATAATAATAATAATAATAATAATAATAATAATAATAATAATAATAATAATAATAATAATAATAATAATAGTTACTGAACAAGTTTTACTTGATGGAAGATGACAGCAGTCCCTAAGAAATGTGGTTGACAGATTGCACAGCTGGGAGTAAAAAATGGATCCCTGCTAGCTACAGAAAATGAGATGAGGGTATGTATTTCTTTGTTGGTGGGGTACAGAAGGTTGTAAGGAAACCTTCTCAGGATTGGTACTGGTCAAAATGACCAATTTATTCTGCTGATGAAGTACCTACACTTCACAGACAATAATGCATATAACAGCGACACACACCCGTACCTGAAACTGTGGAAGATACAGTGTATGACATGACTGAGAATTTGCGACGCAAGTTTTCTGATATACACTGCTATGCAAAAATTTTGCACTTTTGTTTAGGGGCGTGGGGGTTATACTACCATAGAATCAACCTGCTTTAATACTACCATATAATCAACCCATGCCATCTACAGAACGTCATATCATGTATACAATAATTTTTTTTTTTTGGATGCTTCTTGCGCCCGAGATATAGCAAAAATTGTTTGGAAAACTGTCCAAGTTGCTTATTTGAGGGCTAAGAATGAAAAATATGCAAAGAAAATGCCCAATTTTTACATGGAAATTGCCTAAATAAATGGGCAGCTGGGTGGTTAAACTCCAGCTTTCTGTCTGGGTCTAATTCCTGCTGTTAGCCAGCCTGGGCCATGATGGTACCCTGTCACATAGCTTTAAAATACAGACACACAAAATTAGTGCAATGGAAAGAACCTAAAACAGGTATATAAAATACAGGCAAAAACAGGAACACAAACGTTGTGTGTGTGTGTGTGGCAGGATGGCTTGTGGTGACGTCAGACCCGACAGGTCACAGAATGGTGAGTGAAGCGCTGATGCACGGTTTATTGTAAATAAATAAAAGGTTTGAACAAAACAGGAAACAAAACACATTAGAGACAAACGAAACAGGACTTGTGCTGGAATAGTTAGTTAGCCTATAAATAGTGTGGAGTAGCAGCAGTGTGGAGTAGTGGTTAGGGCTCTGGACTCTTGACCGGAGGGTCGTGGGTTCAATCCCAGGTGGGGGACACTGCTGCTGTTCCCTTGAGCAAGGTACTTTACCTAGATTGCTCCAGTAAAAACCCAACTGTATAAATGGGTAATTTGTATGTAAAAATGATGTGTAAAAAATAATGTCATTTATAATTTATAATTTATGAACTGTTAGTGGCCAGTTGGCCAGGGAAGGTTTGAGCTGTTAGTAGGTCAAAGGACGGGGTCCGCACTTTGTACCACAAGAACCCTGTGTTGTGGAGATGGGCCCCCGGGACCCCCTGAAAAACAGAGAAATCCTCTGACTCTGCAGAGATTCCTGGAGGCGCGGCCTTGTGGACCGGGGCATGCCACCACAGGACGGAAAGGTTCATAACCTGGAAAGAAGGAAGGAAAGAGAACCCCTGTCTCCAGGAGCTGCCCTCAAAGAGGTGAGGCGAGTCCTCCAAGGCCAGGCACTGGAGTGTGCCTGCAGGGGCATCTGAAAGATAGTTTGTTAGTATTTGGACTTTAGTAATTAAGGATTGTAGATGACTACAGCTCTTACTGGTACAGTGAGAAAGAAACAATGGAGTCTCTGGGTGAGACAAGAAAATAGCGCAAGAGCTGCGAAAGAACAGTGTGGCCGGTGGTCCCCTCTGACTTGCTGCGGCGAGGACCCCCCTTTTTGAATGAAGGCATGAGTAGCTGCAGCTAGGGCGAGGCCGGGAAGTGAGACTCATTAACACCCCAAAAGGATGGATCACAGGCTCCCTGCAAGAAACGCGCACCTGTGAAGATAAACAAAAGACTGCGTGCCAATGCACAGCGTAAAACAGGGAAAGGGACAAATGAGGACAAAAAGAGAGATGGTTAGTAAAACGGGCTCTGTGAAACCCTCCGCTCGGTGGAGAGGGGAAAAAAACTTGTTAGGAGGAAACAGACCAACCTCTGGTGGTCCTGGCGGAAAGGGTGCCCCCACTCCGGGCATACTAGCAATTGATTGGTGAGCTGCTGAGATGTCTGCAGCAAGAGAACGAAGGTAGGAGTGGACTGCTACATTACTTTTTGACCAGTCACCCATAGTTTTTATAAAGTGATGACTAACATTGGCTTTTGCTGCTGATGAGGCTGCGCCGATCCTAAATGAGTGTGAGGTATAGAACTGGGGAAAGAGACTTGCTTTGGAGATAAGAGAAGAAAGGTGAGTTGTGAACCTGTGTCTTGTAATGACATTACGGGAACAATTGATAAACAGGGGGTCTAGGGGACTGAAGGGTTTTTTGACAGATAGGAACCTGGACAAGAAAGTGTAAGGGCAGAGATGGGAGTTTATCTTGGATAATTGAATAAATTGTCCTTGACTAAGCTGGTCAGTCTTGGATGAGCAAACAAACAGAATGAAATGATTATCAGGAATTATTGAAAGATCACAAGAACGAATACCTATGGCTGGGAAACCGGATAGTGATGGTACTGTGAATTCTGCACTTCTTAGAAAGCTGACAGGCACATAGCTTCCATCACCAGGTCGTCAAATGGGTTGAAACATCCTGAGCGCAACATTAAAATTAATTGGGAAAGGATGTCTGTAGATATCGGTAGTCTGGCTGGAGATGACGGGAGAAGGCTCTTGGAAATTCCTCTGAGTGTGAGCCGCACTGCGGGGGTGGAAAGAAGTGTTGGCGAGGGGAAGGACAAGCTACAATATTGAAGTCGGATACTTGAGATCTAGGATTTTATGGATGCTGGCGAAAGAGATTGATTTTGATGCTTGAAATGTATTGAGATGGCAGATGCGGGCTATTTTATCAGAAGGAAGGCTGGGGGGGGGGGGGTATAAGGAGAAAATTATCAAGGAGATGGAGCAGAAAGGGGACCTGATATGAGTTAAGAAGAATCCAGCAGAGCATTTGGGAGAGTGAATGAAAAATCTTTGGGCTGCTCTGGCAGCCGAAGGTGAGTTGAGTGGTGAAGTAGAAGTTTGTCCTGCCAGCAGACTCTGAAGAGGTGACAAAGAGAGGGGTGAATAGGCATAACTTTGAATACATCAGATATGTCTGCTTTTGTGAGCCAGGCACCATGACCTGCTATTTTAATGAACTTGATGGCATCTAAAACTGTAATGAAGGGAGAATTGCTCCTGGGGAATTAGGGCGTCGATACTGCTTGTAGAGCTGCCTCTTGGGGCTCAGAGGTCGATAATTAAATGCGTTTTTTTCTGGAGATCTTCCGGGTGGCAATTCCAATGGGGTTGATTCTGAAGGAAGGAAAGGGTGAAGCGGAGAAGGGGCCGACCATGAAACCTTTGCCCACTTCGGCTTGGATTAAGAACGAGCAGCACTAGAATGCTCTCATTCGTTTAAATGACTGTCAGTCATCAAGACCGACTCTGCACTTTCATTTGCCAGCTACAGCGTCTGTCATTCAAAGCGACAACTTTGAAATTAGCGAGTTAAGGTGTAGGTAGGCTCTTGCTATAGGTATATGGTGACAGTCACTAGTCACCGGGGTCAATGGGGCGCAAGAGGAAATTGGAATGTTGGTAACCATGGTTGTGTTGCATGTTGAATATGATAAAGGGATTTCGCTAAATGAGACGTTTCTCAATGGCATGAAAAGTCTGTTTTATTTTTTAAAGCATAAATACCGATTTCCTCCATTCTCTGCTTGAGTTGAAAAATAAAAGATAGAAAAAAATGGTAAATTCTTTCTAAAATAAACATTGATATTAATCACCGATTTGGCAAAAAAATAAAAATCGAATACTAGCAAGGCTTTTTATATCAAACTTATACAATTGTATTTACCTTGACAAACACTCATCAATCTGTATGAGCAATTAAGTATAAACCAACCACCACTCGAAGAGTTAAATGCTCCACATCCCGCACCAGTAGGAGGGACATCCCAGTGGCTGTACGTAGTGGGGTTTCCATTAACCCATTCCCAAGTATTATTGATATTGATACTGTTGAATTGAAGACCAATCCAGTACACCCCTTCATAAAGTTTGATGTATGACAAAAACTGCTGGTATTCCTCTTCGCTTTGCATGGTGACCAGTTCAGCGAAGTTCTGTCTGCATGTCTCCATTGATTCTGTCCAGTTTAGCAAGAGCCCAGTTTGAAAGAACTCTTTTGAGGTGCAGTCTACAGAAACAGTGAGAGCCACAGCTGAAAGAACAACAAAGGGGACAAACTTTCAGTAAGAAGACATTTCAGGAACACGATGCATTCGCTAAACGTTTTCTACATTTTCACAACATTTCTTTTTTTCTGGTCGAATTTAACATTAACCTTATTCACCAACAGCTGTTAATATCTGTTTCAATGAATACTGACGTATATACGAATGCTGTGAGAATACTGCTGTTACAAGTGGCTCATAAATAATTCAATATTGACTCCTCCTAATTCACAAATTATGTTACCAGATTAAACTGAGTCAATTCCTTTGGGTTGTTTTCCCCTGCTTGGAACATGCAGATATTGATGAAAGTTTATTTAAAGGATTGCTTTATTTCTTTGTGTTTGGAATACTTATCATGGCTCTTGTATCAGTAGACTTCAGCTTGACAGCAGCTCTCAGATTCTATGCAAATGATAACTTGCAAATGGATAGCGTGTAATAAGCTGGAATAAATCAACCTTTGTTTTTAAGGGTGATTGAGCAGGTGCACAGCACATTCCACTCACCCATGTAAACACAGTTTCATAACAGTGTACCACATACACTTCCATTTTTGCAGGTGACAATATCACTGTGTCATACATCTGTCGGATGGGTGTCATGTTCTTAAAGTCCCATTCCCCCTATCCATGTTACTATGAATTATTATTATTATTATTATTTATTAGCAGACGCCCTTATCCAGGACGACTTACAATTGTTACAAGATATCACATTATTTTTTACATAGAATTACCCATTTATACAGTTGGGTTTTTGCTGGAGCAATCTAGGTAAAGTACCTTGCTCAAGGATACAGCAGCAGTGTCCCCCATCTGGGATTGAACCCACGACACTCCGGTTAAGAGTCCAGAGCCCTAACCACTACTCCACACTGGCAATGCTAATGCCAGCCCATCACCCCTTCCTCCCTTGCAAAAGGCTATTATGCCATTGAACATCTGCAATTCCATACAACAGAAAGTTATGCTAGGACATAGATTGATGTTACAGCACTATTGGTAGTCCTTCTGTCATGGAACTGTGTCCACGATTTATCATCCATATACACTCCCCTTCATGTTCCCCACCCCCCACCCAACAAATTGACACACATCAAACATGTGGATGCCACACTAGACATTGATCATGGCAGTGGAATTCATAGAGGTACAGTGCGATGTTGGTGCCACTATTATGCATCTGTCTCCTACTAGACATGCATAAACAGTGCCAAGATATACACAACCTCCCAACACACTGGCCTGGCAGTAGTCCTCATACACCTAGTGGACCATGATGATGGATGTCTCTTGTGTTATCTCCAAAAAGGGCAGTACCTGTTTGTTTATTTTGCCACTGTTTCCAGTGAGGAGCGTAATACAGTTCTTAGTCCACAAAATCAGGTTCTCATACACAAACAGGGTTTTACAGTCGGCAGGGTAGTCAAAACAGTTCAAAGTCATACACAAAGCAATAGCACTGTTTTTCTTGCAATTTCCCACAGCACAATTACACAACACCAACCTTTTTTTTTTTTCCTTCTCCTCTATGGCAATTTTGTTGTGAACCGACTTCTTTTATCTAGGCCGGTCACACCCTGTGCAGGTGTGCTGACCACACCCGGTGTGCTTTTCCTCGGTTCTGGTAATTGTAGTCTTTTTGCGCGGACATTTTGTCTGTTGTAGTCCTTCATGCTGCCGCCATTTTGTGGGAGGACACAACCCCATTAAAACCTCTGCCCTTACGTACCTCTCATTGATCACCCTGCCCATTGGTTTGTCACAATATGTTAAACACTGACACAGGTTTATATATAATATACATGATTATTTTTTCTTCATCTATTCACACAAAGTGTTTAGCTTTTCAATACTTCAGTGTGTTTAAATTATAATCACTATTTAGTTTAATTTGTGTTTAGAAAATAATCAAGACTGATACTCTTAATAAAGAATATCGTAACCAAGTTTCATCACAATCAGTGAAGTAGTTCTCTAGATACAGTTCCCAGTGTTTCACAATCCAGTTCAGGTTTTAAATACTGAATTTTGACCATCCGTTAGTTAAGGCGGAATTTCATGAGGTAGACAGACTCCAACACATTCCGCTTGTTCGATGTGGGACAGGATGCTGTTTGTGCATTGTGGTGATTTTGTTTGGACAGAAAAGTTGTCCTTTTTTTTAAACAATGTTTTGCTTCTCAAAAATAGCCTGCGTCTTAAATTCGAGTACAGTATAGTAATGGGTATATTAAAATCGCCAACAAAAGACGTGACTATCCGAGTACACAAAAAGCAACGTGACTGACTGCTGAGAAAAGACAAACCAAGCTTCCTGAGGAATTCCAAGAGAAATGTTTACCATTTCAGCATTTCTAGAAAACAGTACCAGCTTGGACAGATCAGAAATGCTGATCAGACCCCCGTATTTTCCAACATGCCAAGCAATACCACAGTTCAGTGCTGTTGTGGTTGCGAGGTTACATGTTGCCTGATGCCGTGGAGTGTTGTGTCGTGCTTGCTGTTGCCAGGATGTGGGATGCCGTAAGTGAGCGGTGGTACGTGTACGACAGAGACGGCATCTTAAGTATCATACAGTGAGCAACACGGTAAACGAGCTCCATGGTTAATCTACAACAATAGTGTTTCGTGTCAGTTTTGTACGATACAACAGCATAATTGAGGTTGTATATTTGTAAATGCAGATTTATTTGATGTTATTACATATGTAATATACAATAACATTGATATTATGGACCAAATATATAAAAACATCTCGCTGTACAGTACAGACTCGTAAATCGAGGCTATGCTTATTGTATTTTGCCAGTATTGCACTTACAGTTGTAATTTATCTATTAGAATACAGTGAATTAGTACAGCTATGGCCAATTATTATTAAAAGGATATTATTAGGAGCTAAATAACTATTTATCTCATAAATGACTGAGACAGCCTAAGCTTTAACCCTACGATAGCTCTTTAATCAAAGACCCTCCAGTCAGTCGGGTTCATGCACACTTGTTCTAATTTCTAAAGTCATGTAAACGGCTTCCAAAAACGTATCATAACATATATTTTATTTAATTTTTTTAAACATCACTTTTCAGAGAGAATAAGCGCATGTACTCATACTGCATGTTAACACAGACAGGCATATTTTCATGTGTGCCAGCATTACAGATCAATGTTACAAGCTGTTATTCTAGTGCTAATCTAACATCTCTCACCTTCAGAAACATCCACATAACAAAACACAACACAATTAATAATAATAATAATAATAATAATAATAATAATAATAATAATAATAATAATAATAATAACTCATTTATTATAGCGCCTTTCACACCAAGGTGTCTCAAGGCACTGTACAAAACAAACACAAATCAACATTAAAAACACAATGAACCACAATTAATCAGTTAAAAATTCTATAGATACATAAATGAAATACAATAAAATAGGTATATAGAAATAAAATCGATCATCAAATACAGCGGAGAACAAATGCGTCTTAAGGGTATTTTTAAATTTGGTTACTGTTGTGGATTCTCTAATGAAAGTTGGTAGTCAGTTCCAAAAAAAAGGAGCAACACAGCTAAAACTACGTCCCCTGAGCGTAACACGTTTTGGAGCCATGCATTTTAACAATCCAGAGTTAGAGGATCTGAGCTGCCTCCCAGCGATGTAAAGGCTAAGAAGGTCCATTACATAACTAGGACCCTGACCGCGCAAAGCCTTGTAAGTCAACAATAATATCTTAAAGGTAACACGGGACTGGATAGGAAGCCACTGCAAACGCTTAAGGACCGGAGTAATGTGTTCTGCCCGCCACGACTGTCTGTCCCACTTCAGAAAAGACCAGGACTATATGGAAAAGCACTCACACACTTTTATGAGAACCCATTCATCAAAGTTTAAAAATGTATACATTTAATGAATAGAAAAACCCATTATAAATAAAAAGCCATATTTGTGCACTTACCCAGTAATGCTACAACTTTCTCCATTGCTCCTATTTTCAGCACTCTGACAGATAGATGCGATTTGTACAGATATCTATCTGTTAATGTGAAATTTGTTTATTTAAATGTAGAACAGGCTACTTTGCATTGTCATTTGGCTCTGCCCTTGTTACTGGAAGACACACAAAAACATGTATTTGGTCACTTTAGGGGCGGTCAAAAATGATCATCATTTTCTGCAAGCGTGGGGTCACTTTTGCCAGAGTTCATGACATTTTACTTTTCATTAATAAATAGACAGTAAAGAATAGTCATATCTGATATCAGAAGACAATGGACTGAATTATCATACAAGCAAAAATGTTATGAAAAATGTACATTCAGTTTAGTTTTAATTTTCCCCCCTTCTTTGCATGTATGAACAGTTCTGCAGTTATGTTGGTATAGGCCTGTGTTTGTTTACAATGGAAAAAAGGGACTGGCATGCCATTGGTGACCTACATTTTTATGAGGGTTCACATGAAACGTGTCTGTGGCCTGAGGTGTGTCTCATTGTATTTGACTCGAGGTGGGGTTATGCTAATGTAAGAGTTAAATGAAAGTTTAAATCAAAATACATTTGGGATATACAGTATAGTGAGATACATACAGAGTTAACCTTTGCTTTTAAGAAGTAGCACTCTGCCTATTCTGTAAGCCACAGTGTCTGTAGGTTTTCCTTCCCCATATGTGGTATAATACAGGTGCTTTTTTTTTTTTTAACGCTAAATACACAAAATACTACTATTGCAAAAGTCAACATCACACAGGTCTGGTTTGGAGGAAGACTGCAGGTGAGATATCATCATCGGGGTGTGTGCGGGCAGCTATGAGATAGACTGCTGATATACAGTAGGTATTTGCAAAATAAATGTTTGCATATCTATGATTCATTGTTATAACCCCATAAGCAGTGGCGGAGCTGTGCATAAGGAGACTAGCAAAAGCTTAGGGCCCAACGAAGTTTAAGGGGGCCCCTGATTCAGGGGATTATATATATATATATATATATATATATATATATATATATATATATATATATATATATATTAACCAGAACTTTGAATTTTGTTGTATTGTACCGATTTAAAAATAGACTATGTGTTTTTTTTTATGAAAGCGATCCTGAAACACAAATTTAGTAACAGAATGAGACGTGCGTCTATGCTGGCAGTGCGCAGAAACCTCATTTTTAGCTCTCACTAAGAACAAGTTTATTTATAAAAAAAGGGGGTGTTTATGACTTCACATGACGAAATAGACTGGTACACAAATGTAACTGTTTATTTTTTTTTGACGTATTTACAATCAGGTATAATGTCTTCTCATAAAAATATTGGTGATGATTACATTGATAAATAGCAGCGTTTGCTCTGACAGTAGCGTCTTCACAAGGCAGTAGCCTATTGTACATGCAGTGTGCATGATTTGTATAGCGGAGCTGTGAAGCCAAGGCAGTGGCGTAAAATAGACCTTACCCCTTGGGCAGAAAAAATAAAAACATGGAGATGGAATCCTGTGATGGGGTACGCCCCTGTGTGTATTTTTGGTTTCTTTTGTATTATTTTGTATAGTCTATTATTGTGTTATAATTTAAAATGTATTCTTTGGGATATGTGGCACGGGTGATTTAATGTATTATGGTTGAGTTTAAATGTGGTCTGGCAGAGGCTGGGTTAGCATTTTAACAATCCAGAGTTAGAAGATCTAAGCTGCCTCCCAGGGATGTAAGGACTAAGAAGGTACTTGTAATATCTTAAAGGTAACACGGGACTGGATAGGAAGCCACTACAAACGCTTAAGGACCGGAGTAATGTGTTCTGTCCGCCACAACTGTCTGTCCCACTTGAGAAAAGACCAGAACTATATGGAAGAGCACTCACACACTTTTATGAGAACCCAATTCATCAAAGTTTAAAAATGTATACATTTAATGAATAGAAAAACCCATTATAAATAAAAAGCCATATTTGTGCACTTACCCAGTAATGCTACAACTTTCTCCATTGCTCCTATTTTCAGCACTCTGACAGATAGATACGATTTGTACAGATATCTATCTGTTAATGTGAAATTTGTTTATTTAAATGTAGAACATGCTACTTTACATTGTCATTTGGCTCTGCCCTTGTTACTGGAAGACACACAAAAACATGTATTTGGTTACTTTAGGGGCGTCAAAAATGATCATCATTTTCTGCAAGCGTGAGGTCACTTTTGCCAGAGTTCATGACATTATACTTTTCATTAATAAATAGACAGTAAAGAATAGTCATATCTGATATCAGAAGACAATTGACTGAATTATCATACAAGCAAAAATGTTATTCCTATGGAAACGAGTGTTTACATAAAAGTGTTTTCTTTATTAAAATGTAATATTCTGGTGACATCTGTTCTGAGGGCAAGGTGCATCCTTCTCTTTCCAGTTCAGTTTCCGTTACAATCTTTTCAGTTGTTGCACCTTAGACATTAGACATTTTGCACATTTGGGGTGTTACACAACCATAGAATCAACCATCTGTAGAACGTCATGATGTCATATATACATTTTTAATTTATAAAAAAAGTTGTACTTATTTTTATTTATTTTTTGGACCCTTTAGGATGTGAAGAGTCATATCAGGTATGAATGAGAGTCTGTTTCTTTGTAGAAGATGGTGGTGTTGATGGTAGAATTAGAAGCAGTGAAGGTGATGTATACCTCAGAGCTGGATGGAACTGGTCAATACAATTAATGAAATCATTTAATTCTTCATTAGTGTTAATTGAGATGCTTAATATGTCATCAATGTATCTAAAATATAAGATACATGTATTTCCTTTGTACTCTTAAAAACTTTATTTTATCCATCCTATAAAAAGGCATACAAGGGCTGACACCTCTTACTTGTTTCTAAAAGTCTCCATTAAAGGAAAAGCTAGGACAAGTTCTGTAAGTCTAAGAAGAAAATTGGTTGCAGGTTCTTTTACTGTTCGTTTATCAAGGAAGTGCTTGTAAACCATCACTGTTGGGAATAACTGTGTAGAAGCTTTTGATATCCATTGTGAAGAGAAAAAGATTTTGCTCCTTCTGCCTGTGCTATGTGCATGATGAAGAAAGCTGTCCGGAGGCTGACTGGAGACTCAGGCACGGACCTGGAGTGGGAGGAGCCAGAGCGTCCAGCACCCAGAAGGGGGGAACCCGAGCGTCCAGAGCCAAAGAGTGGGGAGGCCAAGTGTCCAGGGCACAAGCCTCCACTGCAAGAGGGAGAGTAACCGCTGCTCCTGCCTCCACCACCAGAGGAAGATTACCAACTCCTCACGCCACCACCGCAACAGGAAGATTTCCTGTTGCTTCCGCCTCTACCACCAGACGGCAACTGGCCATGCTGACCTCAGCAGCCGCTGAATGAGCTGCTGAGGGGAGCATGGCGAAAGCCAGGGGCTCAACCATTGCCGTCACCTCCCAAGGTTCCTCACCTGCTGTCGCCCAAAGAGGGTCCGCACATGCAGTTGCTTCCCAAGGGTCCACACCTGCCATCGCCTCCCGAGGATTGCACCTGTCCTGCAATGTCAAGGACTGGAAAGCCTGCACCGCCTAGGACTGCAAATCCTGCAACGCCTAGGGCTGCCAAGCCTGCAATGCTCAGGGCTGCTAAGCCTGCACCGCCCAGAATTGCCTGTCCAGCACTACCCAGGGGTGCCAGTTCACCATCGCCCGTGGGATCCCTTCACGTCACAGTCCGGGGATGCCTGCACGGGGATACTGGAAATTCTGGGGCCAGTGCTCAAGAAAAGGGATATGTTGGCTACAGAGAAGGGGGGAGGTGAGGAGACCATCTCCACCCGCAGTAGTTTCACTGCCGGAGTATGCAGAGCCGCTGCCACTGCCAGAGTGTCCCACGCTGAGAGCAGCATGACCTGGAGGGTGCCACCCCGCTGATAGCCTTTCCGCTGCCAGCGGTGCCACTAGAGGAACCATCTGTGTCACTGTCAGCATTTCCGCTGACAGGATTGCCTTTGCTGGAGGAGCCAGCCTGTTCGTTGTCAATATTGCCACTGCCAGTGAAGGAAGGCCTCACAACGTGACTGCCACACATAGACCCATTGTTGCCTCTGTTCCTGGGCAAGGACTATGAGAGGGACTTTTGGGGGAGGTGGCCGTTGAGGCCATGTGTGCTGCGCACAAGGGGGAGGGGGTATGTGATAGGGTAGAAGAGAGCCCTGCTTGGAGATACATGTATGGCGTTTGTTTATGTAAAATAATGGTTTGTGTGGTGGTGGTGAGAATGTTGCTGGAGCCTTTTATTGAATTATTGTTTAACCCTTTGCGGTCCTATATTGGACCAGGTCCGACATTACAATTTTTCCTTTCCAGTCCATCAAAAAGGCATCATACACAGGTCCCTAGTCGTTTTTCCTCCAGAAAAAGACGAGAAAAGCTTTCAATGGCTGAGAGAGGCAGATAGAAGCCGAGAGAAGCCGAAAAAAACCAGGAGGCGGATCTGAGCAATACGCATAGTCCTTTCACCACAGACATAACACGGACATAAACAAACAAGATAGCTGCTTCTGCATCCAGCATTCAAAGAAAATCACAGACATTTGCAGAGCTTTTTGAGATGTTATAGTAATAAAATAATGACTTGGATAGTTTGGTGATAAATCGAGTGATCAGGAGATGATTTATCAGTATTATTATTTATTTCTTAGCAGACGCCCTTATCCAGGGCGACTTACAATTGTTACAAGATATCACATTATTTTTACATACAATTACATTATTTTTACATACAATTACCCATTTATACAGTTGGGTTTTTACTGGAGCAATCTAGGTAATGTACCTTGCTCAAGGGTACAGCAGCAGTGTCCCCAACCAGGGATTGAACCCACGACCCTCCGGTCAAGAGTCCAGAGCCCTAACCACTACTCCACACTGTATTCACTACTCTGAAGATATATGTGATAAACAAGGAGGTAGGGCTGGAGATTCAGTACTGAGTGTCCTTTTGATATGCAGTGCCTTTTAAACCTGTTTTATTGTGAATTACTTTTAAACAGTGCGTGTAAAATAAACAGCTTGTGTGAATTTAAATTAGACCTGACGCGCCTGACTGGCGCTGAATAAATGGACCACAAAGAGTTAAGGGGTTTGTAATTAGTGTGAGGTGTATGTGCATATAAGCTTGTGTTTTTCTGTGTTCAGGGTGGGTGTTTGGAAGGAGAAGAACAAGAGAGAGCCGGGAGAGAGAAATTGAACAAAACAAAAATTAAAAAAAAAAAACAATTGCTACTCGTACTGGAAGGACCAGCAAGATACTTTTGTGTTCAAGATTTGTTTTTGTTAAAAACTTTATTTTGCTCTGTGAGCTCCTGTCACAATGTTCATTTCTAAACTTTATATTTTTCACCATATACTGGTTGTGCAGTGTATATAGTGCAAGACTGATTTCCATATACTGGTTGTACAGTGTATAGTGCAAAACTGGTCTCTCACATGATCTTATCCATGCTACATGGGAGTAATATTTAATTGACGTCTTACACGATCGAGGATTTACTATGAACTCAAATACACACGCTAGACACAAGGAATGTTTAATCAATAATAGTATTTTATTAAGTACACAAATATTAAACAGAAATCCGAAAAGTCAGAAAGTCAATCTCTTAGTTTTTAAGCACAAAATCACAAGTCAAAGCTCTCTCACAGTGTTAATCATCTAGCAGGCCAGCGAAATATGATACGGCCTGCTCACTCACACACACACACACAATCAGCACTCAGCAGCAGCACGCAGGCTGTGACGTATCTAGTAGCTTGCTAACACACACACAGCCTAAACTGAAATGGTGCAGACAATCAATATATCACATTAAGCTTACTAATGGTATATAGATTAAGGATATAGCAAGTGTGCTTTTAAAATAAATTCTTCATACAACAATATGGGGTAGATGTACTTATAGTTTCACTAAAAGTTATTTCACATGCAAGGTGTGCAAACTAAATAATTAATAGTTCAATTATATGTGAATGTGTTACAATTAATTAATTTAGTTCCATGAAAGGAAAATGCAACTGTATTTATACTCAACGGTTCCTTGAATCTTAGACTTTTGGTCGGCTGGTTTAGAAATTCAATCTGTTGAAGTGTCCAGTATAAAAGGCTCTCCTCTCAGCAACAAAGTCTTCAATTCCCGGTGGGATCAACAAACAGCTGCAACAAAGTCTTCAATCCCGATAGGATCCACAGCAGCGCCTGTCTGCTCTGACCTCTTCGCTGAATCTTTTAGCTATGCAGGTAGCAGGGCACAGTTTCTTTTAGATACTGTGGCTTTAGGTGTACAGCAGACCCAGACTGGTTTGTCTGATAAAAGTCTCTGTAAGTTTTACAACAGTCCTCAAATGGGGCCTCAATCTCGTTGCATTTGGTCATGACTCGCAGCTTGCTTTCTCTTCTTGGGTCTTCTTTTCACTCTGCTGAGTAGCTACTTTCATGAGGTAATATGTGCATCTTTAAAACTCACTGTGCATCTTTAAAACTCACTTCATGTCTTTTTCCCCTCGGGATATCTTCCTTGCATCAAACTGCTTGTTGTTGCAGTTGGGACTTACAGAAATAGATGTTTTATGGCTTCCTTGTACCAAACCGCTTGTGTTTGCAGTTTTACTTATCTGTCCATAATTCAACTATCCTTTCAGCCTCACTCAGTCCAGGCACCCCGTAGCCCTGGTCATCTCCAGTTGAGTATTCCTGCCAGGAAAAGGGGCCCTTTTCTCAAGACACAGCAATTTCATTAATTAGTCCATTTACATTTCTAATACATGTTCAGGTATTAATATCATATTCAGGGAATATGCACCACAATATGAATGAGAGGAGGGCATTCAGCATCAACATCGTAGCTAGGTAACATATTGCATACCCTCACCACTCCCTGAGTACAGAGTGGGCTCCTACCCACTGACCATGGCCGTAACTAGCTATGAGGACACCGAGGTCATGTCCTCGGTTGTTTTTTTGCATCATCAATGCTGATGCTCATGTAAAAATTCTGGTAAAGTACAAAAGACTCCTTAATTTTCTCTGCTGGTTTCCGTGTAACATAGATTTGGAGGCTGAATAGTAAATACCAAGAAGTCATATAAATACTGCCAGCTATAGCTTGAAACCAAAGTTTGACCTCGGTAGAATGTCAGCTCTGGTTATGATGCAGCCTCTGACCTGTCTTCACTTAATTTACCTGTACCTTTTTACCTGTAACTGTACCTTTTTACCAAACTAGGTCAGAATCCATTTCAACCACCTGCTTGTCATAAAAACAAGAAAATGTATGAACCAAGAATGCTTGAATGGTTCCTTGTAGCTGATAGATCTCAAAAGATCACTTAAAGAATCTTAGCGATTCAGCCTCAACAGTATGACTAAGAAACCCATTCCATATCCACTCCATTTTTATTATAGGTCAGAACAGTTAACCTATTGTTTTAAGTTTTCTTTCTTGCTAGACAATAACATTGTTAAATAAATAAAATGAAAAAAGGGGGCAGTAAACTTAGTGCTTTGATGTGGGCCTACATCAGACAACATCCAGGGATCTGCAGGCCTCTCTCGCCTCGGCTAAGGTCAGTGTTCATGACTCCACCATCAGAAAGACACTGGGCAAAAATGGGATTCATGGCAGAGTAGCAAGGCAGAAACCATTGCTCACTAATAAGAACATGAATGCTCATCTCAAGTTTGCCAAAAAGCACCTGGATGATCCTCAAGAGTTTTGGAACAATGTTCTATGGACAGATGAGTCAAAAGTGGAACTTTTTGGCCGACATACAGTATGTCTGGCGAAAACCAAACACTTCATTCCGCAGTAAGAACCTCATACCAACGGTCAAGCATGGTGGTAGTAGTGTCATGGTTTGGGGATGTTTTGCTGCATCAGGACCTGGACGCCTTGCCATCATTGAAGGAACCATGAATTCTGCTCTGTATCAGAGAATTCTACAGGAGAATGTCAGGCCATCCATCCGTGAGCTGAAGCTGAAGCGCAGCTGGGTCATGCAGCAAGACAATGATCTGAAATTGAATGTTTTGGAATGGCCTAGTCAAAGTCCAGACCTAAACCCCATTGAGATGTTGTGGCAGGACCTGAAACGAGCAGTTCATGCTCGAAAACCCCAAAATGTCACTGAGTTGAAGCAGTTCTGCATGGAGGAGTGGGCCAAAATTCCTCCACGGCGCTGTGAGAGACTAATCAATAACTACAGGAAGCGTTTTGTTGCAGTTATTGCTGCTAAAGCTGGCGTAACCAGTTATTGAGTCTAAGGGGGCGATTACTTTTTCACACGGGGGCATTGGGCGTTGCATAACTTTCTTTAATAAATAAATGAAATATGTATCACATTTTTGTGTTATTTGTTCACTCAGGGTCCCTTTTATCTAATATTAGGTTTTGGTTGAAAATCTGATAACATTCAGTGTCAAAAATATGCAAAAATGCAGAAAATCAGACAGGGGGCTGTGGCAGAATTGACCGATGGTGTGGTGTAAAGAAATGACAACGAGTCAGGTTTTCCTTAACAAGCCCCCGGTTTTATTGTACGTAAAACCAATGTCAGATGGGCACCAAAAGTCAAGGAGAATAAACAAAATAAAGGGGAGTCAGGGTACACAGCAATGTGTAACCTGACAAAATAACAATAACGAGGGGTTGCAGTCCCAAACGAGGAGAAACACAAAAATAAAGTCAATCCGTCCCTTTAATCCAGGAATGAAAACAACGGGGTAAAAATCCAGCACTTCCGGGTTCGCGCTCCTCCAACGTATTCCCGGAGCGTCCCGTTAGTGCTCTATAAAAATACACAAAAAGACACAGGGGTTAGCAGGTAATCACAACCACCTCCTTCCTTGCTCCCCGTCTCCCTCTTTAATTCCCTGTTTGTGTCTCTGTATCTCTGTTTCTCTCTCTCCCTCTCACACACACTGTACCTTGCCAGAAGGAACAGAACCCCGGGCCACGCCCCCTTTTGTACGCCCCGTCCCATCCCCATTGGTCAGCGAGGGCAACCGCCGTCAGCCAATGCGTGATTGCCACTGCGCTTCCCGACCGGGTCTGTGACGTTGCACACCGCGGCTCTGCCTGCTCCTCCTCCCCAGTGCCCTCACCGGTCGGAAGGGAGATCTAAAACAAGAATTCACTCTCTCTTTATCACATATCCCACCGCTCAGAGTGGAGCCGAAGGAACACTCGGCCAAACCTACCAACCCCATTACTCCCCCCTCCCGGGAAAAATAATCTGCATTTTGGTGATCTTTCCCTGCACGATGTACCATACGATACATGTAAGGCTGCAATGCCAAATACCACCGAGTTATCCAGGCATTGCTATCCTTCATAGTGCTTAACCATCTGAGTGGGGCGTGGTCTGTGACTAGATCAAATGAATGTCCCAGTAAGTAATATCTGAGGGAGTGAGTCGCCCATTTAATGGCCAAGCACTCCTTCTCTACAACCGAGTAATTGCGCTCCCTAGGAAGCATTTTTTTGCTGATGTAAAGAATGGGGTGCTCCACCCCGTTAACCCTCTGGGACAAGACCGCCCCCAAACCAACCTCTGACGCGTCAGTATGGAGGAGGAATCTCTTGCTAAAGTCTGGTAATATTAGCGCAGGAGCCTGGCACAGTTTGCGCTTAATGGTCTCAAACGCTCCCTGACACTCTTCTGACCATTTGACTAAATTTGGCGCACTTTTCTTAGTGAGGTTCACCAGAGGATCGACCACGGTGGCATACTCGGGGATAAAACGGCGGTAATAACCGGCCAATCCTAACAGTGACCTCACCTGGGATTTAGTTTTGGGGACCGCCGCGTCCACCAAAGCCTGGACTTTGGTGGCTACGGGTTTCACCTGTCCGTTTCCCATGATAAATCCTAAGTACTGAGTTTCAGATTTCGCAAACGCGCATTTTTTTAGGTTGGCTGTCAGCCGGGCAGCCCTCAGAGACTGAAGGACGGCTGTAAGTCGAATTACATGCTCTCTCCAGGTGGAGCTATATATCACCACATCGTCAATATAAGCTGCTGCATACTCACGATGGGGATGTAACACCTCGTCCATCAGTCTCTGAAAGGCGGCGGGCGCACCATGTAGCCCAAACGGCATGGTTTTAAAATGGAACAGACCATCCGGAGTTGAAAATGCCGTTTTTTCACATGAATCGCGGGTTAAAGGGATCTGCCAATATCCCTTCGTCAGGTCCAAAGTTGAGATAAACCCGGCCGTCCCCAGTCGGTCGAGAAGTTCGTCGATCCGAGGCATGGGGTAGGCGTCGAACTTGGCGATAGCATTGACCTTTCGAAAATCGACACAAGCGATTAGTGCCGTCCTTCTTGGCCACTATAACAATAGGACTGCACCACTCGCTTCTGGAAGGCTCAATGACCCCAAGTTCAAGCATCGCCCTCACCTCGTTCTGGACGCCACTCCGCCGGCTTTCTGGGATCCGGTAGGGCCTCTCCCGAACAGTGACCCCTGGCGGAGTAATAACAGCATATTTGGTAAGGTTAGTTCTGCCGGGCACGTCAGAAAACACATCCCCAAATTTCCCAATCAACTTACGCAATTCCACTTGCTGATCTGGAAGTAACTGTTTCCCCATTGAAATCTGGCTGGGGCTAGGGGTCTCTATACAGGGTCCTAAGTCATCCTCCATCTCGCCTGGGGCTATGAATAAGACCTTCCTTGCCTTCCAGGGCTTTAACAAATTGACATGATAGATTTCTGTTTTATTTCGGCGATCGGACTGTCTAATTTCATAATTCACTAATCCTATGGCCCGTATCACCTCATATGGCCCCTGCCATTTAGCACACAGTTTCGATTCCAATGATGGAAGAAGCAGCATTACTTTATCTCCTGGCCGAAAGGTTCGAATTCGTGCATTGGTATTGTAATGCCGCTGTTGCCGATGTTGAGCCGATCTGAGATTGTCCTGAGCCAGTCGACCAATTAAATCAAGGCGATCACGCAGTAGGAGCACATGCTGCACTACATTTTTAGAGGAGCCCTTGTGTTCTTCCCAACCTTCTCTCAACAGGTCGAGGATGCCCCGTGGCTGCCGGCCATATAATAGCTCGAAGGGGGAAAATCCCGTTGAGCTCTGAGGCACCTCTCTCACTGCGAAGAGTAGGTAAGGAAGAAGGGTAGCCCAATGTTTCTGCTCCTGACTCACAAACCGTTTCAGCATTTGCTTCAATGTTTGGTTAAAACGTTCCACCAGCCCATCCGTTTGGGGATGATAAACGGATGTCCTAATGGGACGTATTTTTAGAATTTTGTACACCTGCTGTAGCGTTTTCGACAAGAAGTTTGTTCCATGATCAGTCAATATTTCTTTTGGAATCACGTCCTAGTAAATGCCTAAGAATAAAATGAGAAATGCTGAGAATACACAGGTCATAAATTAAATATTATGTATATTCTGATTTGTTGTTTGGAATGTTTCTATGAAAGCTTGTGACTTACAAACTCGTGACATTGTTTTAACAAAGAGGTTCTCTAAAATCCCCAAACCCACACATTAGATATTAATCGATCTGTGAACATGATCATTAGTGAGGGAACACTGGTGTGATCTGCCATGTTAGGCAAATGCCATTCTAGTTACAGGGCCAAACATTTTAATTTAAATTAGATTGCCTGTGTTTGATCTGATTCTGAATCTGAGTTCACATTTTGTAGACTAATTACAGAAATATTGCAGTTCATATTAAACGTATAACATTATATTTACCTTGACAAACGGTCATGAATGTTAATTTGCAATCACGTATATACCAATGTGACAGAGATGACGAGTGGTCTGACGTCAGGCAGAAGCAGAAACAAATACTGACACCGGGGAAGTACTGCAGTTCAAAAGGCTTGTGCCGTTTTATTTAAATAATCCAAAAATAAATAAAATATTCAAACACAAAACACTCGCTCACAGAGCAAAATAAAAGGTTTAAACAAAATAAAGTCACGAACACCACAACCCGTCAGGCTGGGCAATCGCCTTCACTGACGCTATCCTTGGTTAGTTTCGTTTTTCGTTTTCAATCTCCGTCTCGCTCTCTCCGCACCTACAACACCCACCTCGAGCTAGAGAGCTGCAGGCTTTTTATAACAGGTGACCATCTCCCGATTAGCAACAAATTAAATCACTTAATTCGGGAGATGGCCACCTTCTGCACAGGTTTTTAAATACTGCGTGGATGGGGCTTCCCATCCACGCTACTAAATAATAACACACATTCGGCTACGCCGTCCTAAATACATAAATAATAAATCCCGCGGCGCTCGCCGACATACATTTAAATACAATAAAAATAAATAAACAATACAAAACAATCTGCACAGGGGCGGAGGGGGAGACCCCGATCTAAAAATAAATAAACAATATACAGGGCTGCTCGCCCTGTTACAACCAAGCATTAGAGTAATAATAAAATGCTCCACACCCAACACCAGTAGGAGGTTCAGCCCAGAGGCTGTACGTAGTGGGGTTTCCATTAACCCATTCCCTGGTCTACTGTTGTATCAGAGACCAATCCAGCACCATCCATAAAACTGGCCATTGTGACAAAAATGTGAGTATTCCGCTTCAGTTTCCATGGTGACCAGTTCCATGCATCTTTGTCTGCATGTCTCCGCTGATTGTGCCCATGTCTGCGAGAGCCAAGTTGGAATGAACTGTTTCAGGGTGCAGTCAACATTGATACAGAGAGCCACAGCTGAAAGAAAAAGAACAAACTTTAAGTAAGAAGACATTGCATAGTTACACACATGGATTGAGTTGTTCCATGAGAAAACTCCCAAAGAAATATCGGATTTCAAACTCTATTAACCCTGTTTTTACACTAAATGCAGTACAGTGGTTATGTTTGTTCCAGGCCCCAAAAATTAAATAAATAAACAATCTTCATTTTCATCCTGAGGGTCAAAAGATAGTGACAGGGTCAAGATTTGGTTGATGTGTGACCTTAATCAAGGCTTTTGCTAAAAAATGAAGACCTCTTGTGTGTCATCTTGTAGAAATCTCATGATAATTCACCACTTTAAGTAATATTGTTTGTAAACACTTCAGAAAACACAAAAAGACAGTTCTGCACATTATCCACCCCTAACCTTGAAAAAGTAATGACATCCATTGCATTAATTTTCTGCATGGAGTGTGGGTTATGTAGCACAGGTGATTTAAAATGTATATTTGTATTTAGACAATCACTTCACATGCCGATTAAAATGGGTGTTTGTATGGGGGCACGTGAAGTGCACAATTAATTCATGTGCAGACCGTGCCGAGATTCAATTGAATGATTGATTAGCAATCGAGTCTCAGCACAGCTGTATAAAATAGTGAGTGCTTCACACACAGGGTTTGGTGTTCAGTGTGGAGAGAACGGGAGAGAGTGTGTGGAGAAAGTAAGAATTTGAGAAAAATAGCAATTGCTACTCGTGCTGGAAGCACCAGTGTGGTACTTGTTGTTTGTTAGTGTTTTGTTTGTCTATTTGTTTGTTTGTTTCTGTCCGGTGTTGTTTTGTTTGTTAAAACCTTTTGTTTATTTACAATAAACATGGGCATCAGTGCTTTGCATACATACGCAGTCCTGACTGTTTGTGATCCTTCCTGGTCTGCTGTCACCCACCAGCCACATTATATCAAATCTATAGAACAAATATAAATGTCTGTTTGTATTTTGGAATCAGCGTTCTGCCAATTATATTTCTTGGTTCTGTTGTCCGAGTAACAATCCCAACTCCCAACTAAACTGTACAAGTACTTTACTGTATAAAGAGTATTTCACAATTTCAGATATCAGGATATCAGTGGCTCTCATATAAACTACATTCCTAAAATGAAACAACTTAATATTGACAAATAGTTGCTCTGTTTATAATAAACAGGGTCTGGGTTCATGAGGTCAATTCAGTTTGTTGTTCGGGAGAATTTGGTTCGAATTTTCATAATTTCACTAGGAAGTTCCAGCAGATAGGTGCACAATTTGAATAAGTTATTCATAATAACACAACGCACGTCATTCAAATAATGAGAACAAAATAAAAAAAAAAATATGGGGTGAACTAAAAGGCACTTAAGAGCCTAAGAAATGTTTTGCAATGAAAAAGGGCCATTAAGCCTATCAAGGCTCGTCCCTTGTTAGAACACCATTCTCCCCTGCTGGGAGGAACTAATTTAAAAGCACATAATGTTAATGTTCTCTGTGTTTTAGATCCTACTACTTCACCTGATAAGCTATTCCATGCATTTATAACTCTGTGTAAAAAGTGCTTCCAACCTCTTGTTCTAAACCTACTTTTACTCAGCTTCCATGTATGTGCACTTGTTCTTCTCTCTGTGCTGAATTAGAAGTATTGTCTTTTGTTAACTTTATCTGTACCATTTATGATTTTAAAGACTTCAATTAAGTCCCCTCTTTACCTTCTTTTTTTCTAGGCTGAAGAGATGTAATTATTTTAACCTGGCCTCATAGCTCATGTCATTAAGGATCAGTCTAGTTGCCCTTCTCTGCCTTCTCGAGTGGAATGAAAACTGCACATGGTATTTTAGGTGAGGTCTAACTAGGGCATTGTATAATCTTAGCATTTTGTAATATACTAGTAGCCTAATATTATATCTGCCTTTTTAGTTGCCTCACCACATTGGTGAGATACTTTTAATGATGACTCCATTATAAACCTCAGAACTTCATGTAGTGGAATGTGTCTTGCCTTGCTCTTACTAAAGATGGAGTGTATATGCCCTATTCCCAGGGTCAATCACTCCATCAGAAGAGTGTCTGGACTCACCAAACTGCTTTTACCACCTGCGCCGTTTTGCCCACACTTCATGTAGTGGAATTTGTCTTCGCTTGCCCTTACTACAATGGGAGTGTATATGCCCTATTTGCAGGGTCCTAATGTCTCTCCATTCCCATAAGGAACATACACTCCATCACAATATGTACTGTTGTTAAGTGCAGAGGTGTCCAATCACGGTCCTGGAGGGCCATTCCACTCCAGGTTCAACAGACAAAATGATTATTATTTATTTCTTAGCCAATGCCCTTATCCAGGGCGACTTACAGTTGTTACAAAATATCACAATACAAAGTATCACATTGCAAAATATCACATTACACAATATGACATTACAAAATATCACATTATAGATAATAGCAGTTATAAAGTACAGTAAAATAAGATCAAATTAAAATAGCAAAATAAAGAATACCATAACTAATTAAATTTAAGAGTGAATTCGACTATTAAACTTATAGTAAAAATATTTGCTTATAGAGTAAATTCCGTTCAGAGCATGTAGTAAGAACAAAAATGGATAAGAATGATTTCAAATAAGAGCAATTACAAAAAGCATGAATACGGATACCTTTAAGTGTAAGATCAGGTACAGTTATAATTAAGAGCAGTAGTAGAATACAGCAAAATATGGAGCAGTTCAGTGCAAGTACAAGCTGATGCAAGTACTGGTACAGTTGGGTGACATCTAGTCCAGCATAGTCGAGGGTTGTGAGGCTTACAGATGCTGTATGAACATTGGAGATCATTTATTACTTCAGGGTCTTAATGGAGGCTTAATTGGTTCAATTAAACAATTTAGAACAGGGTAAGAACAAAGACCAGCACTCCTGCTACAGTGCAACGTGAAGCAGATCACATGATGCTGTTTTAATGAATCACAAGACAGCTTTTAAAACCGAGGTTTAATAACATTGTACATTATTAAACTACTTTATTTGCTGAGCAGTTGATAAATAAAAACAAGACAATGTTTTTTTTTCCATTCACTAGATTTGATTACTATTATCATAATTTTACATGGCAGTTAATGCTTGTTCAAGACTGTTTAAGCTTAGGTAAGTCTATGACATTGAAACCAGCTTCAATAGAAAACCTAAATAACTTTGCAGCTCTGTAGATATAGTGGCAGTGTGTGTGTGTGTGTGTGTGTGTGTGTGTGTGTGTGTGTGTGTGAGTGTGCGTATGTGTGTGTGTGTGTGTGTGTGTGTCTGTGTGTGTGTGTGTGTGCGTATGTGTGTGTGTGTGTGTGTGTGTGTGTGTCTGTGTGCGTGTGTGTGTGTTTGTCACACTCTTGTTTGGGTTGCAAAGCAGGATTGAGGGGTTACCCTGCACAGGGGACCACTTGTCCTCTAAACCAGGGGTGTCCAACCCTGGCGAGCTACAATCTTGACTTTTTTGAGAGTCACTCACAAGCCCTTGTCCAACTAAAATTAAAATGTTGATAAGGTGAACCTGGGGAATTAACAACCCATCAGCCTTACACCGCACAGAACAAAATGGATTCAGAAAAGGATGCTCTTGTCTGACAAACCTCTTCAGGGATGTCACAGATAACCACAGCACATACTTGCAGCCCAACACAGAGACACGATTGGACATTGAGTAGAGACTTCGGACAGCAATCAATATGGTAATGTGTAAAGAGTTAATGAAAGGATTCTAAGTGCAAAACTATGATGCATGCAAAGGGGTGTATAAACCGTATTAAACAGCAGCACTTGGAGATGCATTTGAGAAGCATCACAATCCTATATGAACACACACCAGCGCCGTGTCCGCTGCTTCTCCCAGAAATTGGTAACTGACGTTATTGCTTAATTTCTGTTGATTAGTAGCATAATTATTAGGTTTGATTATAATGATTATTATTATTTATTTATTAGCAGATGTCCTTATCCAGGGTGACTTAAAATTGTTGCAAGATATCACATTATTTTTACATACAATTACTCATTTATACAGTTGTTTTTTCACTGGAGTAATCTAGGTAACGTACCTTGCTCAAGGGCACAGCAGCAGTGTCCCCCACCTGGGATTGAACCCACGACCCTCCAGTCAAGAGTCCAGAGCCCTAACCACTACTCCACACTGCTGTGAAGTGTAATTTTTGATTATTGGAATCAAAAAATGAAACTTGTTAAATTCTGCTTAAATCCTTGTGTGTGCTCCTTCACACAGAGAAATATATACATAAAAAATGTGTTTCTTTACAAATGTATTGACTTCAGTGCATAACTCAGCCTTTTTAATATTAACTGTCACATGACACAATCATCTGACAAGTGTTTGTACTGAGAAAAGCACCCCACATGCAAAGTGACAGTAAATAATACACATTTGGGTTCAAATATAATACAAAAACAATAACATTTGCACAAATATGTAAATCAAATTGCTTCCTATTGTTTTTTTTGAAGGTGAGACACACAGTAACTACGTATATCAACACAACATAGCTGGTTTCATTTTCATAGCCTTGTAAACAGGTTTGAACAAGCTATAACTCTCATGTAAAATAACTCACAAATGAGGAGGTTGGATAGGGAATGAAACATTACAGGAAGGGGATTCTAATTTGTATATAATTTGTGTTTTGCAATTGCTTCTTTATTAGAAAATAAAAACGATTGATAAAAAATATATATAGTGTATATATATTTTCTTTCTGTGGCATGTGCTTTATTACAGGGGGTTCCCAACCCTGGTCCTGGAGAGCCGCAGGGTCTTCTGGTTTTCGTTCCATCCGAGTTCTCAATTACTTCATTGAACCAATTATTGTCTTAATTGCTCAACACTAACTTTTTTCCATGTCTTTAGCCATTGATGATTTAATGATACCCAGAAAACCTGCAGGATTGTGACTCTCCAGGACCAGGGTTTGACACCAGTCACTCATATTATAAAATATAATCATCAGCAGTTCAGATAGACGACACATTGGACTTCTACATAACAGCTTCAGTACCAATCTCAGCCAAAGATACAAAAATAACTGCAATCTAAATCGAGTTAAACTAAATCTAGTTTCAATGAATAACTCTTTGTGAATGGGAAAAAAAACAACTTCTGTGGCATTCCAGATTTCCAGACTCTGCTTGTTTGCCACATCTGTTAACCATTTGATTGTATTATTTCTGTCTCTGCCATGTTGGTTTTCTACAGTTTCCAGCAGGTGTGCTGACACCTTACCTGTGTTTAACCCTTTGCGCACGGCCTTTTATAATTTCAATCTAATTAGATCGAAGACATAATTGCATACAACAAGTGTGTTACTTTTTTCAGATTAGCATAAAAGCCTTCAACACACTTCAGACATTCAACAAAAACACAGTTAGTTGGGTCTATAAACCGAGATCTATCTATCTATCTATCTATCTATCTATCTATCTATCTATCTATCTATTTCTATATCTAAGTTTTGTTTTTTAACAAGATTTCATTTTTAGTTTTTTGCCTGGAGATTCTGCAGTCGCACGTACAACGCTTACCTGAAATCATACTAAAATCGCCCAAAATGTCCAGAAACCCCAAAAGAAATTAACAAAATATTAACTGTTTTAAAATATCCATATGAGAAACTTCAGAGCTGACTCCCCAAAAGCACCAAAAGCACCAAACCAACAGAGAGAGTTTTCAGTAGCTTTGTGATTACCGTATATAAGGGGTCTCCAACCCTGGTCCTGGAGAGCTACTGTGGCTGCTGGTTTTCGTTTCAACCAATCTCTCAGTTACTTAATTGAACCAATTATTGGCTTAATTAATCAAGATTAACAGGTGTTCCAGATCTTCAGCCACTGATGATGTAAAGACAGATATAAAACCTGCTGGGTAGGGGCTCTCCAGGACCAGGTTTGGAGACCCCTGCCATATACCATGGCTTTAAAGTGTGCAGCTTACTGGAAGACATACCCAGTGGTGTAGTCGAGCTGGAACGCGCCGGAACACTGTTCCAGTACTTTTTCTATAGGCAGAACCTTGACTTAAGAATTAACTTAAGAATCTATACCAATTTGTTATGAAAATGCTTATATGGAGCCCGACCAGTCTAATTTCTGGCCACCAATGAAGCAATCTATTTTCCGTGGGGAAATCAAATTAGTCTGTCCATTGAAAGGAACCAAGAAAATCAGTGTCCGATTCCCTAATACCAGTTTTGATGGTACACTCCGAATCGGAGTCTCTGATAAACGGTGCGTATTTTAAATGTTTGCAGAGTCAAGAGTTACACACACCTCCAGCACAATTGTTTGATTTCAGTCAGTCACCCAGCTGTAATGGAATAAAGAGAACATTTAGGACTTCTATTACAAACTATAGTACTGCTTTAAGAAGGCTAACCTTTTTTTTGTAAAAATGCTGACGAAGAAAATGCATCATATGACTGACCATAAAAAAGGGTTTAAATCTGCTTTATATATATATCATCCTTGTAGGACTCGAGTCAAATTTTTCTTGATTTGGACTCGAGTCACGGCCGCAAAAGACTCAGACTCGACACGGAGTTGGACCTAAACATTCAGGTTTTGTGACTCTGAGATTTTTGCGACGAGTCCTTTTTTAATTTTCTATTACACAAGTAATATTACAGCTATTAGGAAACTGTGCACAATAAAAACTCACCCAGCAAAACATAATCCAAATACTGGTTAGCCCTGTTGTCTTTACAGGCAATCATAGCAAGAATGAGAAATTGGAAGCGAGTTAGGTTGAAGTGTAAATACCCCCCAATACAAATACAACTGCAACCATTGCAGACCAAGTTATTTTTTTTTCTCTTTTGCATTAAGTTTTATAAGGAATAAATAATGTCAGCATGGTAAACAAGCAAGCAATTATTTGGCTTTTAATAAGTCTTTCTCTTTACTACTTTAAACTGTGTTTTAAGTTTTTTAAGCACTGTAGAAATACATTTCTAAAACTGCATTCTTGAAAAATACATAATTTGATTTTGCTGAGCTCCCTGAATCTCTGGAATATAATTTATTTGTTTGGAATGAAACATTGGTCACCTTAATAATTTGAAGTTTACTGAAAAAAATTAATGAAAAAAGAATAATCATGTAAGTTATAATCATACTTTTAGCGCTTCTTAATTCATATCACAAAGTCGCTGTCTGATTAAACATTCTGTGCTTTGCTTCTAATCTCCACTCATTCGCAGCACACGCCATCACTGTTTGCAAGCAATGTCAATGAATTCACCTCGCAAGTTCAGTGAAAAACTAGGCACTACAGTCTCAAATCGAAAATTGTTTACCGTCAAACAGCAGATATATATGACAGAAGGACTGATTTATAGCAAAAAAAGAATGACAAAATAACTTAATACCACTACATTTACCAAAATGAAAGTAATTTATTAAAAAAAAAAAAAAAAAACATCAACAATACGCTGGGCAGCGTCAACTTAGAAATCTGTGTGTGACCTTAATTTTTTTTAATTCCATTATGAACCTACACAAAGGGAAAAAAACAGAAATATAATATGTTTTTGTGTAAAAAATGTAAAATGTAAAAAAATGCATTATCTGAAATCAAATGAACTGAAGCACAATCACCATAACGTTTCTGATTTGTAAAACAAATAATACAAACAATACTAAATTTACTATTTAAGAACACAGTGTAAATAGAGTTCCAGCAATGTCTAAATCAGACTGGCAGATTTTACCCGAATTGAAGTAAGTCAAAGTAGATGGAAGCGCCCATTCAAATCTGGTACATAATGCTGTTTTCAGTCTTTTACATCTTTTTTTTTAATTGAATGTATCACATTTCCAGTCTTTTATGTTGTTGTTAATGTAATTTATCATATTTGTCCACCATTAAAAAAATAGTATGCAAATATTGATCATATGCAATACATTGGGTCTTGTTTCCAGTTTAAGTTTGCAAAAAGATTATGTATAATTAATAGTAAATGTACCGCTTTCTGACAATAGGAAAACACCCATCAGATCGCAATTGATTGCACATGTACCAAAATCTGACACATACCACTTTCTGACATTACACGGGTCGCGTTTTGGTACACATACCACATTCTTACGATGTACCACTTTCTAACACTACACCGACTCTATAGTCCAGATCACGACTTCTATTAAAGTGAAAATCAATGTCCAAAAACTTGAAACTTCTATAAACTTCAGGTACATTCAAACAGTGTGTGTGTGTAAAGTTTGAGAAAAAGGAAAACTGCTGTGTACCAAAATGATCAATAAGAAAAAAGAAAAAAGAAAAGGATATTTCAGGTACTTAAATAGGTAGAATGATTGATTACAAACCAATTATCAGGACGTTTCGGACTACAAGTCCTTCATCGGCTGAATACAAAAAAAAACTTCTTAAAGCACTGTTTTTTTTTTTTTTTGCTCAAGGGTACAACAGTAGCGTCCCCCTCCAACTAGGATTGAACCCATGACCCTCCAGTCAAGAGTCCAGACCCCTAACCACTACACCACGCTGTTGCACTCTTAAATTGGTGACAAATAAAATATAACTCAGCGTTTCTGCGATTCATAATTTTATTGAATGCAGAGCTCCAGAAAAAAAAAAAAAAGACAGAGAATCGTGGTGATTGACATTCTGTGATGGTGAAGACCTCATAAATCGAAAGGAATAGAAAAAAAACGCATGATGAAAATAGACAAACCACCAAAAACAACATTTACCCGCTATCTGGCAGCACTAATCAAGGGGAAGTAGCCTAATACTCGCATGTGAGATGCATGCATTACCTATTAAATGTTACCTCAAGTTGATTGTAGAAATAAAATGTGAATGTGTATCATTTGTTTTAGAAAAATCTATATTTTAATTGGCATTCCAGTACTTTAAGATTTAGAGCTACACCTCTGTACATACCACATCTCTCTAAGAATTTTTTTTTTTTCTTCATAAGATGCTGATGAGTTGACATATCTCTGGGACGACGTTCTTCTTCACACTGATTCTAACAAAGAATCCAAAGTTGATGAGCCGGCCCAGCTGTCAAAAAACATTTGTGTAAAATCAAAACCATAAATGGTATTTATAAAATTCAATCCTGGGGGTTCTGGCTACCATTGGTAATTTTACAGCTTTTAGGAAGGAATGAGGACATTTCTAAAGGAAAAAATCTTTTCAGTTGATTTTAATTAATTAATTTATTTAACTTTCAAACTAGGTAATCGTCAGGTATACTTCACCATTGAGTGAATACGTATTTTTCACAGTCCGCAAAGGGTTAAACCCCTGTACACTGCTCAAGAATCATGTTGCCAGAAATCCTTGGTGAATGTTTTACTGCCTGGGCAACCTTTTGAACTTTATTAGGAAGGTGTACTCGCTCTTCAGATGCTGGTACATTTCCTTTGTCCTGCCTACTCATCACACATTCAAAAGCATTCAAAAAGTCTTCATGACTCAGTGCAGAGCATGGAAATGATCAGGCAAAACTGAAAAGCCTCCATTCATCTTGTCAGATGTTCTCAGTACTTCAATGACTGAAAAGAAGACTTTTCCAAATCATAGATCTGAACATTTAAAATATGCATTTTCCAAAGGCAAAGACGTGAATCAAAAAATCATGCTACTGAAAGATATCGATTCTTACAATCAGCTTAGAGTTACAAAAAACAGATATGTTTGAATAATGATTGTGAGCTCATTTTCACAGGGTCAGAGAGGAGCCAGGTTCATCCTGAAGTAGAAAAGAGTTCTGTTTTATATTTTTCCAGTCACCAGTCATAGATAGGGCTGTATTTTTTTCACGGTAAAAAAATGTCTTATTTCATGACATTTTGCAGACAAAAAAATACATATTTCAAGACATTTCACAATTAACCGTAATGTAATATTTATTAAAGCAGACAAAATAGTTCACTTTCAACATGTATCATTTTCTCTAGTTATTATACAACACATGTTTCTAAATATTTAAATGCTTACCGAAAAAACAATACATGCTGAACTGTAGAATATTTGTTCCCACATTTGGATTGCTGGACCCTGGTTGTTCAAGACGATACCTGGAATGCTCTCAATTGCTTAAACCTAGAAGAATTATTTTGATTTGATGGAAAAGTGTAATACAACCTGTATTCAGAAAAAAACATCTTTCCCTAAGAAAAACGTTGTCGTCCAAAAACATTTCATTGAAGTCCACAGCACCCCTGGCTGTTTTTTAAATTAATTTATCAGTTTCAACTATCATCTGATGGCAGGAACAATAAAGTGCATCTCATTTAAAACTGGTCAGAAAAAAAAACCCAACTTCAAGATTTTGTTATTTTTGTATTGATGCTGAACCAGGAATATGTAACAGTAGTGGGGGTGGGTAGCCAAAATTTCTGGGTGTTCACACCTGAGATGCAGGTGACGGGCCCAACCTCAGTAGTAGAAGTACTGTCCAATGGATCTGTTTCTTGTTGGAAGCGATACAAAAAGTTTGCTCTGCAATGTCTTATTGTGGCAAACTTTTCGATTACTTTATTATTAAAAAGTCAGAAATGTCAGCCATCATGTCTTTATCATTTGATAACATGGCTAAAGCATTTAATCGTTCAGTTGTCATACATTTAAATATATATATATATATATATATATATATATATATATATATATATATATATATATATATATATTTATATACAGTACTGTGCAAAAGTTTTAGGCAGGTGTGAAAAAATGCTGTAAAGTAAGAATGCTTTCAAAAATAGACATGTTAATAGTTTATATTTATCAATTAACAAAATGCAAAGTGGGTGAACAGAAGACAAATCTACATCAAATCAATATTTGGTGTGACCACCCTTTGCCTTCAAAACAGCATCAATTCTTCTAGGTACACTTGCACACAGTTTTTGAAGGAACTCGGCAGGTAGGTTGGCCCAAACATCTTGGAGAACTAACCACAGTTCTTCTGTGGATTTAGGCAGCCTCAGTTGCTTCTCTCTCTTCATGTAATCCCAGACAGACTCGATGATGTTGAGATCAGGGCTCTGTGGGGGCCATACCATCACTTCCAGGACTCCTTGTTCTTTACGCTGAAGATAGTTCTTAATGACTTTCGCTGTATGTTTGGGGTCATTGTCATGCTGCAGAATAAATTTGGGGCCAATCAGATGCCTCCCTGATGGTATTGCATGATGGATAAGTATCTGCCTGTACTTTTTTTTTTTTATTTGACACCAAACATGGGTTATTATATGTTTATTTGTTTAGATACACAATCCTTACTGGTGTAGAGAGATATCGAAGCAGGTGTGCTCTGGCTCCCTGTGTCCTGTACAGTAGTGATATTGAAGACATACTCGCTTCCAGATCTCAGGTTAGAGATGACAATGGAGTTGGAGGGTGCGATGGTGGAACCGTTGTGACCCCAGAAGGAGCAGGAGTAAGTGATGTTGAAGCTGTACTGGACCCCATCCATACTGACAGGACTGCCCCAGCTCAGAGAAACAGAGTCATCTCCCACAAAGTCTACACTGATCTCTCCAGGTTGGGATGGTTCTGCAAGAGAAATGAGAAGACATTATTTTAGTGCAGTATTTCATAGTTTGTCTTTTTTAAATCAGTATGACGGAGGTTGGCAAGTTATAACATTTTGTAAATCGTTAAACCAAATGCAGTAAACCAACAGTATTTAATAATGGGGTGAGGCCATCTCTAAACCACCAGATTTTAAAACGTGTCTAAACCAGTACAAATCTCTCACTTAAGAAGTGCTAAATATTCGAAAATTAGGCAATAATTTTCGATAAATCATCTCTTGATCACTCGTTTTATCACCAAACTCCTCAATAATGCGACCCAAGTCGTTATTTTATTATTATAACATCTCAAAAATGCTCTGCAAATGTCTCTTATTCCTTGAGCGCTGGATGCAGAAGCAGCTATCTTGTTTGTTTATGTCCGTGTTATCTATTTGGTGTCGGGTCTATCAGTATTCATGAGATATGCCCTTTTTTTCCGGCTTCTCTCGGCTCCTATCGGTCTCACTCGGCCATTGAATGGTTTTCTCTGCTTTTTCCGGTAAAAAAAGACTAGAGACCTGTTTTTTGCGTCTTTTTGATGATGTCGGACCGGAAAAGGGAAAATTGCGATGTCGGACCAGGTCCGACATAGGACCGCAAAACGTTAAGTCTCCAATTAATTTCATGAGTCTTCTCTTTTCTCAAATGCACAAACCCGCTGCATTGAAAGAATCCATTCCCAACACAGGAGACTTGTTGCTAGGGAGCTGACTGTTAAATCACCGCACCTGCACCAACAGCACACACTGTCCGGAGATGTGGCTGTATCTGTGTTGGGTTTCTGTGTTTGTGTATTATTATTTCAGGACTGCAAGCCTTTGGTTTATACGCTGGCTATACCCACAGTTGGGTAGAGCCAGCATTATTATTTCAGCAGTCAAACTCACCAAGAAAGAAAAATAAAAAGAAGTGCTTGAGCATTGAACTTTGTGTTTGTCTTTGTTTGGAGCACCTGCATCACCCCTACACCTACGCACTGCAACCCACACGTTCACATATGCATAGTTACAATTTAATTCATGTGCACATCTTTTTGCACGATATTTACAGTACTGTGTAAAAGTTTTAGGCAGGTGTGAAAAAATGCTGTAAAGTAAGAATGCTTTCAAAAATAGACATGTTAATACTTTATATGTATCAATTAACAAAATGCAAAGTGGGTGAACAGAAGACAAATCTACATCAAATCAATATTTGGTGTGACCACCCTTTGCCTTCAAAACAGCATCAATTCTTCTAGGTACACTTGCACACAGTTTTTGAAGGAACTCGGCAGGTAGGTTGGCCCAAACATCTTGGAGAACTAACCACAGTTCTTCTGTGGTTAGTTAATTAATTCTGACCAAATCCCCAACTCCATTTGCAGAAATGCAGCCCCAAACTTGCAAGGAACCTCCACCATGCTTCACTGTTGCCTGCAGACACTCATTTGTGTACCGCTCTACAGCCTTTCGGTGAACAAACTGCCTTCTGCTACAGCCAGATATTTCAGATTTTGACTCATTAGTCCAGAGCACCTGCTGCCATTTTTCTGCACCCCAGTTCCTGTGTTTTCGTGCATAGTTGAGTCGCTTGGCCTTGTTTCCACGTTGGAGGTATGGCTTTTTGGCTGCAAGTCTTCCATGAAGGCCACTTCTGACCAGACTTCTCCGGACAGTAGATGGGTGTACCAGGGTCCCACTGTTTTCTGCCAATTCTGAGCTGATGGCACTGCTGGACATCTTCCGATTGTGAAGGGAAGTAAGCATGATGTGTCTTTCATCTGCTGCAGTAAGTTTCCTTGGCCGATCAATGCGTCTACGGTCCTCAACGTTGCCCGTTTCTTTGTGCTTCTTCAAAAGAGTTTGGACAGCACATCTGGAAATCCCTGTCTGCCTTGAAATTTCTGCCTGGGAGAGACCTTGCTGATGCAGTATTGTGTCTTGTTGCTGTGCTCAGTCTTGCCATGGTGTATGACTTTTGACAGTAAACTGTCTTCAGCAACCTCACCTTGTTAGCTGAGTTTGGCTGTTCCTCACCCAGTTTTATTCCTCCCACACAGCTGTTTCTGTTTCAGTTAATGATTGTGTTTCAACCTACATATTGAATTGATCATCATTAGCACCGGTTTGGTATAATTGTTTAATCATACACTTGACTATATGCCTACAAAATCCCTGACTTTGTGCAAGTGTACCTAGAAGAATTAATGCTGTTTTGAAGGCAAAGGGTGGTCACACCAAATATGGATTTGATTTAGGTTTTTCTTCTGTTCACTCACTTTGCATTTTGTTAATTGATAAATATAATCTATTAACATGTCTATTTTTGAAAGCATTCTTACTTTACAGCATTTTTTCACACCTGCCTAAAACTTTTGCACAGTACTGTATGTATATATATATATATATATATATATATATATATATATATATATATATATATATATATATATATATACAGTGCCTATAGAAAGTCTACACCCCCTTTCAAAATGTTCACCTTTTGTTGCCTTATAGCCTGGAATTAAAATGCATTAAAAAAAATTTTTTCATTTATCTACACATCCTACCCCACAACTTCCAAGTGAAAAAAATATTCTAGAAATTTGTAGAAAATTAATTAAAAATAAAAACTGAAATAGCTTGGTTGGATAAATGTCCACCCCCTTGTAATAGCAATCCTAAATTACCTCAGGTGTAACCAATTGCCTTCAAAATCACACACCAAGTTAAGTGGCCTCCAACTGTGTTAAATTGTAGTGATTCACATGATTTCAGGATAAATTCAGCAGTTCCTGTAGGTTCCCTCTGCTGGGTAGTGCATTTCAAAGCAAAGACTCAACCATGAGCACCAAGGTGCTTTCAAAAGAACTCCGGGACAAAGTTGTTGAAAGGCACAGATCAGGGGATGGGTATAACAAATATCAAAGGCCTTGAATATCCCTTGGAGCATGGTCAAGACGATTATTAAGAAGTGGAAGGTGTATGGCACCACCAAGACCCTGCCTAGATCAGGCTGTCCCTCCAAAGTGGATGACCGAGCAAGAACTAGACTGATCACAGAGGCTACCAAGAAGCCAATGGCAACTTTGCAAGAGCTACAGACTTTTATGTGCATGTGACAACAATATCCCAAGCACTCCACAAATCTGGCCTGTGTGGTAGGGTGGCAAGCAGGAAGCCATTACTCAAGAAAGCCCACCTTGAATCCCATTTGAAGTATGCAAAAAACACTCAGGGGATTCTGTAGCCATGTGGCAAAAAGTTTTGTGGTCTGACGAAACTAAAATGGAACTTTTTGGCCTAAAATGCAAAGCGTTATGTTTGGCGCAAACCCAACACAGCGCATCACCCAAAGAACACCATCCCTACTGTGAAGCATGGTGGTGGTGGCATCATGTTATGGGGATGTTTCTCATTGGCATGGATTGGGGCACTTGTCAGTATAGAAGGGAAAATGAATGGAGCAAAGTACAGAGAAGTCCTTGAGGAAAACCTGCTGCCCTCTGCAAGAAAGCCGAAACTGGGACGGAAGTTCACCTTTCAGCATGACAACGACACAAAGCACACAGCCAAATCTACACTGGAGTGGCTAAGGAACAAAAAGGCAAATGTCCTTGACTGGCCCAGTCAGAGCCCCGACCTAAATCCAATCGAAAATGTGTGGCATGACTTGAAGATTGCTGTCCATCAAGGAACTTGACAGATCTTGAACAATTTTGTAAAGAAGAATGGTCAAATATTGCCAAATCTAGGTGTGCAAAGTTGGTAGAGATTTAACCCAACAGACTCACAGCTGTAATTGCTGCCAAAGGTGCTTCCACCAAGTATTAACTCGGGGGGGTGGGGGGGGGGGGGGGGTGGAGACTTATCCAATTATGATCTTTCAGTTTTGTATTTTTAATATATATTTTTAAATATATATTTTTTCTCAATGAAATTTTTTTTCCCCTTAACAGTGTGGAGTATGATGTGTAGATAAGTGGAAACAAATCCTCATTTAAATGCATGAAACTCTGAGGCACTGACACAATAAAATGTGAAAAAGTTCAAGGGGGTACTGTATATAAAGTGAGATGTTGAAATAAGCCAAATATATTACACACTCCGAATGTACTCTGAAATTGAAAGGTGTGTTTATTTAAATTTAAGTTGTCCCTGAATCTAAATCAATCCCAAGTTCAAAGACCAAGAACAGGATAAAATAAGATCTTAAAAAGAAGTCACAATTAAGGCCAAAGGAAAAAAAACTGTAATTAACAATGAAGTTTTTTTTTTTTCAGGAACCAGCAGATAATTTATGTAGACCTAATAAAAGACTGATCAGCCACAAACAAACAGTAAAAAAAAAAAAAAAATTGTAATTTAAAAACACCTAAAAAAATAAATAAAATAAAAAAAGCCTGACGCGGCAATCAACAAGATTAAAGAAAAGAATATAAAATACTATATAAATAATATTAATAATACAATATACTGTACGGTATATTTAAAAACCGATAACCCCAAACAGGCAGTAGTGGGTGGTAAATTTTAAAAAATTAAAAAATTAAAAAATTGCCGGTAAGATATTACTGAGCTTCAGTTAAAGCTCTGCTGAAGAACAGCAGCCTCGGGGGGGAAAGAGACAGACGGCGCAAAATAAAGGCAGATTAAAACTGTGAAAAGAACAACGTTGAACAAATAAGAGTGTTCATAAACAGTAATTTAAAATTAGACAAATATAATTAGACTTGTGAATTTTATTTTAATATTTAAACAGCTTAAACATTTTAAATCTTTCCGCAAAGTAACACACTATGCAAGACTGATAAAAGACGAAGTTGTGCTGCACATATTTATAGACTTTGTTGTCTTGGCAAATGTGTGCTGATCGTCTGATCACCATCTTAACTGTTATGTGTGCTGTGGCTTGTCTTAGCTTTTGTGGGTTCAAATTAAACCCATTACACACAAAACTTCATCATTTTCTTTTATTGAAATCTACCAGGTATGCTGCAAAGAGTGACTTGAGAGAAGTATACCCCAAGCCTCACGGTTTACCATTTAACACTGTTCAGCTTGTGGAGTAGTAGGGCAGCAGTGTGGAGTAGTGGTTAGGGCTCTGGACTCTTGACCGGTGGGTTGTGGGTTCAATCCCCAGTGGGGGACACTGCTGTTGTACCCTTGAGCAAGGTACTTTACCTAGATTGCTCCAGTAAAAAACCCAACTGTATAAATGGGTAATTGTATGTAAAATAATGTGATATCTGTATAATGTGAAATAATGTATAATGTGATATCTTGTAACAATTGTAAGTCGCCCTGGATAAGGGTGTCTGCTAAGAAATAAATAATTATAATAATAATAATTACTTATATGGATCAGTTTCAACTGTGGCTGTCTGAACTTGTTAAAAGTGTCTTGTAACTTTCGTTTTTGTTTTTATAACCTGATTTTATATGCCCCTTTTTTGTACATATCACATCTTTACTTAGCTGTGTACATTCAAAAATGATTCCATACAATAAGTTAAATCAGATATAATCTGTTATTTGGTTTTATTTATTTAATTGACTTCTTTGTACACTTTATAGAAGTGGAAACAGACCAACACATGTCGGTACTCAGTGAGACTGTATGACCTAAATATAATACGGACCTCAAAACCGACCTGAACTCGTTCTTTGTTCTTTTTATAGTGTGGAGTCTCTCTCAGGTGGCCGATCAATCAGTCAATCAACCTCCCTTCAAAAGACTCCCTCTGGGTAATGGGTAGCCAGTTTGAGCTGCCAGCTACAGCAACAGTACAGAGCCTCTGCCCTGTCACAGCAACCTTTTGAACTTTATTAGGAAGGTGTACTCGCTCTTCAGATGCTGGTACATTTCCTTTGTCCTGCCTACTCATCACACATTCAAAAGCATTCATAAAGTCTTCATGACTCAATGCAGAGCATGGAAATGATCAGGCAAAACTGAAAGAAACCATTCACTTTGTCTCCATGTATTGTTAGATTTTCTCAGTACTTCAATGGCTGAAAAGAAGACTTTTCCAAATCATAGCTCTGAGCATTTAAAATAAGCATTTTTTAAAGGCTGACATGAATGAAAAAATTGCTACTGAAAAAAAAAAACATTTTTTTTTAATCGGGTTAGAGTTACAAAAAACAGACATGACTGAAATAATGATTGTGAGCTCATTTGCACAGGTCAGAGAGGAGCCAGGTTCATCCTGAAGTGGACAACAGTTCTGTTTTATATTTTTCCAGTCACCAGTCATAGATAGGGCTGTATTTGTTTCATGGTAAAAAAAAAAAGATATTTCATGACATTATACAGGCTAAAAATAGGTATTTAATGAAAAAAACAGTTGTCACATTCAACATGTATCTTTCTCTCTAGAGTTATACAAAAAATGTTCCTTAATATTTAAATGCTTACTGGAAAAATGCTGAACCATCAGTGAATTATCAAACAAAATAAAAACATAAATACAGGTAAAAATAACAACACGTCCTCTACTTGTACTGGACAGAGCGATCTTTACATATTTCCAGTTTTTTGATGCAGCTGTTGTCTTTATGATTTAAGACATTTTAAAGAAACCAGATGCCAGGTTCCTAAATGCAGTTTAATAGGTAGTGTGTCAATAAGGCTCCTGTAGTGACAACATGAATAATAATTAAGAAAAACAACCCCCAAAACACACAGAGTTCTCATTCCCAAATCCCTGACTTCTGTTAAAGACGCAGGCACACATTGTTCAAAATGTTTTGTGGCACTTCACTGGGTTATTTGTATTAATATTTATTTAAAACACACTCATGGTTTTAATACATGGCATTACAAAAAACTAGATTTAACATGCAGTTTGATATTATTCCATAAAATGTATAAATGTAATTATGTGCTGATCTACTGTTCCCTTCGGGTTATTATCGTTTAAATGCACAAAGATATATACCAGTATGGTGTTGGCAGATTTTTGCTTTCTTTTGTGGAACTCTTTCAAAATTAAGAACAGGAATTAACCAGCAACTTGGAATGTAATCACCCAGAAATAAAGGCCTAATTTATAAACTTGACATTGTTGTAACGTCTAACCTTGATAATGTGTCATTTCCAGCTGCCTTTCTTTCCTGGAAATGAGATGTATGTCTCAAAGGTTCTATTCTGATTAAATAAATACATCTGAATTAGATATATTCCTTGCAGAAAGCGTGGAGAGTGGCATTGTACAATAATGTACCCGACAATGGAAGTTAAAACTGGATTGTTTTCATAACATGGTTATGGGGTTATAACATTGTTAGATATGCAAACATTTATTTTGCTAATACCTACTGTATATCAGTAATCTATCTCATAGCTGTCCACACACACCCCGATGATGATATCTCACCTTCAATCCTCCTCCAAAGCAGACCTGTGTGGTGTTGGCTTTTCCAATAGTAGTATTTTGTGTGTTTAGTGTTAAAAAAAAAACACTTGTATTATACCACATATGGGGAAAACCTATAAACACCGTGGCTTACAGAATAGGCAGAGTGCTACTTCTTAAAAGCAAAGGTTTACTCTATATGTATCTCACTATACTGCATATCCCAAATGTATTTTAGTTTTAACTTTCGTGTAACTCTTCATTAGCATAACCTCACCTCAATTCAAATAGAAGACAAGTTTCTTGCAAATCCTCATTAAAATGCAGGTCAATCGAAACTTTTAGCGCATAACAAAGATGCACCAATGGTATGCCAGTAAACAAACAAGGGCCTATATCAACATAACTGCAGAACTATCTGGGTTTGTTATTGTAGCTGGTTTCAATTTCATAGACTAGCGTCAGCTTAAACAGGTTTGAAAAAGCTTTACTCTCATGTAAAATGATGGTAATAGAAATCAAATCTGGTGGCTGGAAAGTTATGTATTGTTTTTAATATATGAACTTCTCAACAACTAAAGGGTTTGTACCAATAATGAATACAATTAAAAAGTATTAAACTTCAGTTTTCAAATCTGTCTTGTGATTTGTTAAAATTCCATTCATAGCAACATTACAGCAACAGTACAAATACATAGCAACAGTACATATTCACATAGTACATATTTAGCCTTTGGACAATATAGTCCACTGCTAGACAGTATACCCCTCCGCTCTAGCCCATGTTTCTATAATATACAATCCAGACAGACAGCTAGTGGTTATGATCACATATTGTTGTGCAAATAGCAAAAGTTGTTGTGATACTGTGCATATGCCAATAAAGTAATTGTTGTTGCAAAATGGTTCTCTCTAGTACCGGTACATTAAAAAAGTGAAACACATAAGAATAAGGAAACACACATCAAAAAGCCACCTCAATGTTTTCAAATGTACAAAATCTGAGAGTTAAAGTATATGGGCAACACCAGCCAGTATTGAAACATGGGAGATGTAATCCACAGAAATGATGTGTTCCTGTTCATTGGGCCCAAAGCAAGTTTTAGTTTTAGTACAACAGGAACAACAAAACTCACCAAAAGGGTCAGGATCACCCAGAAGTGAAAGTAACTTTAATTTCTTACGGGTAAGGGACCAAAGCTAAATGGAGAGGGAAGAGCATTTTATTTTAAATAATCGTTTCAAAATTCAGATTTTAATCATAATTAAGGTTTAATTTTGAATCTTAAATATGCAACACTTAGGGGCAGCAGTATGGAGTAGTGGTTAGGGCTCTGGACTCTTGACCAGAGGGTTGTGTGTTCAATCCCAGGTGGGGGACATTGCTGCTGTACCCTTGAGCAAGGTACTTTACCTAGATTGCTCCAGTAAAAACCCAGCTGTATAAGCAGGTACTTGTATATAAAAATAATGTGATATCTTGTAACAATTGTAAGTTGCCCTGGATAAGGGCATCTGCTAAGAAATAAATAATAATATTAGCAGAAAAAAAACTATGTGATTTATATTCTACTATTTTTGTGAGTTTTGTCCAGTTGTTCAGCTTATATTTTGGTGTCTGACCCAATTCATATCGGAGCTTCAGTTTCTTGCAAAATCGCAAAACAGGGACGATTAACAATTGTACTGTTACTGACCGAGACAAAACAGTAAGTCTATTTTTGCTCTACTTGTTTCCTCAGAATTTAAACTAAACTATGTGTGAAATGTTTACTTCTGAGTGGTGTTACCTTGTATAGTTCGTCTTGATTGTGAAGCATCTCATGACTGTTTCCTTGTTTGATATTTTTCAACTCAAGGAGCAACGTATCACAGTCTATCATTCTACCAAATAATAGAATGGAATAGTATTCAATTTCAATTCAGGCCACTAAGATTTCAGTTCACAAAAGCTTCCTTTATTTTGAAAAATCAATGTTGACAGGTTTGCTGAACCCCCTTTCACAGTCAGCGTTACAAGTGACGGTTACCGTGGTGATCACCCCTCTGCCTGTCATGTGAATGAGACCTGTGTGACTTTGAGTTCTTTTCCTTAACAATAGTAACTGGACAACAAAAGAAAAAATGATGTAGCCTAAACAATCGCTTTGATAAGTCGAAATATAAAATTACCTTGACAAAATGTTTTGTACCAGTCCAGTGTTAGAAAGTGGTACATCATCAGAATGTGGTATGCATACCAAAACTTGACATGTAATGTCAGAAAGCGATACGTTGTCACAGTGAAAGTCAAATTTTGGTACCAGTGCAATCAGTTGCGATCTGATGGGTGTTTTCTATTGTCAAACAGACATATATATATATATATATATATATATATATATATATATATATATATATATATATATATATATATTATATACATATATATATATATATATATATATATATATATACACACACACTGGAATCAGACAATGAATTTCTCTAAAAAGAAAAAAAAGTCACGATGAACAAGACAAAATGAGAAGTCCACTGCAAAGTTGCATAAGCAAAAAAACCCAATGTATTGCATACGATAAATATTTGCATACTATTTTCTTAATGGTGGAAAAATAGGATAAATTATATTAATAATGATGTAAAAGACTGGAAAATATTGTAGCGATCCGTGCACTTGTGTTTATGTACCGTACTCCCTGCTGTCTGTTTGTGGTTGCATACTGTGTGTGTTATTCCGTCGCCGCTGGGTTCATTTTTTTTCTTACCTGTATTCCTGATGAGACATGCCCTGGGGGACTGACGAGGGGTGGTAACGGCTGAGACCGCTGTGATTGGATACAAGCTGAGCGACTGAGAGACCGCTGTGATTGGTTACAAGCTGACAGGTTCAGAAAGGCCTGGGAGTAGCTGCAGAAAATGGTGACCCGAGAGACCGATGCGACTTTGAGATCATCTGAGAAGCTGCTGCAGTCGAATGAATAATAATAATAATAATAATCTGTATTTATAGCGAGACATTATTATTTTTTGTATGTGACTGCAGTGTTTGATGTAAGTTATAAACGAATACTCAAGCATTTATTGGATGCCTTTATTCAAGGCGATTTACAAGATTAAGCAATCGTTAGTTCTAGGTGCCAAGCCAAATTATCATTTAGAGATATCTCAAATTGCATTTTAAGTTATCTTGAAATATTTGAAGAAAACTGTACATTTCAAAATGTTTCAACAGGCATACTTTTAACCTTAAAGTAGGGGAGCCATCCATCTTATATTTCTGTTATGCACAGACTCCCTCAGATAGCCTACATAAGAAGTGAAAATAATCACTGCCTGTGGTGGATCACTGTTTTTGACATTTTATTTTTATGTATGTATTTATTAAATATTATTATTTTTCACCTGGGTGCTATTGTTGTTTCCCGTTCATTTTTTAGATTCGTTTGTTTTTTGCTACTGAAATGTAACTCACTTTGAATAGTAACTTACTTTTTTGCAGGCATCAGAGCATGTGAGTGGAGCGGAGTGGAGTGGAGCGTGTAGTGGAGCGGGACCATTTTGCTAGGAGCGTGGAGCCGAACATGTGAGTGGAGCGGAGTGGAGTGGAGCGGAGCGCGGAGTGGAGCGGGACCATTTTGCTACGAGCGTGGAGTGGAGTGTGAGCGTGAAAAGCCTGTGGCTCCAACACCCGTTCCAAAAGATGTTTTGCAAACAGGTGCGCTGGAACTAGGGGTGCTGGGAGTGCGGTAGCTTTGCATGGCTTCCATCATGTACAGGGGTTACAGTTGTGTTCAATGGCTTTCAGCAGCCCCACTTAAAAAATTGTTCCAGTGACACTGTTTGCAATTGAAAAATATTTGACACTGTACATATAAGATATGATCCATAAATGATGCAGCTTTTGTGATGTTCCGACAATATTGTGCAATCTATGAAATTGCCCTGTATAATTAAAGTTAACAAAATAATCAATAATCTGTTTTATTACAACAGTGAAAGCCATTGTGTGCTTGTATATGAACCATGTTAATTGCAAATTTCACAAAGCTTACAATTAAAACATTTTTAACCACGTGGTATGTGCAAAAGGGTCATGTTAGGTCCCAAGCTGAAATACTACCACATCGGCTTGGAGTTAAATTACTTTTTTAGATAGCTGAAATCCTGTCGTGTTCGGATTGGGGTTGTCTTGTGAATGATCCCCTCAAAGTGCAGAAGATTCACTTTACCCAACGCGTTTTCATCACTTCATGTAAAAAAGTGAGATGGAATTATTCTCCAGGGAAATAAATATAACAAAAAATAATACAACCCTGTTATTGCTGTAATACATATTTTGTAGACCTTTTTTTTTTCTAAGTGTGAACGTGTCAATTATAGTTATCAAATGTATTTTTGACAGAAATTACTGTTTTAATAATCAATTTTACTAAAAACATAATAGTACTCACTTGAACCGGATCCCTGATATTTGTATCCGGTTCGTCGGTACCAAAGCACCTGTTTTTAAAAGAACCAGTTCGCACATCTGTACATTTTGTAAGCGATTTACACTAGCAGTGGAGAGGAGCGTGAGTGGAGCTGGCTGCAGAATTAAAAGACTGAGGAAATAAAATCTTTGGAGCGAGCAGTTTCAAAGAGGAAGAGAGCGAGGAGCGGCGTTTTTGAGCGTTCCACTCTGCTCACATGCTCTGGTAGGCATCATTAAACACCCAGCTTCCAAAGCTCTGAAGTGAATATAATTGAGCATGTGTGGAACTTCATGGGTACTAACAGAGCTAAAACACCTGAAAAATGTATTGATGACCTTTGGTAATGTTTACTAGACATTTGGAACTCAGTTTGCCATGAAGAGTAGAGGATCTTTGCAGAATGAAAGGACGAGTACCTACATACAAAATATATATCATAAAAATAAGTCATAGTGAGAGATACAATGGGCCCGATTTTGATAACGCAAGGCAAAGGCAATGTGTAAAGTGATTACCCCAGCGTCGCTGTGAATAACCTGACCTAAGAGAGCAATTCTGACCAGATAGAGCCCTGGGCTCAAGCCTAATTCGGGGCTATATCTTTGCCTTAAGCCAACCACTAACGAGTGGGAGGTGAAATCTACTGCCCAATCGTAGGCCAGTGACATACAAATAAAATAGATGTATCATTTGTTCTACATGACTGTGACAGAAAGACAGTGATTCTTGGTGGTAAATCTCCCTCCTGCGCTAAGTAACAGGGACAGAGTACCCTGGACTGTTTGGCCTGACAATTTATTCCCTGGGTTAAAAGGAAGTCGGTCATCTAGAAAGGGGGCGGAGTTTCGGTGCACTAATGCATCGACCCGGAAGGGAAACAATGTGGCAGCCGCGGATTGGAGGAGCGGCTACAATCGTTTACTAAGGGGTCATGTATGACGGTACAAAAAGGGGACGAAGCGACATCATCTGTTCCTTCGTTTTGGTTAAAGAAAGAACCCGTAAGGACCTGTGAATTGTGGAATCATATCGTGAGTGTTTGTTTTGTCTCTAATTCTTTATTATTATTATTAGTAGACGGCTAACATGTCCAGAGCTGTTGCCAGAGGCCGGCACGAACCCGGACAGCACTCCACCTGTGTCACAGTAAATAACTAATCACACCACAAGCACTACAGCGCGCACCCAGGACTGGTGACCGTGTTAGTGTATTGTGTGTGTAACTGGACTGTGTGTATTATTTGGGACTGCAAACCCTTTGTTTTGAACAGTGCAATACACATTGCTGTGTATTGCTGGGATTATTGTTTGGTCACCTGGATTACAAATTAAATCTATTTTCTGATTGGATTATCACTGTCTCTTAATTGCGCACCACATCACCCTACACCTGTACCCAACTAACCACTTTGCCACAATGACTTTGTAACTTTATAATTTATTTTATATATAGCCTGCTACTTTGTGTATGTATTTTAACAATTGCTTAATCTTGTAAAACACCTTGAATAAAGGCATCCGATAAATGCTTGAGTATTCATTTATAACTTACATCAAACATTGCAGTCAATAACAAATAATAATAATGTCTCACTATAAATACATTATTATTATTATTATTATTATTATTATTATTATTATTATTATTATTATTATTATTAATTCGACTGCAGCAGCTTCTCAGATGATCTCGAAGTTGCAGCGGTCTCTCAGGCCGCCGTTTCTTTCTGCAGCTTCTCCCAGCGGTTTCAGAGCCTGTCAAGCTTGTCATAGCGGTCCAATCATAGCGGTCTCTCAGACTCTCAGTTTCTATCCAATCACAGTGGTCTCTCTTGGTGTCAGCCAATTGGATGTCCTAATCCTGGTATACTTTTGCATAAGGGAAGCGGGCTAAGCCTATAAGGAGGGTTGCTGCACAGTTCATCGGTGTAGTTCCTGACATGCAGCGAAGTGGACAGGTCGTTGAGTGGATGTGGCAACAGTGTCCAAATGAATAAAAAGAGTTAAAAACTAAAAGCAGCATGTCTTCTCCAGTTCTTGCCTCTGGCGAAACTCTAGGCCTATAATATGATACATTCAATTAAAAAAAGATGTAAAAGACGGAAAACAGCATAACGTACCAGATTTGAATGAGCACTTCCCTGCTTTCTTAACGGAAGTTGTTTAGATATTGTTTAGGCATACGCGAGCAAGCGCAGTGCACTGCGTACCACTTTTTACCGCTTACATGAAAATAACACTTACTTTAACCTCTGGGTTCACCTGAAAACTATGCTACCGCCATTTTACTATGCAGAGGGGAGAAGCCTCTAGAAATATAATGTAATTGAAGACAATTGCGCTATCTGTTGGTGTGCAGCTACACTTGGTTTGGGGTTCCGCTCTGGCATCGATTGATTGTTCATTAAACCTACGGTAGATGATCAACCCAGCAAGAAGGAAAAATGACCTGCACCGTCTTAGACTTTATTAACATAAATGTATTTCTGCAACCGGTATTTAAAATACTGTACACCTCAAACCATAATGATACCACTGCTCTGAACTAATGTTCTGACTCAAATCAACATGTTGTACTGTCCTATTCATGTTGTATTTGTTCATACATGCAAAGAAGGGGGGAAAATTAAAACTAAACTAAATGTACATTTTTCATAACATTTTTGCTAGTATGATAATTCAGTTAATTGTCTTCTGCTATCAGATATGACTGTTCTTTACTGTGTATTTATTAATGAAAAGTAAAATATCATGAACTCAAAAGTGACATCTCTGGGGGCTGTAGTACTGTGGCAGAAAGTCATGTCAAAATGTAAAGCTCTAAAAAGTGTCATCCCACACTTGCTAAAAATTATGATAATTTTGGACCGCCTCTAAAGTAACCAAATACATCTCGTGCGTGTCTTCCAATTACAAGGGCAGAAGCAAATGACAAGTAGGCTACAAAGCAGCATTTTCTACATTTAAATAAACACATTCACGTTAACACATAGATATCTGTACAAATTGTACATATCTGTCAGAGTTTTAAAGAGGCGCAATGAAGAAGGCGGTGCTATTTCTGGGTAAGTGCACAAATATATATTTTATTTATAACGGTGTTTTTTGTATTCATTAAATGTATATATGTTTAGGCTTTGATGTCTGTGATTTGGGTTCTCGTAAAAGTGTGTGTGGTCTTATATAAAGAATAACACGCTGTCATTAAAACACTCCAGCCTTGAAACGTTTTTACAACACCATAAAAAGACCTTGAACAGTGGGATTCGGCGGTGCAAAGACAATTGAAACTATACGCAGGACTTGTATTATAAATAAATTAGAATATCACAATGTTGATGAAAAACCCGTCTGAACTGACCATTGACTGACCGTTCCCTGTACTAAAGGGGCAAATTATTATACAGACCAGAATACTGGCTCCTGAAGATACAGAGGACCAAAGTGATATATCTAATACAAATATACAATAATACAGTTGAAAAACGGCCGAATCAACCTTCAAATGCGAATTCCATTCCATAAATAGCTTTATTACTAAAACTACACATGTAAAGAGGCACTGATCAGTGCTTTAATACTCTACTGGGTCGGAAAACCTACAAATTCAGTGACGACAGGGAATATCATGTTATTGACCAGATCTTGTTTTTTTTTTTTTTTTTTTTTACTGATTAAGCGCTAGAAGCAAATTTCAGCTATGTGTTGTACACTTATGTGAAGAAAAAATATATATTATATGTCTTAGATGTGGAGCCTTTTATCTGGTCCTATTTGAAACCACTTGTAAGATTCTGTGTTTGTACTTTCTAATAATCCGTTTAATAGTTAATGTAGAATGCTGAGAACTCTCTGTACTCATTTTTCCACAATGTCGTGACTTCTGTAGACTGCTGAATGTGCTTAGCGTTGACAACCATTCAAGGTTGTGTTGATAAGGTTGTGGTACACTGGATGTTGTTGTAGACTGAATGATGAGAATATAGGGGTTAGAGAACAGCAGCTTGCTCTTGGCCCGTGCATCACGAATAGATCAGAACGGCGAGGTACTGGCCAACAATAACGCAGCGAGAGCTGAGAGTTAAAAAGATGAATTAGCTCGGTATTTGATGAAACAAGGGTAACAGGAGTTAAGACATGCCTCTCTGTTAACATGTAGTATGAGTACATGAGCTTAGTATTTCTGAAAAGCAGTGCTTAAGAACGAGGTGCCGGGGCGCAAGCGATGACAATAATAATAGCGTTCTTAAGAAGCGCGCATTCAAAATCATGACAAGTTTATTTGAAAGAGTATTGTCCGTACTGGTGTTAGAGTTTATAATCACGTATTCTACAGCATATGCATAGTAGTAGTATGTGCAGAAAAATTAATTAAAGGCAAATGCAGGACCAAAAAAAAAGAAATATTTCTGTATACATAGGCACTTAACCCATAAGGCAGACAGTGCCATCCGCTCTTTGGGAGGGGGACGGGACGGGACGGGACGGGACGGGACGGGACGGGACTATGTAGTTTGCACGTCCACTTTTTTTTTTCTTTGCTATGTGTATATACACAATTATATCTAGCTACAGTATATCTAACATTATCAGCGGCGTGAATGCAACAGAACCCGCAGTTTATTGCGATTGAAAAAAAATAAAAAAAGGATTACATTCTATTAATTGAAAAAAGGCAACAGAGAACCAGACCGTTATTATTAGTTCCAGCGCCCCTGGTACAGGCAGACATGAGCGCGTTTAAACCAAGTAGTGTAGGAATTTTGCTTGTATCGTTCAAGGCGTTTTTCAAGCTTATTTGTGTGTAAAACACGACAATAGAGTCGCAGTCCTTCTTTCGCAGTCAGTGTCATCTTTATGGCACGTAGCTGAAATGGTAATTAAATGTCCCTAGCAGTGCTGCCAGTTTAGCGCAGAATGGATAAAACTGTGTTGAGAATTGTAAGAAAACGCATTTGACAGCAAAACGTTTTATGACATTTTTAACTTTCATAGCTAAAGAGATGCCGGGGCTATGCCTTGTCAAACCCAGAGGTGCCGGAGTTTTTGTATGATAATGTGCTGTTTATTTTTTTATGATTTTATGACTTTGTCAGATGCTGTCTTTGCCAAGTCTCACTTTCGAAACACAACATAAATAAAGGTTAATAAATAACTAGAGGCCTACATCTGAAATGCTCCACTTGTTCTCTCACTGACACACACACACAGACATAAACCCTTTATAATACCACACGCATCTTGAAGTGCAGTCCTGTGCAACTGTATGTATTGCTTCAGTAGTTTTAATGTATATATAATTAAGTAATAAACACTACTCCGTTTTGGCTTGACACATTATTAGTGTAATTATTTTGTATTTCTTTTATTGCAGTGCCCTCTACTGGCACTACCCATAACTGCAACTACATACAATACCAGACAATGTATATCATCCTATATCATTACACCTTACATTTTAAGGTACCAGTAATTGGAAAGGATTATCAACTGCAGTACACTTTAACAATAGGCATTTGCTAACTCTCATTTTTTAAACTTAACTATGGTTCACTAACATAACACAGTGGAATGATCACAGTATCATTTAGTAATTGTAGGACAGTATTGCCATGTGTGAAAATGTTAACAATAAAGCCGAAAGTGAAATGCTTTAAATCTAAAACTGGTTAACTGACTAGCAAGCACTGGCACAATCAGCTTTTTTCTACAGTGCAGAACTAATTTATTTTAGCATATTGTTTAGGGACTTTGCGATAACTGCAAGGTGGATGTCTTAAAGACCCACTGACATGGTCCAAAGTACTTTTAAAAAACATAATTTATGACTAACAAGTATTCCAAAATGAGATTTAAAATTGTTGGCAAGTATCTAGGTTTTTAATAAAATGTGAATTTTAATGTGAATGACTCAACTTCCCTTCATGATTTTGAAGTGGCTGGAAGATACCGGAAGTGACGTAACACAGGGAGAAAGTGTAAGAACAAATACATACATTTTGATGGAGACAGGCCACCTTTAAAATGCCTCGTATTTGTGTTGTAGCTGGTTGTTCCATTCAGGCAAACAAAAATTACATAATTTCCCCCAAGACAAAAAAATGCAACTTATATGGGAGAAACAATTTAAAACAGCAGAGGAAAGTGATGTATGTGGACATGGAAGTATATCTATATGTATTGCAAACTTTGTGCCTAATTGTTTTGAAGAGAGCCCAATTATGATGGCAGAGATGGGCATTGGTGTGAAAAGAATAAATATTTTAAAACCTACTGCGTTTCCAACTATTTTTTAATAAAATAGCTACTATGGGTCCACATCATTGTCTTGCTGCATGACCCACTTTCTGTTCGGGTTCGGCTCACGGACGGATGGCCTGACATTGTCCTCTAGAATCTTCTGATACAATTCTGATACATGTTTTATGAATGCTAATGCCAGCCCATCACCCCTTCCTCCCTTGCAAAAGACTGTATTATGCCATTGAACATCTGCAATTCCATACAACAGAAAGTTATGCTAGGACATAGATTGATGTTACAGCACTATTGGTAGTCCTTCTGTCATGGAATTGTGTCCACGATTTATCATCCATATACACTCCCCTTCATGTTCCCCACCCCCCACCCAACAGACTGACACACATCAAACATGTGGATGCCACACTAGACATTGATCATGGCAGTGGAATCCATAGAGGCACAGTGTGATGTTGGTGCCACTATTATGCATCATACCGCTTTGTAGTTTTCCAAACTTAACAAAAAACTGTGACATTTAAAAACGTGACGTTTCAAAATCCAACATGCCTTAAATAATACTATTATGGCGTCCGGGAAATGTTTGCGATGTTGTTCTGTAGCTTCTTTGATTACATGATAAATAAAACATCTAAATTGTGTTAATCTAGGGTTTTTTTTGTTTTTTTGTTTTGTTTTTTTTGTCTTAATCCCCCCCCAAAAATGTAGATGATGCAAAAGTTGTGGCCATAGCTGTACCTGCGGGGCTCCACCATGTTTCACAGTGTGGAACTGCTCCTCGAGCAGACCGGGCTGTTCGACCGAACAAGCAGAACACGTTCCACGGCAGGAAGGTGAACGATTTCGCAAAATCAGGTTGTCCAGTTCTGTTAGGTCTGTTCGGGCTCACGAAATTACGCCTTTAGTATTACATCTCCCAGCAGAGCAATCCCATGACCTTAACACCGACCTATTGCCAGACCGCTCGCTCTGTGTCCCGCCTCCAGATAGACAATCTGTCAGCTGTGATTTGAGCATTTGTGTTCTGATTGACAGTCCGCCAATACTACCTTGCTATGTTTTTTTTCTAATCCCAGTGGAGTAGACGGAACCTATATATTTATTTTACATCTAGTCATTAGAGTGTGCTCAGAAAAAAAATGAACTCGGGCCCGCCCCCCCACCCCCACTGCCCCCCCCTGCACCCCACTCGGTGGTGGCTGTCCAAATTCTTTCTTCATTAGATTTTGTTTTTTTTGCGAGAACAAAAGAACCTCCCGAAGGAAGATACGCCACGACAAAAGAAATAAAATTCTTATTTTTTTTTCACAAGAACGAAACAACCTCATGAAAAAAGAATTGAAAAGTCCTAAATCCTTTTTTGTCGGGTCCAATTTTTCTTTCGCACACATGATAAAAGATCAAAAGAATTGGCCCAACAAAAAAACAATTTAAAATCTATATTTCTTAATATTGTATAATATATTTTTTTAAAAGATACCTGGCAAGGGGCTCCCGAGTGGCGCATTCGGTAAAGGCACTCCACGTGGAGTGCAGGATGCACCCAATAGCCTGGATGTCGCCAGTTCGAGTCCAGGCTATTCTACTGCCGACTGTGGACGGGAGCTCCCAGGAGGCACACAATTGGCCGAGCATCACCCAGTGGGTTGGGGGGAAGGGTGTAGGTTAGCCAGGGTGTCCTCGGATCACTGCGCACCAACGACCCCCCGTGGTCTGGCCGGGTGCCTGTAGGCTTGCCTGTAAGCTGCCCAGAGCTGCGTTGTCCTCCAATGCTGTAGCTCTGAGGTGGCTGCATGTGGGCCTGCAGTGTGTAAAAGAAGTGGTCGGCTGACGGCACACGCTTCAGAGGACAGCGTTTGTTCATCTTCGCCACTCCCAAGTTAGCACGGGGGTGATAGCGGTGAGCTGAGCCTAAAAAAAATAATTGGCTATTCCAAATTGGGGAAAAAATGATAAAAACAATTGGCGACTACTAAATTAAAAAAAAGGCACATGGCAAACCATCAGGTGTCCATTGAGTGCAACCGACCCACTGTGGTGTCATCTGTAGCCCAGCTTATGACTTATAACATTTAAAAAAACAAAAAAAATAACAAACATGGAACAAGATAGCGACCTCGTGAAAAAAGAATTTCCTCTGACGACAAAAGAATAGGGTCTGATGAAAATGTATTCGTAATGGCCACATTCTTTATTCGTATCAGATATCTATAAAAAAGTGGAAATCCCATTGAAAACAATGGAGGGATGAAAATGTGAATAACTTTTGAACAGATGAATATTTTTACACGAAAACAAATGTAGGTATACCACAAAAAAAAAATCTGTTTAAAATTCCAAACTGTCGTGGCACAAGGCAAACGGATTGCTTTTTTTTGCATTATTTCACAATCTGTATGCACAAGTGGCTGAAATACTACTGTCCACATCAAGAGATCTGCCTCCAGAGGACGGTGCATACCGCATTTCAGGTAAATCCATCAAATGACTTAAAAGTTATTAAAGGGCAAAAATTTGAGTTTAACATTGAATCCATGGTCAGTCCCTACTATAACTACCGTGCCCCTAATATTATATATATACATCCTTAAAACGAAGGTTGACTTATGCCAGCGAATTGCACACTATCCATTTGCAAGTTACCAGTTGCACAGCTGGTGTTGTCAGTAGCTGAATTCTTCTTCTGATGCAGTACACAAGTATTCCAACAGAAAGGAAAACAAATCCTTTAAATAAACTTTCACAAAAATCTGCATGTTCCAAGCAGGGGAAAACAACCCAGAAGAATTGACTCAGTTTAATATGGTAACATGATTCTTGAATGCAACGTGCTCTTGAAATGTCTTCTTACTGAAACTTTGTTCGCATTGTTGTTCTTTCAGCTGTGGCTCTCACTGTTTCTGTAGACTGCACCTTGAAGGAGTTCTTTCAAACTGGGCTCTTGCTAAACTGGACAGAATCAGTGGAGGCATGCAGACAGAACGTCACTGAACTGGTCACCATGCAAAGTGAAGAGGAATACCAGGAGTTTTGGTCATACATTAATCTTTATGAAGGGTTGTACTGGATTGGTCTCCAATTCAACAGTATCAATAGCAATAATACTTGGGAATGGGTTAATGGAAACCCCACTACGTACAGCCACTGGGATGTCCCTCCTACTGGTGCGGGATGTGGAGCATTTAACTCTTCGAGTGGTGGTTGGTTTATAGATAATTGCTCATCCAAATTGATGAGTGTTTGTCAAGGTAAATACAAGTTTATAAGTTTGATATAAACTACAGTATTTGTTACGTTTCTACAAAATGTTTTATTTAAACTGCAATATTTCTGTAATATTTCTACAAAGTGTTAACTAAAATTCAGAATTGAAATGAAAACGTTTGGCCCTGTAACTGGAATGGCATTTGCCTAATATGGCAACTCACACCAATCTATTAATGGCCAATCTGTGGGTTTTGGGATTTTGGGGAAAAGTTGTGTTAAAACAGTGTTTCATTGCCCATCATTCTGAAGCTGTATATACATTTTCAAATTATTATTATTATTATTCCGGCGCGATCACATTCTATGTTATATATTGTGGCAGGATGACAGAGGTTTGAGGCTCAGAGACAGTGGAAGGGGCAAAATAATGGTCTTTATTCAACAAAAAATAATCAAATAAACAGGCACAAGGGCCAACAAAAAGGTTCAAACAAAATACAGAAATGTAGGCTGGGCATTAGCCTTCACTACAGTTTCTTTTTCAAAAAACTAAACAGCACAGAACACCAACAAACAAAACTCACCCAAAAACTCCTCTCTCCAACAAAGGGTTTCAGCTGCCCTTTTATAGTCTGTGGCTGGAGCCCAATTAACTAATAATTAACAATTAAACACTTAAGGCTCCAGCCACATTCTCACATGTATTTTGCAGGGAGGAATTTAACCCCCTCCCTGCCAATCCAAAACAAACCAAGAAATCACAAAAACATAATGACAACAGTAAAACTAACAATAACAACAAACACATATTTATAGGGGCGAGCTGGCACCCCATCACATATATATATATATATATATATATATATATATATATATATATATATATATATATACAGTACTGTGCAAAAGTTTTAGGCAGGTGTGAAAAAATGCTGTAAAGTAAGAATGCTTTCAAAAATAGACATGTTAATAGATTATATTTATTATTATTATTATTATTTATTTCTTAGCTGACGCCCTTATCCAGGGCGACTTACAATTGTTTTTACATACAATTACCCATTTATACAGTTGGGTTTTTACTGGAGCAATCTAGGTAAAGTACCTTGCTCAAGGGTACAACAGCAGTGTCCCCACTGGGAATTGAACCCACGATCCTCCGGTCAAGAGTCCAGAGCCCTAACCACTACTCCACACTGCTGCCACACTGCATTTTGTTAATTTATCAATTAACAAAATGCAAAGTGAGTGAACAGAAGAAAAATCATCTGCCTTCAAAACAGCATCATTTTTTCTAGGTACACTTGCACAAAGTCAGGGATTTTGTAGGCATATAGTCAGGTGTATGATTAAACAATTATACCAAACAGGTGCTAATGATCATCAATGCAATATGTAGGTTGAAACACAATCATTAACTGAAACAGAAACAGCTGTGTAGGAGGAATAAAACTGGGTGAGGAACAGCCAAACTCAGCTAACAAGGTGAAGTTGCTGAAGACAGTTTACTGTCAAAAGTCATACACCATGGCAAGACTGAGCACAGCAACAAGACACAAGGTAGTTATACTGCATCAGCAAGGTCTCTCCCAGGCAGAACTTTCAAGGCAGACAGGGGTTTCCAGATGTGCTGTCCAAGCTCTTTTGAAGAAGCACAAAGAAACGGGCAACGTTGAGGACCGTAGACGCAGTGGTCGGCCAAGGAAACTTACTGCAGCAGATGAAAGACACCTGCAGAGTTCCTTCAAAAACTGTGTGCAAGTGTACCTAGAAGAATAGATGCTGTTTTGAAGGCAAAGGGTGGTCACACCAAATATTGATTTGATGTAGATTTTTCTTCTGTTCACTCACTTTGCATTTTGTTAATTGATAAATATAAACTATTAACATGTCTATTTTTGAAAGCATTCTTACTTTACAGCATTTTTTCACACCTGCCTAAAACTTTTGCACAGTACTGTATATATTAAAATAATAATAAAACACAGCTTTCAGTATAAGTAATTGTGATGTCCCAATAATATAGTTAAAAGTGTGATGTAAGCCAAATGAATGTCATTTTGAAAGTTGTATGTGCTGTACTGGGTAGTAACAGAAACAAGTTGTGTTTTATGTGAGTCTGAAGGCGCGCTTCAGTGAGCGATAACTTAGCAACAGAAGTACAGTCCATTTTACAACTCTAAAAAGTAACAGCTTGCATTTTGAATTTATCACGGATCGATTTATTGTTAAATGAGAAGGGTTTATTTACAGATATCAAATTAATTTCAAGATATCTGCAAATGATTTACATTCGTCTTGAAATATTTCAAGATATCTTAAAATGCAATTTGAGATATCTCTAAATGATAATTTGGCTTACCATACACACCCACTCCGTAATTGCTGTACAAGGCTAATGCATTGATTTTACTGGAATGAATTACGTACGGTTTATGGATAATAAATGATGCAATGGATGCAGTGAACAGTGGCCTTTAGAGTGACTAAAATAGCTAGAAAAAGCATTGCAGATAATCTAATCAGAACCACTTCTCCTTTCTCTCTCAGCCCCGTACCCAGTAACAGGTTTAACTGCAGTCTCTATGGAAAACACTGTTTCTCTGAGCTGGAGCAGTCCTTCCCAGCTGTATGACGTCCCACACTTCTTTATCATAACCTACTCCAACTCCAATTCCGACGATGAAGGCTCAATCAATACAACCTCCAATTCCATTGTCTTCTCTAACCTGAGCCCAGGAAGACAGTACGTCTTCAAAGTCTGTACCACGGAAAACAACACGTTCCCCTGGAGCCAGCCTACCTCAACTTCAGTCTACATAAGTACGATTTATTTACTGAAGATCTCTTCTTGTTTTGAAGTGAATGTTATTGTATCAGTATGTAGAATTAGTCAAGAGTGCAAAAGATAATCTAATACAGTGCACTATTTGTGTTGCGACGCCATTCTTCCTCATCAGTATGACTGTGTGCCACAGCCTGTTAAATACAGCTATATTGTATTGTACTGTTTACAATATCATTTTACAAAGCCATGTCTGGAAACAGCAAGGTGTTTGTGTGGCCTGTCCAAACTCAATACATATATACTAGTCTGAAGGAAATTGGGTAGCTGTTCTAGACCGTCACATTCAGGAGCACTAAAACATTTTTTTTTCCTTAGTCCCATCCCCACCTGGAGAGATAAGCATAGACTCTGTGGGCACAGTCTCGGTTTCCCTGAGCTGGGGCAACCCTGCCGATATGAAGGGTGTCCAGTACAGCTTTATCATGAGTTGTTATGGGTCTTTTTGTGGTGACCAACACCCCATCACTACGACCTCCTATTGTAACCTTAAGATGGTCCAAGATAGATCTGTGCTAATCAGGGTCTGTGAAACCAGTCGTTTCATTTTTCAAGGCATTTATATTTATTATTTCATATGGATCCTCTGTAATGGGTAATAAATGTAACACATACATGTGGGCCGCCAGAGGTTAATGGAAGAAAACCTGACAAAAAAATAAAGGATTCAGGGAGACCGAAATCTCATGAGCAATATCAATAATTTTAGTCTTTTAATTATTATAATAATTCTGATAATTATTATCAATAAATGTATTATTGTCAATATTCTGACCTTACAATGTTTTGATAATCTCTCTTCATGTAGACAACCTGTTGTCTAAGAGTTGTCAAGGCCAATTAGATTAGTTCCCTCAGTCTATCCTCATAACTAAAGGTTTTATTTTCAAACAGGGAGAATGTTTGTTTGTATAAAACGGAGCAGAGCAAGGTCTTGAGAAATATGATTCCAATTTACATAATGTGTAAACTGATATATTTTATTTTCTCTTACAGACCCACCCCCACCTGGAAAGATCTTGCTACACACTGTGGAAAATGACTTGGTATCCCTGAGCTGGGGCAATCCTGTCGGTATGGATGAGATACCACACAGCTTTAACGTCTCCTATTCCTGCTCCTTATTGGGACACTACGGCTGGACCACAACACCCTACAATTCCACCACCCTCTCTAACATGAAAATGGATTGCAAGTACGTCTTCAATGTCACCACCATGCAGGACAACGGGGGCAAGAGCACACCTGCTTCAATATCTTTGTACATAAGTAAGGATGAATGCTTTACAGTGAAACACATGCAGATGCTGACCATTAAAAAAATTCAATTGTATTAAAATAAAAATAGTGAGTTATCGGTAACACTTAACATTAAGTTTTTCTAATTACAGTGTATTGACTAGTTAATTAGTAAGTACATGTGTACTTACACATAATTACAATGTTGTTATGCATTTTTGCAGTGTATTTAAGGTGTACATATTTTGCATGATATAACCTTATCCCTAACCATAACTCTAAACCCAACCCTAACCCTTTTGTGATATCTGTGTACTTACATATGTTGTGCAAAAAATCCACATTAAGTACATTGTAACTTTGCATAACATCGTAATTATGTGCAAGTACTCATGTATTTACTAAGTAACTACTATGTAAATACACAGTAATTAGGGACAATTAATGTAAAGTATTAAAATGACACTTTTACATACCTATTTAAGGTTCTTTGCATTGCATAAATTGTGTGTGTCTGTAGTTTAAATCCACAAAACGAGAGGAGGCCATTCAGCCCATATTGCTTGTTTGGTTGTTAGTAGCTTATTGATCCCAGAATCTCATCAAGCAGCTTCTTGAAGGATCCCAGGGTGTCAGCTTCAACAACATTACTGGGGGGTTGGTTCCAGACCCTCACAATTCTCTGTGTAAAAAAGTGCCTCTATTTTCTGTTCTGAATGACCCTTTATCTAATCTCCATTTGTGACCTCTGGTCCTTGTTTCTTTTTTCAGGTCAAAGAAGTCCCCTGGGCCTATACCTTTTAGGATTTTGAATGTTTGAATCAGATCGCCGTGTAGTCTTCTTTGTTCAAGACTGAATAGATTCAATTCTTTTAGCCTGTCTGCATACGACATGCCTTTTAAACCCGGGATAATTCTGGTTGCTCTTCTTTGCAATCTTTCTAGAGCAGCAATATCCTTTTTGTAATGAGGTGACCAGAACTGAACACAGTATTCTAGGTGAGGTCTTACTAATGCATTGTAGAGTTTTAACATTACTTCCCTTGATTTAAATTCAACACTTCTCACAATATATCCGAACATCTTTTTGGCCTTTTTTTATAGCTTCCCCACATTGTCTAGATGAAGACATTTCTCAGTCAACATAAACTCCTAGGTCTTTTTCATAGTTCCCTTCTTCAATTTCAGTATCTCCCATAAGATATTTATAATGCACATTTTTATTGCCTGCATGCAATACTTTACACTTTTCTCTATTAAATTTAATTTGCCATGTGTCTGCCCAATTCTGAATGCTGTCTAGATCATTTTGAATGACCTTTGCTGCTTCAACAGTGTTTGCCACTCCTCCTATTTTTGTGTCGTCTGCAAATTTAATGAGTTTGCTTACTATACCAGAATCTAAATCATTAATGTAGATTAGGAATAGCAGAGGACCTAATACTGATCCCTGTGGTACACCACTGGTTACCTCACTCCATTTCGAGGTTTCTCCTCTAATCAGTACTTTCTGTTTTCTACCTGTTAACCACTCCCTAATCCATGTGCATGCATTTCCTTGAATCCCTACTGCGTTCAGTTTGAGAGTTAATCTTTTATGTGGGACTTTGTCAAAAGCTTTCTGGAAATCTAAATAAACCATGTCGTATGCTTTGCAGTTATCCAATCAATGTATGCACTATGGAAATTCATGGAAATTCATAAGTTGTTTAGTTACCAGTCCCTATATGTGAAGAAAGTGAAGAAAGTTGAATCAGTCTTGTAAGGAAGAATTATATAGCTTTCTCAGCTTGGTTAAAACATTTCCATTTAGAAGTTTGAGATCTGAAGTGTAGTCCTCTCCATACAAGATTGTTAAAGAAAAACAACATGGCTTTTTCTTCAGAACTCCATGTCCCAACAATGCAATGGAAACACTCACCAAGAGGTTAAGGTTAGGGTTATGTTTTAGACCAAGGGGTTTCCTGTTCTTGTTACAGGCTACAGCAGCGCCAACTTGAACTGGTTTAAAAAGCTGCACGACCTGGGCTACGACCGGCAGCTCTTTTGGATCGACCTCCGGGGAATCCGTCTCCCCGAGCTGCCGGTCTTTTACCAGGACCTGCTCAGGACCCGGAGCATGTTTTCTATCGGCCGAGACGCCGTTCCGACCGAGGGCGAAGGACTCCTGCTGGAGCCCCTGCTGCACAACCCCCACCTGGGTGCGCAGGCGTTGGAGTCCCCCTCGGTGCGGTGCGCGCTGATCTCGGCCAAGGTGACCAGAGTCTGGGATCTCCTGGATCGCGAGCGGTCCGGGTGGCTGACGCCCGAGTCGCTCGTCGCCAGGGCGGCTCGGGCGACCGTCAGGACGGCCGGCCGCGCGATCCGGGAGTGCAAAGCAGCGTTGCACCCAGACTCTGTCAGGTATCTCGAGGGAGTTCTCAGGACCGGGGAGCCATCTTCCATCCCCCCCCCTGCCCCCGGCTCTCCGGTCCTGCTGATCGAACCCAAGGCGCGAGCCCCCCCTCGGCCTCCCCTCGAGAACAACCTGAGCAGGATCTCGCAGTTCTCCTCGACGCCCCTCCGATCGGCGTCGAGGAGGACCCTGTACGCGATGACGCTCCACACCCTCCACTTCCTCGCCCTCGTCTCCCGCCGAGACACCGCTTGGCGGGAGACCCTCCGACCACCGGAGGGCGTCGGTCCCCAGTGGGAGGCCCTGTACTCCCCGCTGGTCTCCAGGGGAGCTGGGGACTTGGGGTGGAGGGTCCTGCACGGAGAGCTCGCGTCAGGAGAGATCCTGCGTCACTTTACCGACTCGGACGCCGCATGCCCTTTCTGCGGTCAGTCCGAGTCGGTAAGCCACATTTATTTTTTGTGCGCCAGGCTGCAGCCGTTTTTTCTTTTATTGAGAAACCTTTTGCTGCAGTTCTGGCTGCATTTCTCCCCAACCCTCCTCATTTTCGGGCACCCTGTTCATGGCTCCACCAAGAAGAGGGACCTCCTCGTGAATCTGCTCCTGGCTCTTGCTAGACTCGCCATCTACAAGACCAGGAAGCGTAAGATGATCGGGGAGGGTCTCTTTGACTGTGGGGCCATGTTCAGGGCCCTTGTCCGATCCCGGGTTAAGTTAGAGCACGCCCACGCGGAGTCTGCTGGCGACATGGCCACCTTTGTCGACCAGTGGGCTCTAGGGGGCGTGCTCTGTACCACCTCCCCTTTGGTTTTGCTTATTTAATTTACAGTCCTTTTACCGGTTTTTCTGTTTATTAGTTATCGCCCAGTCTTGTTAGCACCCCTTTATAGAGGTGCTAGTCGGTGTAGTCCGCCCTCTGGGCAATAAATAGGACTGGTTTAAAAAGCACTTTGGTATTAAGTAACTTTAGTATTCTTCAGTTTACTTCTGCTTCGTTTATTTTTAGCATACTTTTAGATTTATTAGCAACAAAGTCTTTTTATTCATCTTTTGAATTAAGATATTTTCTTAAAGAAGTTGTTTTCTTGTTGTACAGCAGCTGTGTTTTACTTTTCGTTCCTTGAAGTTAGACTGTTGAGTTTGAGAATCCAATTGTCCCCACTTAGTTGTTTCTGTGTAGCTTTTCCAAGAGTAGTATTGTCTTTTGATTTGTTTGAGAGAGAATACTTGGAGATTGAGTCCTTGAAGTAGTTTGTGATATTTTTAATTGAGCTCTTTTTTAGATTCTGTGCTGCAAGCATTTTTATAACGTGAGAATAGGTGTAACTCTCAAATTATTGTCATTCAATTGGCCGACTCTGCTAGACATTCCATTGGTAAACTCTCCATCAGGTAATTGTATTGGTTGTTTTGAATGCAAGCAGATGACAAACTTCATTACAAAGTACCATCCCATCTTCATTTGTACATCACAGAAAATGCATTCAGTTAAAATACAATTTTTACTTAAAATTCATTTTTACTTAATAATTACATTTCTATTTTCCTGATGTGATTTCTCACAATGCAGTACCAAAATAAATCCAAGTCACGTAATTATCATTCTAATTAATTTGATTTTAATCCATTTCCAGAATGATAAATTACTTAATTATTAGTGATTTAAGTATGGCTTTTAATACACTATTTTCTAGGTTTCTAAATTTAAGAATTCACAAGAATATCATTTTTATAACAGTAAATATAAGTCACCATTGAATACAATGTTAATTTAATTCCAAACTGAACCATCTCCATCATCCACTGGATGGCAGTATGACACCATTTTGACCAGATCTGACTTGATGTCTGGTGTGAAATGTTTTATTTGAAGCTCGATACTTAATCTGATAAAGATTTGAATTTGTTTAGCAGTCTCACATCTGATTGCTCTTCACAGCAGGAAACTATTGTAAAACCATTTATAATCCACTTAAGACTGGCTGACCAACACAGCAGGGGATTTAGCTTAACAAATGGCTTACATGAGTTTATCCAGATCTCTTGTCAGAGTTGTCTTAGAAATAAAGATTCAATAGGTACATTTTCATTTAAGCAAATATAAACTGTACTTTCTACACCACACTACAAAATCTCACAAGATTTAAGAACATAAGAACATTTACTAACTCATCCCGCCAATCAGTGTTTTTCCAGTTCCTCATAGCTGACTGATCTCAAAACGGCTCTTGGGTCTTAAAGGATCCCAATGATTCAGCATGAACAACATGGCTAGTAACCACATTCCACACCCTCACCACTCTGGGTGAAGAAGTGTCTCCTCCTACACTCTGTCCTAAATATCTACTTATTTTCTAACTGTGCCCTCTGGACCTGGTTTCAGCGCTACACTAAGTATTGGTTATAGTTAACTTTGTCAACTCCTTTAAACATTTTAAAGAATTCAAATAAATCCCCCATTGATTATTTTAATGTCCCAATAAGATCCAAACAGGATTCCACTTGGCCAGATAGAGGCAATGTGTTTTTTTAAGCTGCGCATGCTTATTGTTCACTAGGTGTTAAACAAAATATCGATTAAGAGACCTCTCTCATTGTGGTGCATTAGGAGAGATAGTAAAATGTCAAAAGCGCTTCAAAAGTTCAATAATGTCTGTCAATAATAATAATAAAAAAGTATGAATAAAATTCTGTTTGATGTTTATGAAACTGTTCTGGACTGTAATAGCATGTTTTAAAAAACAAAGAAAAGTTAGCTAATCCAGCATGTCCTCTTAATTTTTTTTAGTACCACCTCCACCTGGAAAGATAATATTAGGCGCTACAGAAAGTAACACGGTTTCCCTGAGCTGGGGCAGTCCTGTGGGTATGGATGATATCCCACACAGCTTTATCATCTCCTACTCCAACTCCTTGGATCACTACAACTGTACCACAGCACCCTCCAATTCCACCAACATCTTTAACATAAAACTGGATTGCACGTACACCGTCAATGTCACCACCGTGCAGGACATTGGAGGCCAGAGCACACCTACTTCAATGTCCTTCTACATAGGTAAGGATGAGTGCTTTTCCACTTTGGCCCTGTCTCTCTTTCTCTACTTATAAATGCATTGTTCTCTATATACACATGTAATTAATGTGATATTTTAACATTGTGAATTACCTGTAATTTGTATACAATTTTATGTAACTGATTGAGATAATGTAGACCAGTTCAGTAGCAAATTGACATGCCTAAGAAAACCATGTCTATAGAAATCCATTTAACCCTTTGCGGTCCATTGTCGGACTGGGTCCGACATTGCAATTATTCCTCTCAGGTCCTTTGTTGGACTGGGTCCGACATCATTATAGCAACGCAAAAAACGGGTTTCTAGTCGTTTTTTCTCCGGAAAAGCTGAGAAAACCATTCAATTGCCGAGTGGGAGCGACAGGAGCCGAAACAAGTCGGGAAAAAAAAAAAGGCGTATCACATGAATAGTCATATATGGCCCTGGTATCAGATAACAGGGCGGTCATAGTAAACAAGCTGCCTGAGTGCGTCAGCGCACAGAGACTATCATGGACATTTGCAGAGCTTTTTTCAGATGTTATAGTAATAAAATAATGACTTTGATCGCAATATTGAGGAGTTTGGTGATAAAACGAGTGATCCGGAGATGATTGATCGGTATGTACGACTATTATTTTTATTATTATTTATTTCTTACATAGATGAAAGCGATAGCGAAAGAAAGGGTGTGGCGGGGCTGGAGAAGCCTAGTGAGTGCTTTGTTGATATGCAGGGCCATTTAAACCTGTTTGACTGTGGAAAAAAAATACATTTTAAACAGCGCGTCTAAAATTAACTGCGTGTGTGAAAATAAATTGGACCTGACGTGCCTGACGCGCACTTAATAAATGGACTGCAAAGGGTTAAAAAATGTTTTAGACAGCTAGTTAAAAATAACATATCACTGAAATCTGTTGCGGAGTGTGTCTGGAGGTGGTTTGAACAGAAAATGTTTATTCTTGCTTTTGAATTTAATGTACTGTGTATATATAGTATTAAACACTTGCAGTTTCATTTTCTTTAAAGCCATTGGGTGCATTGCACAGCCTGTTGTCATCATGTGTCTATTGTAGAAATGCACAGCTCATATTTTCATTTTCTTTCTTTTAAAAAAGCAGAAATCACTAACTATATTAAATTGGAAATTGCTTGCTTTTTAGGTGTCAGGATGTTATTATGTACTTATGTTTGGGGTGTTGAGTGTGACCCCTCCTTTAATTTAACATTGTGTCATTTTGCAGGAAGTGGTTTAAACATTACCAAATTGTGATTCACTTGACAGTCTCAATAATATGGTCATACTATAATAGAGATAACAAATTAAATAAAAGATACATCATGAAAACGTGTCAGCTCATAGAACTGTACTACAATAATGTCTTCTCATTTCCCTTGTAGCGCTGGGATCTGGAAATTCCGGGGGAGGCTCCGTAGATCCTGGTTGGTACACTTTTATAGTTTACATCCCCCACTCTCTCTCTTATCTCTTGGCTAGAAGCTTACTTTCTTGAATAGGAACCAGTATTAACACCATATCTCCTGGCTCAAACACTCAAAGTTGTGCTGCCTTGCTGTAAGAAAGTTTCTGAGCTGCTTGTGCTTTCTCTAAATGTTCTTTAACCCTTAGTGGTCCATTTATTCAGCGCCTCTCAGGGGTGTCAGGTCCAATTTATTTAAACATGCTGTTTATTTTACACGCACTGTATAAAAGTATTTTATTTCACAGAAAAACAGGTTTAAAAGGCACTGCATATCAACAGGACACTCAGTACTGCATCTCCAGCCCCTCCCCACACCTTGTTCACTGTATTTTTCACATACCTCTTCATAGTCATGCATACTGATAAATCATCTCCTGAACACTCTTTTTATCACCAAACTCCTCAGTAATGCGATCCAAGTCATTATTGTATTACTATACCATCTCAAAAAGCTCTGCAAATGTCTGTGATATTCTTTGAGCACCAGATGCAGAAGCAGCTCCCTTGTTTGCTTATGTCCGTGTTATCTCTGTGGTGCCGGGGCTATGTTTATTGCTCAGAGCTGCCCCTTTCATTATTCTTTTTTTCCCTGACTTCTCTCGGTTCCTATCGGTCTCACTCGGCCATTGTTTTGTCTGCTTTTTCCGGGGAAAAAAACGATTAGAGACCTGTGTTTGATGTCTTTTTGATGATGTCGGACAGGGTCCGACATCGGACCGGAAAAGGAAAATTGTAATGTCAGACCTGGTCTGACATAGGACCACAAAGGGTTAACAATGGGGGTCCCTCATATGTGTGACATGGTCTACCAAGTTTCTCAGTTTATTAGGCTCCTCTTTCCAGACCTTTTTAGCGAGATCTAAGATCCCTCTGGGCTCTCTCTCTGAAAGAGTAGTTCAAAGGGGAGAACCCCGTGGTCTGGGGCGTCTCTCTGACGGCAAACATGAGGCATGGTAACAACATGTCCCAGTTCCGTCCATCCCTTTCAATCACCCTTCTGAGCATTGAAGCGCTCAACGCGTCCATCGGTCTGGGGTTGGTACACAGATGTTTTAAGTGATGTTACTTTTAATAAAGTATCAAGGTCTTCCATAATGCGGAAGACAAAAGGAGTTCCCTGAATTGTTATTTATCCGGGACTACCTACTCTGGAGAAGCTGCAAAGCAATGGTTATGGAGGAGGTATTTCACAAGGGAATCGCCTGAGGGTAGCAAGTGGCATAGTTGAGGATCACTAGAATATATGGGTGTCCTAGTGCCAATTTCTCTAAGGGTCCCACTTGGTCCATCTCACAGGGCGCTACTATTTGACAATCTGGGCAAGAAGTACAATATTGCATACATAGATATGCAATATCCTATCCAATAAAAAGGTTTTAAAACACTCCTGTGTCTTATCTACTCCCTGGGAATGATCTAGCCCCAAAAGTATCTTTCTATGGGGCCTCCAGGTGCTGTTCATGCTCCATGCAATCCTTTTTTTTTAAATCACTGTTTAGAGCAAAATGAGGGTAAACATTTCACTTCCGACCGGCTACTGTACCTCCATTAATAACAGTTATAGTGTGATATAGGTTCTTTAATGTCCTTGACCTATTCTGTATCCCTGATACACACCAATGTCTGCAAAAGCCAAATCTCTCCCACTATCAGTCAAATCTACACCTATATTTTCATGAGGTTCTTTGTTACCACAGGCTTCCTCAATTTCCTGCTCCGTGCATTGGGTGGCCCTTCCCTTAGCCCTTTGCGGTCCATTTATTAATCGCGCGTCAGGCACGCCAGGTCTAATTAATTTTCACACGCGCAGTTAATTTTATACGCGCTGTTTAAAAGTATTTTTTTTCACAGTAAAACGGGTTTAAATGGCCCTGCATATCAACAAATCACACACTAGGCATCTCCAGCCCCTCCCCAGCCTTTTGTTTGCTATAGCGTTCAGCTGTGTAAGAAATAAATAATAATAATAATAATAGTCGTACATACCGATCGATCATCTCCAGATCACTCGTTTTATCACCAAACTCCTCAATAATGCGATCCAAGTCATTATTTTATTACTATAACATCTGAAAAAAGCTCTGCAAATGTCCATGATAGTCTCAGTGCGCTGACGCACTTAGCCAGCTTGTTTATTATGGACGCCCATTATCTGATACCTGATACCATGTATGACTATTCATGAAATACGCCTTTTTTTTTTTTTTTTTTTTTTTCCGACTTGTCTCGGCTCCTGTCGCTACCACTCGGCAATTGAATGGTTTTCTCGGCTTTTTCCGGAGAAAAAACGACTAAACACCCGTTTATTGCGTTGCTATAATGATGTCGGACCCAGTCCGACAAAGGACCTGTGAGGAATAATTGCAATGTCGGACCCAGTCCGACAATGGACCGCAAAGGGTTAGTTCAGTATTTGGACCCCTGTCCTAGAAACACTGAGGCACTGGTCCCTATAGCCCACCATACTTTCTTTAGTCCACTGTCCTTTCTCATTTTTAGATTTCCTCTGCTTGGGGTTCAGTCAAAATAACTTGATGTCCTCTAAAAGAAAATATCTTTATGATGCTACTCTGGTCTTGACCTGAGGGTCGGTCTTCTCCTTACAAGTTCTTGCCCTCCATAACTGTTCAGATTTGGGCAATCTTGTCCTAAAATTACCATTTGCGGAAGGGTAAAGACAATTATAGCCATTATTTGTACTGCCTTGTTTGCCACAGTCAATGTTAACTTGGCAGTGGGGTATGTTTTGACATCCCCATGTACACATGCCATTTTTACTTTTACATTTGCCTCTAATTGGTCTGGGCAAACAAATTTTTTGGCTGCCAGGTATCATGCTTCCTGTGTCTAATAAGGCTATTGTCCTGTTCAAAAAATGCAAAACAAGTCAATATAACAGTGAACAGAAACCAGAAAACAATCACCTCCACCCCACTTTTCCACTTTGGCCCTGTCTCTCTTTCTCTACTTATAAATGCATTGTTCTCTATATACACATGTAATTAATGTGATATTTTAACATTGTGAATTATTATTATTATTATTTATTTCTTAGCAGACTCCCTTATCCAGGGCGACTTACAATCGTAATTACCTGTAATTTGTATACAATTTTATGTAACTGATTGAGATAATGTAGACCAGTTCAGTAGCAAATTGACATGCCTAAGAAAACCATGTCTATAGAAATCCATTTAACCCTTTGCGGTCCATTGTCGGACTGGGTCCGACATTGCAATTATTCCTCACAGGTCCTTTGTCGGACTGGGTCCGACATCATTATAGCAACGCAAAAAACGGGTTTCTAGTCGTTTTTTCTCCGGAAAAAGCTGAGAAAACCATTCAATTGCCGAGTGGGAGCGACAGGAGCCGAAACAAGTTGGAAAAAAAAAAAAGGCGTATCACATGAATAGTCATATATGGCCTGGTATCAGATAACGGGGCGGTCATAGTAAACAAGCTGGCTGAGTGCGTCAGCGCACAGAGACTATCATGGACATTTGCAGAGCTTTTTTCAGATGTTATAGTAATAAAATAATGACTTTGATCGCAATATTGAGGAGTTTGGTGATAAAACGAGTGATCCGGAGATGATTGATCGGTATGTACGACTATTATTTTTATTATTATTTATTTCTTACATAGATGAAAGCGATAGTGAAAGAAAGGGTGTGGCGGGGCTGGAGAAGCCTAGTGAGTGCTTTGTTGATATGCAGGGCCATTTAAACCTGTTTGACTGTGGAAAAAAAATACATTTTAAACAGCGCGTCTAAAATTAACTGCGTGTGTGAAAATAAATTGGACCTGACGTGCCTGACGCGCACTTAATAAATGGACTGCAAAGGGTTAAAAAATGTTTTAGACAGCTAGTTAAAAATAACATATCACTGAAATCTGTTGCGGAGTGTGTCTGGAGGTGGTTTGAACAGAAAATGTTTATTCTTGCTTTTGAATTTAATGTACTATGTATATATTGTATTAAACACTTGCAGTTTCATTTTCTTTAAAGCCATTGGGTGCATTGCACAGCCTGTTGTGCTGTTGTAGAAATGCACAGCTCATATTTTCATTTTCTTTCTTTTAAAAAAGCAGAAATCACTAACTATATTAAATTGGAAATTGCTTGCTTTTTAGGTGTCAGGATGTTATTATGTACTTATGTTTGGGGTGTTGAGTGTGACCCCTCCTTTAATTTAACATTGTGTCATTTTGCAGGAAGTGGTTTAAACATTACCAAATTGTGATTCACTTGACAGTCTCAATAATATGGTCATACTATAATAGAGATAACAAATTAAATAAAAGATACATCATGAAAACGTGTCAGCTCATAGAACTGTACTACAATAATGTCTTCTCATTTCCCTTGTAGCGCTGGGATCTGGAAATTCCGGGGGAGGCTCCGTAGATCCTGGTTGGTACACTTTTATAGTTTACATCCCCCACTCTCTCTCTTATCTCTTGGCTAGAAGCTTACTTTCTTGAATAGGAACCAGTATTAACACCATATCTCCTGGCTCAAACACTCAAAGTTGTGCTGCCTTGCTGTAAGAAAGTTTCTGAGCTGCTTGTGCTTTCTCTAAATGTTCTTTAACCCTTAGTGGTCCATTTATTCAGCGCCTCTCAGGGGTGTCAGGTCCAATTTATTTAAACATGCTGTTTATTTTACACGCACTGTATAAAAGTATTTTATTTCACAGAAAAACAGGTTTAAAAGGCACTGCATATCAACAGGACACTCAGTACTGCATCTCCAGCCCCTCCCCACACCTTGTTCACTGTATTTTTCACATACCTCTTCATAGTCATGCATACTGATAAATCATCTCCTGAACACTCTTTTTATCACCAAACTCCTCAGTAATGCGATCCAAGTCATTATTGTATTACTATACCATCTCAAAAAGCTCTGCAAATGTCTGTGATATTCTTTGAGCACCAGATGCAGAAGCAGCTCCCTTGTTTGCTTATGTCCGTGTTATCTCTGTGGTGCCGGGGCTATGTGTATTGCTCAGAGCTGCCCCTTTCATTATTCTTTTTTTCCCTGACTTCTCTCGGTTCCTATCGGTCTCACTCGGCCATTGTTTTGTCTGCTTTTTCCGGGGAAAAAAACGATTAGAGACCTGTGTTTGATGTCTTTTTGATGATGTCGGACAGGGTCCGACATCGGACCGGACAAGGAAAATTGTAATGTCAGACCTGGTCTGACATAGGACCACAAAGGGTTAACAATGGGGGTCCCTCATATGTGTGACATGGTCTACCAAGTTTCTCAGTTTATTAGGCTCCTCTTTCCAGACCTTTTTAGCGAGATCTAAGATCCCTCTGGGCTCTCTCTCTGAAAGAGTAGTTCAAAGGGGAGAACCCCGTGGTCTGGGGCGTCTCTCTGACGGCAAACATGAGGCATGGTAACAACATGTCCCAGTTCCGTCCATCCCTTTCAATCACCCTTCTGAGCATTGAAGCGCTCAACGCGTCCATCGGTCTGGGGTTGGTACACAGATGTTTTAAGTGATGTTACTTTTAATAAAGTATCAAGGTCTTCCATAATGCGGAAGACAAAAGGAGTTCCCTGAATTGTTATTTATCCGGGACTACCTACTCTGGAGAAGCTGCAAAGCAATGGTTATGGAGGAGGTATTTCACAAGGGAATCGCCTGAGGGTAGCAAGTGGCATAGTTGAGGATCACTAGAATATATGGGTGTCCTAGTGCCAATTTCTCTAAGGGTCCCACTTGGTCCATCTCACAGGGCGCTACTATTTGACAATCTGGGCAAGAAGTACAATATTGCATACATAGATGCCTATCTAATAAAAACGTTTTAAAACACTCCTGTGTCTTATCTACTCCCTGGGAATGATCTAGCCCCAAAAGTATCTTTCTATGGGGCCTCCAGGTGCTGTTCATGCTCCATGCAATCCTTTTTTTTTCAAATCACTGTTTAGAGCAAAATGAGGGTAAACATTTCACTTCCGACCAGCTACTGTACCTCCATTGATAACAGTAATAGTGTGATATAGGTTCTTTAATGTCCTTGACCTATTCTGTATCCCTGATACACACCAATGTCTGCAAAAGCCAAATCTCTCCCACTATCAGTCAAATCTACACCTATATTTTCATGAGGTTCTTTGTTACCACAGGCTTCCTCAATTTCCTGCTCCGTGCATTGGGTGGCCCTACCCTTAGCTCAGTATTTGGACCCCTGTCCTAGAAACACTGAGGCAATGGTCCCTATAGCCCACCATACTTTCTTTAGTCCACTGTCCTTTCTCATTTTTAGATTTCCTCTGCTTGGGGTTCAGTCAAAATAACTTGATGTCCTCTAAAAGGAAATATCTTTATGATGCTACTCTGGTCTTGACCTGAGGGTCGGTCTTCTCCTTACAAGTTCTTGCCCTCCATAACTGTTCAGATTTGGGCAATCTTGTCCTAAAATTACCATTTGTGGAAGGGTAAAGACAATTATAACCATTATTTGTACTGCCTTGTTTGCCACAGTCAATGTTAACTTGGCAGTGGGGTATGTTTTGACATCCCCATGTACACATGCCATTTTTACTTTTACATTTGCCTCTAATTGGTCTGGGCAAACAAATTTTTTGGCTGCCAGGGATATCATTCTTCCTGTGTCTAATAAGGCTATTGTCCTGTTCAAAAAATGCAAAACATGTCAATATAACAGTGAACAGAAAAAAAGCACTATTCAAAAGTTTTCAGAAAACAATCACCTCCACCCCATTTTTTAAAATTATTTGGGTCACTGTACAGCCTTGTGTCATGGTGTGCTTTTTTCAGAAATAAATGTACAGCTTTTTTATTTTTGAATATGTAATAAAATGATTTTGCTTCATTTAGAATATTTAACACTTAAGTGACTGATTTGTACTTGTTTAGACACGTTTAAACAAGTAGGTTTTGAGGTGGCCTCATACTGATAAAACTACAAAATACTGCACTAAAATAATGTTTTCTCATTTCTCTAGCAGAACCATCCCCACCTGGAGAGATCAGGATAGACTCTGTAGGAAACGACTCTGTTTCTCTGAGCTGGGGCCGTCCTGTCGGTATGGATGGGTTCCAGTACAGCTTCAACATCACCTACTCCTGCTCCTTCTGGGGTCACAGCGGCTCCACCAGTGCACCCTCCAACTCCACTGTCATCTCTAAACTGAGACCTGGAAGCGAGTATGTCTTCAATATCACTACTGTACAGGACACAGGGAGCCAGAGCACACCTGCTTCAATAACTCTCTACACCAGTAAGGATTTTTGTAAACTAGGAAGAAACGATTTAATCTAATAAACATATAATTGCCCATGTTTGGTGTTAAATTAAATATTACCCTAATTTGCAAAATGTGTTTTAAGATTTATTTTTATAAATAATAGGTAACACTTTACATAAAGTGTCTCTAATTACTATATATTTACATAGTAGTTACTTAGTAAATACATGTGTCCTTACACATTATTACAATGTTATTATGCATCGATACAATGTACTTAATGTATATTTGCTTGCATGATGTAATCCTAACCCAAAACCCTATCCCTAACTCTAAACCTAACCTAACTGTGTACTTACATATAATGTGCAAAAAAATCCACATTAAGTACATTGTAACTATACATAATAACCATAAAGTATTCATGTGTTTACTAAGCAACTACTATGTAAATACACAGTAATTAGAGACACTTAATGTAAAGTGTTACCAGAATGACACGTTTACATACCTGTTTTAGCTTCTTTCCATTGCATTAATTGTGTGTATTTTAAATCCACTTTTGTTAAACTGGTTGGCTACCAAATCTCACAAGATTTAAGAACATAAGAAAAACATAAAAACATTTATGAATGAGAAGGTCATTAGGCCCATCAGTGTTTTTTCAGTTCCTCTTATCTGACTGATCTCAAACATCACTTGGGTCTTAAAGGAGCCCAATGATTCAACATCAACAACATGGCTAGTAACCACATTCCATACCCTCACCACTCTTTGTGTGAAGAAGTGTCTCCTCCTACACTCTGTCCTAAATATCCACTTATTTTCTAACTGTGTTCCTGATAGAGGCAATGTGTTTTTTTAAAGCTGAGTATGCTTATTGTTCACTAGGTTGCACCCTGTTAAAACTTATTGTTAAACAATATATCGATTACGTGACCTCTGTGGTGACCTCTGTGGTGCATTAGGAGAGATAGTAAAATGTTATGAGCACGTCAAAAGTTCATTAATGACTGTGAATAATACAAATATGTCTAAAATACAGTTTGGTGTTCACTAAACTGTTCTGGACTGCAGTAGCATCTTTGAAAACAAACAAACAAACAAACAAAAATTAAACATTATTTCCTGGATGGTATGGAGCCAATACAGCATGTCTTCTTCATTTTGTAGAACCATCTTCACCCGGGGAGATAATGATAGTCTTTGTGGCAAGTGACTCTGTTTCCCTGAGTTGGGGCTATTCTGTGGGAATGGAAGATATTCTACACAGCTTTAACATCACATACTTCAGCTCCTTCTGGGGTCACCACGGCTGGACCACAGCACTGTCCAATTCCATCACCATCTCTAACCTGAGAGCGGGTAGCAAGTACGTCTTCAATATCACCACCGTGCAGGACAACGGGGGCCACAGCACACCTGCTTCAATATCCCTCTTCACAAGTAAGGATGAGTGTTTTTAAAAGGTTTGTTTTCTTCTTAATACTAAGACAGCCTTCTTCAGGTAAGGTTTAATCAAACAAGTTTTATTCAGGAACAAAGCAAATCCAAAGATAATACAGGATACAACAGCAACAGCACTGCAAGTAAACATACAGGTCTCAGCAGATAGAATCTGAGCTGGCGTCAGTGTAGATGTAGTTTTCTGAGACCTACGTCACAGCTACATCCAGAATATATCACATTTCAAGCCTATGTGCAGAAAATCACGATAGTTACACCCACAACCATAAGAAAAGCCTTTCCCCCTATCTCAGCTCTCTCAAAAAGAAACACATTTGAATTACTTTTACTCTGCTTCCCTACTCCACTGTCTCCTCTTCTATCTCCTGACTCCATGCATTTCCTATCTCTCCATTCTATGCTTTACAATCTGAGTGTCATATAATTCAAACACATCCATTCACACCTCTTTTACACACACAACCCAATTTTATGACCTGTGATGCATTCCAGGGCATGTGCTTAATTCATGCTGATTAGAGCTAGCTGTATGCAAACCTTGTCTAAGAATTCAATAAACCTTTATTTAAAAGCTTACAGTCTACATGCACAATATAACCTTATCCCTAACCCTAACCCAAACTGTAAAGCCTAACCCAGTGCTGGGCCCTGGTTCAAGACTGTGAAGTAGAACCCCCCCCCCCCCCCCCCCGAAAAAAATTTTGTTAAAAAAAATAATCAGTTTGATTAATAACTCTATTTATTTAAAATTCGAAAAATATCCACAGCTTCTAATTAGTCACAAACGTAGGCATCAATTGGATTTTTAAATGAATGCTATCAAGTGAAAAAGTTAGTATGAAAACGTTTCTATAAAAAAAACAAAAAACACACACGTCTGCATGTCAAAACATAGCCCACAGTACAAATTATTATTATTTGTTTATTTAGCAGACGCCTTTATCCAAGGCGACTTACAGAGACTAGGGTGTGTGAACTATGCATCAGCTGCAGAGCCACTTACAATTACGTCTCACCCGAAAGACGGAGCACAAGGAGGTTGCTCAGGGTTACACAATGAGTCAGTGGCTGAGGTGGGATTTGAACCGGGAACCTCCAGGTTACAAGCCCTTTTCTTTAACCACTGGACCACACAGCCTCCCAAATGCATGCGTTACAACTCATAAGCAAAAACAACATTCTATAAACACACTACAAACATCCCAAAAGCAAGCTTTTTTAAAATACTGAATTTTTAGCATCCATTAGTTAAGGTGGAATTTCGTGAATTTCGTTTTATGTTAAACAATACATCGATGTCATGAGCACTTCAAAAGTTCATTAATGTCTGTGAATAAAAAAAAGTATGACTAAAAAGTATGACTAAAATACAGTTTGATGTTCACGAACCAGTTCTGGACTGCAGTAGCATCTTTGAAAAAATCATTTTCTGGAAAAAAGTTAGCTAATACAGCACATCTTCTTCATTTTGTAGAACCGTCTTCACCTGGTGAGATAATGATAATCTCTGTGGAAATTGACTCGGTTTCCCTGAGTTGGGGTAATCCTGTCGATATGGATGAGATTCCACACAACTTTAACATCTCCTATTGCTCCTTCTGGGGTCACCACGGCTGGACCACAGCACTGTCCAATTCCATCACCATCTCTAACCTGAGAGCGGGTAGCGAGTACATCTTCAATGTCACCACCGTGCAGGACAACGGGGGCCAGAGCACACCTACTTCAATGTCCCTCTACCTAGGTAAGGATGAGTGCTTTACCACTCTGGTCCTGTCTCTGTTTCTCTACTTATAAATGCATTGTTCTCTATACACATGTAATTACTGTGATGTTATTAACATTGTAAATTACATATCATTTATGTAACTGATGGAGATAATGTAGACTACTTCAGTAGCAAATTTACGTGCCTAAGAAAACCATGTCTATAGAAATCCATCTAAAAATGTTTCAGACAGCTAGTTAAAAATAACACATCACTGAAATCTGTTGCCCAGTGTGTCTGGAGGGGATTTGAAAAGAAAATGAATATGATGATGTTTATTCTTGCTTTTGAATAAAATAATATAAATGTGCAATACTTTATGACTGTCCTTTGATGTAATATCTATATATTGTATTAAACACTTGCAGTTTAACTTTAAATCCATTGGATGCATTGCAGAGCCTGTTGTTATTCTGTGCCTATTGTGCAAATGCACAGCTTATATTTGTATTTTATTTCTTTAAAATACGGAACAAAGCAGAAATCACTATGTTAATTTGGATATTGCTTACTTCTTAGGTGTCAGAATGGTATTATGTACTTATGTTCGGGGTGTTGGGTGTGACCCCTCCTTTAATTAAACATTGTGTCACTTTACAGCAAGTGGATGGGCATATATTACAGGCAGGGAAACTAGAGGATGCTTCTAATGTTCACAGGGGGCTACTAGTTGACAAATCAGGACAAGAAGTACAATATTGTTGTATATCTTAATAGATGCCTATCCAATAAAAAAAAGTTTTAAAATACACAACTACTCCCTGGGCATGATCTAGCTACAAAATGCTCTTTCTATGGGGGCACCAGGAGCTGTTCATGCTCCATACCATCCTTTTTTATCACTGTTTAGAGCAAAATGAGGGTAAACATTTCAATTCCGACCGGCTACTGTACCTCCATTAATAACAGTTATAGTGTGATACAGGTTCTTTAATGTCCTTGACCTATTCTGTATCCCTGATACGTACCAATGTCTGCAAAAGCCAGATCTCTCCCACTATCAGTCAAATCTACACCAATATTTTCCATGAGGTTCTTTGTTACCACAGGCTTCCTTAATTTCCTGCTCTGTGCATTGGGTGACCCTGTCCTTAGGACCTCTGTCCTAAAAACACAGAGGCACTGGTCCCCATTGGTCTTTAGCCCACCATACTTTGTCTTTAGCCCACTGTACTTTCTCATTTTTAGATTTCCTCTGCTTGAGGTTCAGCCAAAATAACTTGATGTCCTCTAAAGGAAATATCTCTATGATGCTACTCTGGTCTGTTTTGACATCCCCATGTACACATGCCATTTTTACTTTTACATTCGCCTCTAATTGATATGGGCAAACTAATTATTTGTTCACCAAGGTTACCATAATTCCTGTGTCTAATAAGGCTATTGTCCTGTTCAAAAAATGCAAAACAAGTCAAGATAACAGTGAACAGAAAAAAAGAAAAGCACTATTCAAAGGTTTTCAGGAACCTCCCCTCCCGTGAAAAAGAACAACCCTTTGTCTATCACCATAGTCTTTATATAGGCTACAGCTGGGCCCCCAATTCCTAAACTGTTTGGTAAATATCCAGCTTTAGCCAATTCTCTTCGCACAACAATCTATAAAGAAAAATTCTGACAGGGTGAAAATGTAAAAATACCTTTTAAAATAACCACTTTTCTTTTGTGTTTCCATTCTGTTGATGGGGATAACTTGTTACCTCGTCACAAATTATATATATATATATATATATATATATATATATATATATATATATATATATACACACATACACATATATATATATATATATATATATATACACACATACACACATATATATATATATATACACACACATACACATACCTGCTTCAGAGTTGAATTGAAGAATAAATGTCCCGGTTTTTCACTCTGGAAATTTGGTAACCCTATAACCCTAATGTATACATCTTAAAACATTATCACTTTTTGGAAACTTTTGAAGATCATCTCAATTGAAGCCCAGCTAAAAACTTAGTAATTTTAGATGACTAGTCTAAATTGAGAGACCTTTGAAAAAACAGCTAAGTCTCAAGAATATAAATGTATGATAAGATGTGAATATCCATAAAGGTTTCCTTGGATACATTATCTACAGTATATTGTATTAAACACTTTCTGGTTCATTTTTTTCTTTTGAATATTTGGGTACACTTTATAGCCTCATGTCATGGTGTGCTTTTTTTAGAAATAAATGTACAGCTTTTTTTCTGTTTTTAAATATGTATAAAGCAATATTTGGGATTTTGCTTAATTTTGAATTAGCACTTAGGTGACCAATTTGTAAGGAGCAAGGAGCAAAACTCGGTTTGAGGTTTAGAGGGGCCTCGTCCACTGCATTTGGTTCAGTCATACAGATTAAAAAAATACGAATACGAAATACTGCACTAAAATAATGTCTTCTCATTTCTCTTGCAGACCCAAGCCCACCTGGAGCGATCAGTGTAGACTTTGTGGGAAGCGACTCTGTTTCTCTGAGCTGGGGTAGTCCTGTCAGTATGGATGGGGTCCAGTACAGCTTCAACATCACCTATTCCTGCGTCTTCTGGGGTCACAGTGGTTCCACCATCACACCCTCCAACTCCATTGTCATCTCTACCCTGAACTCTGGAAGCGAGTATATCTTCAATATCACTACTGTACAGGACACAGGGAGCCAGAGCACACCTGCTTCAATATCTCTCTACACCAGTAAGGATTGTCTTTACCATTTTAATTGTAAACTAGGAAGAAAAGATTTAAACCAATAAAACATATAATAACCCATGTTTGGTGTTAAATTACAAATTACCCTAAAAATATAGTTAAATACTAAGATAAAACAGAAATGTTGCTGCACTGATAATATTGTAAGTGTCGCTAACTCACAAATATGGTGTCAGTCACCAGAACCTTGCTTTGCCCCCCCCACAAAAAAAGCATTTCCGGCACAAAACGTAACTACTTTCAAAACAGGCCTGCTGTCCCCTGGTTGCTTCTACGTCTCTGTGTAGATTTGCTATCTCTTTGCACTTCTCACCATAGTTAAAGCCTCAGGACACATTTTTGTAATTTACATTAAAGTGTAATATTTTTTTTTTTTTTACCAAAATGTTTTTTTTTTGTCTCTGCATGATGGTAATAACTGATGGGTCTTAAATGGCATTCTTACTTTCTTTAAATTGAATCTTCAATGAGGCGTGCTTGATTAGTTTAGTAATTTACATTTTAATCAAACTAGTATAATAGCTGTAGTGACTACTATGGTTATATTTTGAAACATTAATCTGAATTCTGCATCCTCCCCGCCTCATTTGCTATTTCATCTCTTTTACAGAACCCAATGAGAAGCGCTTCTATCTGAAATTCGTCTGCAGTTCTACAGAACCGTCTGCATGTGAAAAAGAGAAGCAGAAGGTTCAACAGGAGGTAATCCACCTCTTATTAGTAATACACTGTATTGAGATTGCATCCCACATAAACAACACCCCACAGGCCTGGTAAATGGAACGTCTTTGATTCCACGCATTTGCACATTCTTTCCTAATGTTTTCTTATAATATTCCTGGCTTTTTCCAGTGTAAACTACTAACATCAGGTGACCAGATAGATTAGGCAGCTCACCTACAACCAATCATTTTAGTTTTCATGTCACTGTTAAAAACATAAGGATAAAATTAAAAATAAAATAAAATTGGGCATTCTAAATTGGGGAGAAAAATCAGGGGGTAAAATAATTGGGCACACTAAATAAAGTTTAAATTAATAAAATAAATTAATACATTTGACATAGGCATTTATCTATAGACAGGTACCACCATATATGCCCAAATGCTGATACTGTCAATACCTTGTGTTAATGAATGTCCTTATTGAGTTTCATCAGTGGGACACTGGACATATTTTGTACAATTAGCACTTTGATTCTATTATAGTCATTATCAGTTATACTCAACATAGTGTAATTGAGGCGAGAATGACTCATGATTGAACTTAACACTAGAACTGCCGGGTTTATGCTACTACCTAGAACCGCTGGCAGCAGTTATTTTGACAGGTACATTTTAAACAGCTTCGATATGAAAATTAAACACAAACTTTGATACAACTCAGAAGATGTATTCATGAACATCATATCTAACATTTGCATAGCAGAAACACCATATTTAAATTAAAAAATAAACACAAAAGGCTTTATTTTCAAAAATAGCACATATAACGCATGACTTCAAAAAATGAAAAACTATAATAAACATTTGAAAAGAAAATATTGTTTAAACCGGTGTAAACTGGTATATGTACATATACAATTGTAAAGACGAAGTAGTTATTTATGAAAAAAAACATAAATTAGAAAAGAACTCAATTTCCATTAAGTAACGTGAATGCACATTCAGTAAAACTTACTTCAAAGTAGCCCCCATATTAGCACAATCCACACCGATGTAACGCTTATCAACGTGTCGTGTGCATTTAACACATGCTGCTCTTTCACACTGGGCACAGATATCAGAAGTTTTATTTTTATTGCATTTAGCTACCTGGCATTGTTTTCTCTTGCGTGTGTCACTGGGTGCAGCACTGAATCCAGGTTAAGCTGCATTTCCCTGCCGCTTTGCAGTTTTCTGATCGAAATGTTCTGTGGCTAGCATGAAGATGAAATCTCTCCTACTGATATTTTCCCCAGTGCATTCCTTGTACAAAACTAAGGAATTAATGGATGCCATGTCCAGTACATTGTAAAAACAGCAACTGGACACCGGTGATTGCTTTCACCGAGTAGTTTTGCACAGATGGTGGAGACTCTCTTCTCGCTTTGTTTACTGTTCCAACGAGGCTGTCCAACCCCCCAACCCCTAATAAACTCAGCCACCACCACTAATAATAATAACCCAATTACTTTAGAATATTCTATCAATTGATATTATTATTATTTATTTCTTAGCAGACGCCCTTATCCAGGGTGACTTACAATTGTTACAAGATATCACATTATTTTTACATATAATTACCCATTTATACAGTTGTGTTTTTACTAGAGCAATCTAGGTAAAGTTCCTTACTCAAGGGTACAGCAGCAGTGTCTTCCACTGGGGATTGAACCCACGACTCTCCGGTCAAGAGTCCAGAGCCCTAACCAATACTCCACACTACTCAAACATGCTTAAGTCCCGGGTGCACAACAACAACGCAGACACAGGAAGGTATGGGTTTAGGTCGGATGACGGATTACCCTGTCATGTGATGAGGTTGCTCCTGTCTTATTCAGCAAATGCCTCAATATATTTCCAGTCAAGATTAATAAGAAGTTATTGACAACCATTTGCAAAGTATGAAAAAAGATGTCCCTTTCATGTGGCATTTCCTCATTTACTAGTATATACTAGGAACCTTCACCCATCCCTGTGAATTTTGCTTTTTCTTCAGCTGCATTGTAAACTGACATTGTTGGTCCAGATATTAAGTATATTTAGGGCTTCTAGTTTTTTTTTTTTTTTTGATCACCCTTTAAACATATTTTGAGCCAATTTGCTTTCTTAATCAAACACTACCAAAGGAAGTTGTTTCTTTTACCCTCATTTCTTGATTGAGTTGATTGATTGACAAACGACCTGGATTGATCTCACCTGATTCTATCTGAACCTGCATTTCGTTCTGGCTCTAATCGCAGAATTCAGCTTTTTAATTTCCACTGCATTAGTTTCTAGCAGCGTGTCGCTAATTTAAACAATCTGGTATTCAGTTAAGGCTTAACAACTATTAAGGTTTAAAGGGAGGGAGAGAGATGAAAAATAAAGAACAAAAACTAGGTGCCCTAAGTATAGTACAGGAGGCTGTGTGGTCCAGTGGTTAAAGAAACAGGCTTGTAACCAGGAAGTTCCCGGTTCAAATTCCACCTCAGCCACTGACTCAGTGTGTGACCCTGAGCAAGTCACTTAACCTCCAGTTCAGGTAGTATTTTTCATGTATAAGCCTTCAAGATGTGTTTAAAAAAAAAAAAATTGTAAAGTATATTTTGAAAAAAACATTATTGACCACAATGTTATTGGATCAATCAATAGTCTCCAAGATGTTTGATTGAAAATACGTAGCAAATATTTAAGAACAATGATAATGGACATCACGATGTACATAATTCATTTACTCAATAACCATTCTATATAATGGACAGAAATACATCTCTGACCGTGTATGCCCATGTCTGCCCATATCATTACAAAAGACTTGATTTTGTATCCACCATCAGAGGATTTGTACCTTTTTGTAGTTTTGCCCATATGCCTACATAAGGAAGGCATATAGCAGTCACAGATCATCAGATTTACATGGACAAATGCTTGGAGGTTTGCAATGGTGGCATGGCATTTATTACATTATTGGTTGGCAGGTTATTACATTATCAGGCAAGCCGAGATATTACATTATGCGTGAAAAAAAATATTATATTATAAGGCAGAAATTTGTATTACTTTATCCGGTGATTATTACATTATCGGCAAAAATGATTACATTATAGAGTATTATTGCATTATTGTTTAGTTATTACATTAATGGTTGTTACACTCTCCCTGTAGCACTTGTTGCTCTGCAGCTACTGAGGCTCATGTGTGTCTCTATGTCCGTGTCGCACGCTGCTCTCTTCCTCCCATACGTCCAGCTTTTCAGAGAGCTTTTATCAGCACAGTGCACTTGGGGCTCATCAGGCCACACTTCTGCAGTCCGGTGGTTTTACTGTATTTAGTTAAAGCAGAAAACGATTATCATATGGCCAAATACTATTATCTCTTTTTGGTTATGAGGATAAAAGCCATTGAAATTAAGACACGTTCTTTACAAAATGTTGGCATAGGAAGCAATATAGCAGGTAATAAAAAACTTGAAAACGACAGTTTGGAGAAAGTACATAATCATACACAGGTAAAAAGGTATGTGAACTTTTTCAGTGAACGTGACCGTGATTTACCTGTTGTTCCCTTCCGCCTCGGTGAGGCGCATATCTCAGCATCTCCGCTATCAGGTCCTCCACATCACTGGCCTTCACGTTTTTGTAAGTTTGACAAAGTGCTTCTACAAAAGAAAAAGGGTTGGAGATACGTGGATTGATAACCCTAAAATGAAAGTCTAAAAGGCCAAGTTTTGTTCAAGATAATTAAAATAAACTGTATGATTGTCATTTGCAGCAGCTTTTTCATTTGTGTTAATTGAATGAAAAAGACTTCCCTCAATACGAAAACTCTTTATATATTTTCATGCTCTATACATTAAACAAAATGTAACTGGATGAGCCTTAAATTACCAAATCGGAATAGAAGAAATATGAAAATGGTAATTCTAAATATATATCAATATAAAATCAACCTGTGGCAAACAGAAAAAAACATAAATACCGTATTACTTTGAATTAGCACTTAATTGAGGGTGGCGTTAATCAGAAATACTATGGTTTTTGAACGGTGCAGTATTTTATTACATGATTTAAGGCATTTTAGAAGCGATGCCATGAGAGCCTCTGATCTGCAGCAGTATATTCTTGTGTGTTTTGGGGGCTTCAATACAGTACATTTACTGACAATTAACCAGAGCCAATTAGGTGGGAGTTGGGAGGTCAGAGGAATACTGTACCAGCGAATCAGGAGTGTGTATTGGTTGCAATGGGGTGGGACAAGAAGAGGAGAGAGAACGGTAGTTGAGTGTAATGCAGTTGTTTTTCTTAAAGAAAAATATTACCTCTGAATATCGGTTTGATTTCTGTTAAATCTAAAATAAAGCCTACTCGGTTATTATTTTTTTTTCTCACTGTAAACTAAATCTTCTCATAGATAGTAAGCACGTTTTTTTATATATATATTTGTACAGGACTGAGTAAAATTCCAATTGAATAAAAAACAAAACAACTAAACCCGCTACAAGAAGATACTGTGTGTGTGTATATATATATATATATATATATATATATATATATATATATATATATATATATATATATATATATATACTGTATATATACACACACATTTGGAATTATTATTATTATTATTATTATTATTATTATTATTATTATTATTATTATTATTATTATTATTATTATTTTTAATTCTAATTGACAAACTCTTCACTGTGATGTGTACTAATTTATGTCTGCGTTGATATATGAGCAATCTGCGCGGTCGTCCTCAGATACAGAAAAACAAAACTTTGACCCACAAACCTGTAATTACTTGATAGTAGTTAGTTATGCATAGAAGAAAGAAGTATCTGACAAAAACTAAAATCGACATAAATGCACAGACTATCAAATGTTTCTTCGAACAGCAAAGTTGAAGTCACAGGCCTTGAATTGCGGTTTGTCTTCTGAACTTTGGGCGAAAAGCAGTTCAAGTTTAAAATGGCGATACTGAAGAGTATTTGGAAAGGCGGCTATGTGCGCATGTGTATGGATTCGACTTCCGCCAAACATCAATCTGGCAAATGAATTTATTAATTAATAATTAATTATTATTAATTTATTTAGCTGACGCCTTTATCCAGTTCGATTTACAGGATTCAAGTTAACAAAAAATACAATATTACACAAAGAGAAAATAATTTAATGACACAATACTGATAATGTTCTGATAACATTACTATCTCGTCAAGTAAAACAAATACAAAATAAACAAGCAAAAATGGACTTTACCACCAAGTGAATAGGAAAGTTTATGAAACCATGATTCATTGTGAATGCATAACATTACAGCAACATTACTAGAATGTTTTTGGCTAACATAACCAAACTAGAACCTTTTGCGAATGTTATGAAAACATTTTGTGTTTGCTGGGGCCTTACAGCAATCATGAGCTTGTGCACCAGCATTGACTTTATAGCAATCCTGACCTGAGCTTGTGCACCAGCATTGACCTTATAGCAATGCTATAGGAGGCTGTGTGGTCCAGTGGTTAAAGAAAAGGGCTTGTAACCAGGAGGTCCCCGGTTCAAATCCCACCTCAGCCACAGACTCATTGTGTGACCCTGAGCAAGTCACTTAACCTCCTTGTGTTCCGTCTTTCAGGTGAGATGTAATTGTAAGTGACTCTGCAGCTGATGCATAGTTCACACACCCTAGTCTCTGTAAGTCGCCTTGGATAAAGGCGTCTGCTAAATAAACAAAAAATAATAATAATAATAATAATAATAATAATAATAATAATAATAATAATAATAATAATAATAATAATAATGCAGAACCTAAGCTTGTGCACCACCATTGACCTTTACAAAAGAGACAGACTTGTTCGCATTCACGGTGTGACAGTTACCCTCCAATGACCTGGGTCCATCAACGAGGCTTAGGTTCAGGATCAGTCTGAGGCCAAGGAAGACACAGACAGTGAAATAAGCTTACTTGTTTGCATTTCCCAATATTAGACAACATAAGTTGAGCTCCCACTAATTAGCTGCCTGAAATCATACAGGTAATTTGTTATCAGCCTTCAGTTACTATATCTCTCGAGTCGCTATATGAGGTAAGGTATGCATTGTAAGAGCTTTGTAACCCCATGTCATCTCATCAACAGGGGTCAGAATCCACAACAGCAGTGATTCTGGTAATGTCAAGAAGTAGTGCTGAATAGTTGAGTCAGCATACTGTTTTTTAGTTCATATACAACCAGTCATTTTAGTCCGTATGTCACTGTAAATAACGCAAGGAGGCCAGATACAAAGAGAGCAGCGACACCCATGGATATGTTTCTGCAGTCAAGTTCCATGTGATATAGACATGTACATACGGACAGCCGCCTCTTTATTTCCCTGTATTCCAGTAATGTCAATAATGTTGTTTTATCACAATTTGATAAGCAGGGATAATAAAACCCTTAACTGCAGATTAGAGGAACCTGATTTAATAAATGGTGTCAATTGACTGTTTTCTTTGTTATTTTTTTCAGTTCGAAGCCAGGCTGGCAGAGCAGCTGAAGGGATTGTACTGGAAACTGAACTGGAAAGAGAATGATGTGAATGAGTGCAGTGCTGATACTACATTTGAGTAATTTCTCAGAATCAAACTCTGGAATTGTTTGAGCCTGTAGATCCCTGATTCCATAGAAATCCCACCCCAACCCTTTTGTAACTGGATGAAGATCACTGTGAGAGGACTGGCTCTCTACCCAGTAGGCACACACAAGTAGTCAGAGGTTAAAATCAACCTGCATCAGCAGACTTTAGTGTTTAAAAAGGTGAAACAAAAAAACAAACCAGCATCAATTAAATAAAGCAAACTGAAGGGAGCCAAATAACAAGCAATACCTCAACACACTTTCCCCTTTTGTCCTTTAAAAAATGTTGTTCACACTTTACATGAAGTGTCTCTTCATTAGTTACATAGTAAATACATGTGTAATTACACATAATTACAATGTTGTTATGCATAGTTACAATGTACCAAAAAAGTAAGTACACAATTGTATCAAAAAAAGGTTAGGTTTATATTATGCATAAACATGTACAAATTAAACACACGGTAACTATGCATAATAACCTTGTAATTATCTGTAAGTGCACATGCATTTACTGTATAAATACACAGTAATTAGAGACACTTCATGTAAAGTGCTACCAAAACTGGGCTAGAGTGTCTCTTGGTCCTATGGTGCCAGGTTTGAGCAGCTCCGTTGTTGAGTGCTTTATAGTATATAGGAAGTTTGATCACACTAAGCTTCCAGTTTCTCTTGAGATGATTCCAGCGTTTCTCCCTGCCACAGTCACACTGAGTCATTTCTTTGGAATCAGGAAGCTGTTCAAAAGAGCCATGAACTGTGATTCTACAAGCTCGGATAATGCCAGGTAGTTTCCGATACAGAGAAAAAAAACAATTCAAATTCAAAATTGGACAAATAAAACTCAGAGCTGTACAGAACAGTTGAACTATATATTTGAAACGATCTACCCTTTGGATTTGCTAAAGCCCATGGAGATTTGTTTTAACATTGCAAACATTTCCTCTCCAGTGATTGACTCAACAATGATTCAACAGATTTCAATTAAACCTCAAACTATCAAATATGTCAAATGGGGCAACTGATGAGCTGCTCGGAAAAAAGTAATGAATATTTTGGGGCATGCATTTCTAAAACCAATTAATATCAAAACCAAGATAAATGAATAATGATAACATTAACATTAAAGAGTAAGTAGTGTGGTTCTGAAGAATATAACATTCTGCGTCCCCACGTGCTGCTACAACTGTCTAAATAATGTACCTCTCATTTAACATCCTGACAACTTTTTACACTTAGAACTTTAAATTCTGTTTCAAAGCTGTTTTGAAAATGTCCGCTCTAGTGCACTGAGTGTCAGAATTATTGCCCACATTGTCAAACAGGTAACACAGCAATAACGATCCATAATGAGGTACGGAACAGAAAAGCCAGAGCACTTGTTATGTTTTTCGCTCTTCCTGCAGTGATTTAGAGGACAGATCTCAAATCCTCGTGCAATAGAGCGGCCATTTTGAAAACTGCTTTGAAACAGAGTTTAAAGTATAAGTGTACAAAGATTGTCAGGATGTTAACAATGAAAATATACATTACAGGTATCTTATTTAAACAGTTGTAGCAACATGTGAGGATGTATAATGTTATATTTTTCAGAACCTCACTACTTACAAGTACTTATAAGTACACAATTGTATCAGCTAGGTTTAGATTTAGGATTGGGCTTAAGGTAGGGATCAGAGTTATATCATGCAAAATAATGAGACCATCTAGTCTTGGTAATAAAATTCAACTTCAGATAAATTAACAAGACCTGTACACCCATCCACAGTTTACATTTTATTATTTTAAATATATTCAATGTAACTTTTGTGATTATATTTACTGGATCGACTCTTACAACCTCCCTAAGAACATGTGGCCCTGGAGAAAATCCAGATAAGACCAACTCTCTTTTTGAATGGTGCTGAGTAAATGGATTTGTGAATTTCCTCCAAGATGTCCAGGTGATTCTTTCTGTTGTGATGACTTCAATAGGTACATAACATCTGAAGTGGCTTTGGAGTGAAAGCTGATGGGGAAGAGGCTAAGAGCAGAACGGGGGTTTGACAGGAGTGGATCCGGTAAACACTAGCAGAGATTGTAGAAATCTGTACTTTTCTCTGACTGATAGGGAACTGATTAGGAAAGTCTCTGGGCTACAGTCATCAATGATTTTACCTAAGAGCACCCAGGCATGATGTTGGAGATGAGTACATGTTACTAAATAGATTATTATTATTATTATTATTATTATTATTATTATTATTATTACAGTAAAATCCACTTAATATGGCTTCAAAGGGACTGGGCAAAAATGGTGTACAACTCAGTGTAACAGTAGTACAGAAATGCTTTTAGAAATGGCATTTATATCCCAGGATGTCATAAATCTTCATATATACACTGCCTGTTCTCCTGCTTTTGTTCCAAAGTGAGTTTTTTTTTTATTTGAACACTAACTTTATTAAAGTTTCATTTCCCATAGGGTGGGTTTTTATTATTTATTGTAGGTAACACTTTACATTAAGTGTCTCTAATGACTGTGTATTTACATATTAGTAACCTAGTAAATACATGTGCACTTACACATCATTACAATGTTATTATGCATAGTTACAATGTACTTAATGTGTAAATATTTGTGCGTGATATATGCAAGTACACAATTGTATCAGAAAGGGGTTAGGGTTGGGTTTAGAGATAAGGTTAGGATTTGGGTTATAATATTTTAAATAATTACACTTCTAACTACATTGTAAGTATGCATAATATCATTGTAATTATGTGTAATTACACATGTATTTACTGTGTAACTGGTGATTACAAGTACACAATAATTAGAGACACTTTATGTAAAGTGTTACCTATTTGTAAAGTAAAAATGTTATGAAAAGGAATATTCAAAAATCCTTAACAGGAACTTATTTACATGCACTGTATGGCTTTTACTCTTCAGTCATTTCCCAAAGTGAAGTTAGCACAGATGCTGCACAGCCAGCACTTGCATGTCAAGAAAGGTGATCATGTTGCGCATGGTATACAAAATACATACGGGCAGTTTAAAATGATATCAAGTGGGGTGAAAATCAGTTGCATGGCTGACAATGTGATTGATATGAAGCAGAGCGTGATAATAACCAAAGTAATATTATCAAGAGCTTGCTTCCATGGACTCCCATTATATTCTGTCTGGGACATTTTAACATGGTGATAATATGCAGAGAGGGGACATCAACAGGACTAACATTAAGTGGCTTTCACTGTATTATTATTATTATTATTATTATTATTATTATTATTATTATTATTATTATTATTATATTAAGTGTGATGGCGATTTTTGTTTGACAATACAACACAAAAGCATACAATCAACAATATGTCACTTCTATTTAAAAGACATGACATAACAATAATAGGTTAACAATTTACATTGTCTCTGATTACTGTGTATTTACATAGTAGTTATTTAAATACATGTGTACCTACACATATTTACATACTTAATGTGTAAATCTCCCTTCCCCTAACCCTACTAACCCCACTAACCCTAAACCTATTCAGATACAATTGTGTACTTATATATATTGCACACAAAGATTTACACGTTAATTACAGTTAATTAGAGTTAGGGATAGAGTTAGGTTTTGGGTTAGGATTACATCATGCAAACAAATATACATTAAGTACATTGTATCGATGCATAATAACATTGTAATTATGTGCAAGTACACATGCATTTACTAAGTAACTACTATGTAAATACACAGTAATTAGAGAAACAATGTAAAGTTTTACCAATAATTGTGTATGATTTTACAATAATTATACATTTAAATAGTCTAAACGATCCAGACCAAAATATAACCCAAAAACCCCTTTAAAGGGTAATCTAACACAAAATGATTTATTTTTAATAGCAATAATACCCTATGCAGCAATACCGTTATTTCTGCAGATAATTGACCACGTATTTTGTTAAGTGCCTTCAGCTCTGGACCCACGTCTAGCATGTAAAGACCACTGGGTCAAAGATTCATTCTTAAGTTATTCATTCAATTGTAGGCCAGACACTGATCGCAGAAGTCTTGTTTTTTGCTTGTCTAAGATTTGAGTTGACTTGTCAAACATAATTCAGTAGATTCTGTAGAAATCTGTGGCTCTGGTGGATGTGAAGCCAATAAGGAATATACTTGGAGTTAACCTAAGAGCATCAATACGTTATGTTGAGATGAGATCTGAATGCTATAGGATGTTATGTCTTCTAATTGTTATAATTATATTTTAAATAAATAAATAATTATATTAAACACCTTTATTGTATTGTCTACTTATTGTCTATATATAATACATTGCAGTTTCTTAAACCTGCATTTTCCCAGAAACAATTTCATTATATTCTAAAATAGGAGTGCTTGGTTACGACTTGCATCATTCTTGTCTTCCCTATGCATATTATAAATAAATATGTGAATTATTTTTCTCCATTTATATAAATGCCATAATTATCCATTATTATTATTAGCATATCCAGTGTTGGCAACTTTATTACAGACCCCGTGGTTAAACTGATCATTTCAATTTTTTTAAAAACCTTTCAGAGAAATAACAGGCTACATTCAAAACAAAGGTATGGACAATTTGAAAAAAAAACAAGGTTCACACCAATGACAGAAGAATTTAAATGTTTTAAAAAGTTGCCCATGGTTGAGGGCGAAGATGGGACTTGAGGGAGGATGGCTGTGTTTTAGGGGTTGGGGGGGGCCTTGGAATGGCCGGTGTGCTACACACAAGGGGGAGGATACATATCAGACTAGGGAGAGGAGAAGAAAATGTAGTCCAGGAGGAGATAAAAGACTACATTCCCCAGAATGCAACTCGAGGTGCCGAAGAGGAACACCTGGCTCCAATAGAGTTAATGAGCCCCTGCATAAAAAGGGTGGAAACCCTGCAGTCAGTGCTGTGTGCCAGGCTGTGAAGCTGAACAAAAGGTACTGTGTTAGTGTACTGTGTGTGTACTTGTTTGGTTGCTGGTAAACGGCATAGCCGTCCAGCATGTTTCTTAGCGCCTTTCAAGAAGAGTTTAATTAAGCTTTTGTTTGGTTTTTGTTTATTTATTTATTAAATAAACATGTGCAACAGCGCTAAAATCCAGTTTCTGTGTCTGGTTCAGTATTTTTAAATTCAACACTTTTCACTATATATCTGAGCATTTTGTTGGCCTTTTTTTATAGCTTTCCCACATTGTCTAGATGAAGACATAAACTTCTTTTTCATAGATTCCTTCTTCAATTTCAGTACCTCCCATATGATATTTATAATGCACATTTGTATTGCCTGCGTGCAGTACCTAACACTTTTCTCTATTAAATGTCATTTGCCAGGTGTTTGCCCAGTTCTGAATGCTGTCTAGATCATTTTGAATGACCTTTGCTGATGCAACAGTGTTTGCCACTCCTCCTATTTTTGTGTTGTCTGCAAATTGAACGAGTTTGCTTACTACACCGGAATCTAAGTCATTAATGTAGATTAGGAATAGCAGAGGACCTAATACTACCCTAATAGTACTCCACTGGTTACCTCGCTACATTTTGAGGTTTCTCCTCTAATCAGTACTTTCTGTTTTCTACATGTTAACCACCCCCTAATCCATGTGCATGCATTTCCTTGAATAGCTACTGCGTTCAGTTTGAGAATTAATCTTTTATGCAAGATTTTGTCTAAAGCTTTCTGGAAATCTAAATAAACCATGTCATATGCTTTGCAGTTATCCATTGTCAAAAAAATCAAGCAGGTTAGTTAGACACGATCTCCCTTTCCTAAAACCATGCTCACTGTCTCCCAGGATACTGTTACCATAAAGGTAATTTTCCATTTTGGATCTTATTATAGTTTCCATAAGTTTACATATAATAAAAGTCAGGCTTATTGGTCTGTATTTACCTGGTTCGGTTTTGTCTCCCTTTTTGTGGATCGGTATTACGTTTGCTATTTTCCAGTCTGTCGGTACAACCCCTGTGTCAAGAGACTGTTGCATGATCTTGGTTAGCGGTTTGTAAATAACTTCTTTCATTTCTTTGAGTACTATTGGGAGGATCTCATCCGGCCCAGGGGATTTGTTTATTTTAAGAGTTCCTAGTCCCTTTAACACTTCTGCATCTTTTATGCTAAAGTTATTTAAAACTGGATTGGAACAAGTCGACATGTAGGGCATGTTGCCGGTATCCTCCTTTGAATGTTCTCTTGCTGTTATAATATTGGAAAAACTTTTTGGAATCGGTTTTAGCCCCCTTAGCAAAGCTTTGGAACTGAACCACCGTGTTTTCTCCTTTCTTCTGCCTGCCTGTGAAACACTACAGTACTTTGCATACTTTACTGTGTATACATTTTGATAGCTATATATATATATAGATATATATATATATATAGTTTGCTTTGGTTGTTCATGCAAAAATATAATGTAAAAAAAGAAACTTTTGTGTCTGTTGGATCATTGTGAAAAGTGGAGGATGATATGCAAAGGAAAAACATTTATGACAGAGACACACTGTGACGCACCGTTTGGCCACCTGAGAGTTGTTCAGTAATGTGTTGTTCTAATATTTAAAGGTGGGGTGCAATGATTTTTCATTTTTATTAGAATTCACTTGTATAGTACTGTTTGTAGATCAATAAAAATATCTGTGTAGTTTTAATGTATAGGTTTTAACACTAAGTGTATAAAAACAACTCTGAAGTTGACACCTGTATGAAAAGTCCAGCTCACTCGAAGCTGAGGCTAATTTATGCGTGACATCACACCAGGAGAAGCTCGCCATCCCGCTCGCTGCTTTTCTGCATTACCGCTAGAGAGTGACATGAAAATGGGACACCTGCAGGACCTGCGGGGCCCATGGGATTCCCACGGTACTGGAAAAAAATTGTGTTAAATTTTGCGGGACAGGATGGTACAGGAGTGAAGTTCACGGGAACGGGCGGGACGGGGAAATAAAAAAAGAAACCTCTCAGGACGGGCAAGAACGGGATTTAAGCTTTCGGGAATGGGAAGGAACAGGACTACTCTGCCACCAGCAGACAGGAAGAGTGTTTTTTTGCTCTTTAAAGTCGTAAAAGAGCCTTTCACATGGAACTTGACTGTTACCATAAACATACAAAATAATATTAACAGGTCTCACTTGAACATATTATCACATTCATTTTAGCAAATTATGTTTAATCACGCCACAATGAATCAAATAATACCCTGAAATACACAGAGGGCGATCTCCATTTCCTGGTGTGGGGCCAGGAGACCTCAGGCTCCTTGCATCTGCCAATATGGACAGGGACAGTGAAAGTGAGAGTAGCCTAATTTTATCAGTTCCAGACACCTCTTATGAATGTGAATTATGTAGTGATGGATCTGATGTAGAAAGAGACAACAGGGATTGTGTCCCATATCAGTTTGAGCCGTATGCCTCCGAATCAGAAGGTTCAAACTCGGAGAGAGACTCCGACACTATCAATGTGGATGGACCAGTGGGACAGTGATGTCTGCAGAGAATCAGCGTCTTGGCAACACGGAATGGTTAATAAAAACCTTTACGTTTAACACAGATTGATACTTAAAATATTTCATATTACCCATAAATGTATAATTATGCCAGTCCTTTAGTTAACAATATTGATACATGAATTATAGATACTAGCAGAATAACCGAACACTGTGGATTGCTACTAGCATGTATTTAACATATCTCTTTCTATATAGATATGTACAGTATATTATTTGGATCCAACATGGCACATATGGTCTTCAGTTTCATAACACTCAACGAGTTGAGGGACAACCCGGTTTCCTTGTTACAACGAACAAATCATCCAGACTCGAGAGGTAAGGAATCATTTTATGAGTTTTGATAGGCTGGTAACTCGACTCCTGTACGCAGCATGTTCATAGGGTGAATCAAAAGAACCGATTCAATGAGGACTCTGATCTGATTCCCATTGTTCACCTTAGTGAGTCGTTCAAAAAGAACGATTCATTCGTGAACTGCACATCATTAGTGTGTGGCGAGCCAAGGACACCCTGGCCGACCTAACCCTCCCTCCCCCTGGGAGACGCTCGGCCAATTGTGCGCCGCCCCCTGGGAGCTCCCGTCCACGGTTGGCTGTGGAATAGCCTGGACTCGAACCCGCGACATCCAGGCTATAGAGCGCATCCTGCACTCCACGTGGAGCGCGTTTACCGGATACGCCACTCGGGAGCCCCCAATACTACAATTTATAATAAATAAATACACGATCGATACTCCCTGAACGTTTATGAAATATTATTTCAATACCATGTTTTTTTTGTTGTTTATTTTTTTAATGAATGAATGGTTTGTAATACTGCATTTCACTGACAGTTTATTGTGGCATTGACATGCTAAAGAGCCGGTATGATGCTGGCATTGGGTGAAGTTCATGAGGAAGACCAGGGATTGGGGTGCTAAGCCCAACAGCAGCTGCATCTGCAGCACCCACTTTACCGAAGACAGCTTTATTAATTTAATGATGTTCAAGATGGGTGCTGTTAAAAAGTTAAATTAAATAAGGATGCAGAACCATCCATTTATCCGGATGGTACCTGCAGGACAGCAGCATCTTCTAGTAAAAAAAAAAGAAAGTAAAATCACCGGGACTCGATGCCAGGAAAAGAGAGGTGCAGAGGGTAAGGGCATGATCCTATCATTTCATTATATTTATGTATAAAGTGATTATATAGCCAACAACCTCCCATGTACATTATTAATAAATAATGTGATAAAATGATCAGGTGATGTCACGTTCTCGTATGCATTCCTGTGAAGTCTCCCACGTAAGAGCTTCTGCCTCCGGATTAACATATACTTCAACTTTATTTATTTATTATTATTTTCCCCATCCGACCTGCGAAAATGTCTTGTGATGTTGATGTAGGCTATATCAGATTATAATAGGCTACAAATTAAGAATAAAGTATACCTTACTGTATATGTAATAATTATTATATTGGTTTGTTTGGAGAAAGTTGTACTGTAAGTCCGAAAAAGGAGACCTCTGGTTCTCATGTTTTCATAAGTTGACAGATATTACTGTACTTGTTTTGCATGATAAATTGCAGCTGATCTGTTGCCATGGAGATCCGACGCACTCTCTGGCTATTGCTCGGCTTTTTAAAAACCCTACAGTGAAAAAAACGAGAGACTGGCTATTTTGTACGGAGTTCCTGAGCTGGGAGAACGCACCTTTTTTTGTTCTTTGTGTCTCGAAAGAAAGACGGTCTGTATTCTTTTTTGTTTATTTGGTTGTATTTAAAGGGTGTCAGACAACCGAGTCACTAAGAACCTTTGTGACAAGGCATAGCCTACATAGACAGTGAAGGTTATTGGGTTGTGTGTGTGTGACACTGTGTAATTGACTTTACTATTATGTAAAGTCTGGTGTGACCTCAAGTAAATCCTATCACTATTGAATTATTATAAAAGAAAAATAATAATTAACAATAACTAAAACTTTCAGAATACTTCAGGGTCTATATCTTGTTTTTACTGTGAACCTGAACAATAAACGCTGAATCTGTTTTGCATTCTGCCTCCTTGTTGTTTTGTATACATCCTATTAGTCACTGATGTTCTGCCCAGTTAAATACCTGTGCAGGAGATAATTAGGTCCCTCACCTTTACTGAGGCTGGAGTAGTCAAAACATACAATTGATAATTTAACCTCTTGTTTGATTAATAACTAAATTCCAGTAACGCGCTACAGCAGGGATGCATAGATGCAACAATCAAGCAATATTCTTCAAAATAAACTCACCGTCTGAATAAGGGTGCTTGGCACAAGCTTTTCACTAAAAGCAGGCATGAAAATACTGCCAAGAATCAAATTCAAATAAAAAACCTGAAACTAACACAAAAAAACCTGTCATGTGCTACTCTACCATCAACAGACTATAACAAACCATGGGAGAGAGAGAAGTAAGTGCAAATGTAAACAAGCCAATATAAATGAAGCACAAGAACATCATTTCGGATCTGTTTGATTTAAGATGCTAAAACATCTGAACCTGTAACATTGCTTTCACTTCTGTCCTCCGTCTACTGCATTTGTTTACGACAGTGACTGTCCTGGTGTGACGTCACGCACGCACGTTCTTCCGGGTAGAGGTTTCGAAGGTTTTTGAAAACGGTCTAACCACAAATTTGCCTTTTTTCCACTTTATAAGTTACAAATGTGAATGAAACTTTTAGAACATGTATAGAAAATTTAGCTGCACTCAATAATGACTTTCTTTATGTCATTGCATCCCACCTTTAAGTAGAATTAAGAGCAATGCAAAACAACAATGTTGTATGAATTATGAATCACCTTAACATCAAACTGCTGCTATAAAAATGCTTCAATTCTGGATACATTTGTATCTACTTCCACTACAAATGCTGTGTTATCTGTACTGGTATTTGCGATCACTGGTATGGAACCAGTTTAGCAAATGCCAATCACTGGTTTTCTCACGCATGCATGGGGATAGAGAAAGGCAAGTATTTGTAATACTTGATTTACCAGAGCTGGGGTAACTTGCTACTTAAGTAAAGCTTTACTGATATCATAACTTTTGTCAATAACGAGGTGTGACAGTCTGGCTCGTAGTGGTGAGGTGGATGACGTCACGGACCAGGAAGTAACTGACACCAAAGCAGTGGATGGGCGGGTGAAGCTGAATGCTATTGCACTCAGCGTGGATTTATTAAGTAAATAAACAGAAACAAAAGATTTAACAAAACACCAAACAAAAGGGCACAAGGGCCAAATGAATAAACAAACAAACAAGTGTGCAATTGTTTTTAAATATTGTTCTTTCTCTCCGCTCCCCGTACTCTCCTCTCTACACTCAACCCAGAGTGCAGAGAGCTGCAGGTTTATATACTTAACTAGTTGTTAATTATCTTATTACCCCTCGGCCAAAGTCTGCACGCATTTGGTAAGGATGCATGACTGTCAGCTACTTAAATAAGCAGTAGCTGATCAGTCATGCATCCTCACGGGGTTTTTAAATATAAATAATAAAAAACAATAACAAAAGATGCGGCGCTTTTATCTGCGCCGCAAACAAATACAAATAATAATAAATAAATACATAGGGGCGGGACACTCCGCCACAAACTACCACAGTCAGACCATTTAAATAACAGTATATACATAATAATACAAAAGCAGCAATTTCAAAGTTATATTAAAACCCACTGAGATAAGAAAACCATTTGATAAAAGGCCGTTTTTAGTCTTGACTTGAAAACTGTAACGGTCCCAGCTTCCCTGACAAACGAAGGCAGAGCATTCCATAATGTGAGCTCTACAAGAAAAAGCCCTACCTCCCGTGCTGCTTTTGTTGTCCCTAGGAATAACCAGCAGCCCCGCATCCTATTATCTCAGAGTGTGGTTTGGATGATACGGGGTCAATAACTAGGTGTTAATCCATTCAGGGCCTTGTAAGTTAACAGCAAAATCTTAAAATAAATTCTATACTGCACAGGGAGCCAGTGTAAAGAGGCCAAAACAGGGGTAATATGTAATATATTCACTTTTCCTGGTTTTAGTCAGAATTCTAGCAGAATTCTATGCATAATAACATTTTAATTATGTACAGTGCCTTGCGAAAGTATTCGGCCCCCTTGAACTTTGCGACCTTTTGCCACATTTCAGGCTTCAAACATAAAGATATGAAACTGTAATTTTTGTGAAGAATCAACAACAAGTGGGACACAATCATGAAGTGGAACGAAATTTATTGGATATTTCAAACTTTTTTAACAAATAAAAAACTGAAAAATTGGGCGTGCAAAATTATTCAGCCCCTTTACTTTCAGTGCAGCAAACTCTCTCCAGAAGTTGACCTAAATGACTAATGATGATAAATAGAATCCACCTGTGTGTAATCAAGTCTCCGTATAAATGCACCTGCACTGTGATAGTCTCAGAGGTCCGTTTAAAGCGCAGAGAGCATCATGAAGAACAAGGAACACACCAGGCAGGTCCGAGATACTGTTGTGGAGAAGTTTAAAGCCGGATTTGGATACAAAAAGTTTTCCCAAGCTTTAAACATCCCAAGGAGCACTGTGCAAGCGATAATATTGAAATGGAAGGAGTATCAGACCACTGCAAATCTACCAAGACCTGGCCGTCCCTCTAAACTTTCAGCTCATACAAGGAGAAGACTGATCAGAGATGCAGCCAAGAGGCTCATGATCACTCTGGATGAACTGCAGAGATCTACAGCTGAGGTGGGAGACTCTGTCCATAGGACAACAATCAGTCGTATACTGCACAAATCTGGCCTTTATGGAAGAGTGGCAAGAAGAAAGCCATTTCTTAAAGATATCCATAAAAGTGTAGTTTACAGTTTGCCACAAGCCACCTGGGAGACACACCAAACATGTGGAAGAAGGTGCTCTGGTCAGATGAAAACCAAAATCGAACTTTTTGGCAACAATGCGAAACGTTATGTTTGGCGTAAAAGCAACACAGCTCATCACCCTGAACACACCATCCCCACTGTCAAACATGGTGGTGGCAGCATCATGGTTTGGGCCTGCTTTTCTTCAGCAGGGACAGGGAAGATGGTTAAAATTGATGGGAAGATGGATGGAGCCAAATACAGGACCATTCTGGAAGAAAACCTGATGGAGTCTGCAAAAGACCTGAGACTGGGACGGAGATTTGTCTTCCAACAAGACAATGATCCAAAACATAAAGCAAAATCTACAATGGAATGGTTCACAAATAAACATATCCAGGTGTTAGAATGGCCAAGTCAAAGTCCAGACCTGAATCCAATCGAGAATCTGTGGAAAGAACTGAAAACTGCTGTTCACAAATGCTCTCCATCCAACCTCACTGAGCTCAAGCTGTTTTGCAAGGAGGAATGGGCAAAAATTTCAGTCTCTCGATGTGCAAAACTGATAGAGACATACCCCAAGCGACTTACAGCTGTAATCGCAGCAAAAGGTGGCGCTACAAAGTATTAACTTAAGGGGGCTGAATAATTTTGCACGCACAATTTTTCAGTTTTTTATTTGTTAAAAAAGTTTGAAATATCCAATAAATTTCGTTCCACTTCATGATTGTGTCCCACTTGTTGTTGATTCTTCACAAAAAATTACAGTTTCATATCTTTATGTTTGAAGCCTGAAATGTGGCAAAAGGTCGCAAAGTTCAAGGGGGCCGAATACTTTCGCAAGGCACTGTATAAGTACACCTCTATTTACTATGTAAATAGCCAGTAATCACAGTAAATGCTGTTCCCTTACTTTTTTATGAGGATTTACATCAGTGGTCCTTATTGTAATTGCTCAAAATGTGTGGTTGTTTTTTTTTTATATTTTGATCAGTCAGCATTGAGGTGTTTTGCTTATGAGTTCAGGAGCAGTTCTTGTTCCCTGTCATAGACAAATGCAGCAGTGAGCGCATGTACTAGCACACCCCATTGCTTCTGTAGTTTTGATTTGCTGTGCATATGAAATCAAACCACTGGAACTGAAAATCTTGCAAAATTGTCAAAATAGGAAAATTAGTAATTTAAATGATGACTTTAATAGGCCACACGTGCAATTCATTTACCATAATAAGAGAAAATGAACACCTAGCCACAAATGGTGAAATGCATGAGACTTTTAAAAAGTTGTTTAAGATGCCTAACTAAAGCAAAAAGTGGTTTTCACACATGAATGCCTATTGTTCCTATATCACTGTACTCACTGAAAATTTAAATTCTCACAGACAGAGGTTTTCATGTAGGTAGATATATAAAAGATATATGATTTTGAGGTGCTCTAATACATTTGCACACTGCTGTATAGGCTAGATGAGTTTCTTTATAGAGTGCTCCCTCTTTATTTAGTATGGTGGCCGAGAAGTGCAAAGCTGTAGCAAAACTTTCTGTATACTTTGTTTTTGGTCCCTTTTAAACACTCTGTAAAGTGCCTTTTTTCGCTGAATATTTTTTTTAATTGATCTGGCCATTTTGTTTTAGATTTAGATTTGTCTACTTTTGGGATGTAATTTTTTTGCGCCTCTAGTACACATTTTTCTGTGGATGTTTTCTCTATTTTACTCGAATCTACTTCTGTTAGTCTCTGTTTCATACCTTCATAATTTGCTTTTCTAAAATTGTAAACCTTAGCCTTAGTCATTACTTTGGGGTTTTAAAAAAAATACTTCAAATGAGACCATGTTGTGGTCTGAGTTTGCCAATGGCTCTCTGACCTTTGTTTTAGTTATTCTGTCTTCATTATTTGAAAAGACTAAATCAAGGCATGCCTCCCCTCTAGTCGGTGCCTTGACAAATTACGTTAGGAAGCAGTCATTTGTCATTTCCACCATTTCAATTTCGTACGTCGTGCCCCCCATTGGGTTTTCCCATTTTTTATGGGGGAAGTTGAAATCCCCCATTAGTATGGCTTCTCCTTTTCTACACGTATTTCCAATGTCATTGTATAACAGATTATTTTGCTCAGCGTCTGAATTTGGTGGTCTATAGCATGCCCTTTGAATTTGTGTCCATTATTCTGACCCATATTGATTCTGCATTGTTTTCTTCATCCTGATTTAACACCTGGGCTTCAAGATTATTTCTTATGTATAGCGCTACCCCTCTGCCTCTTCTGTCCTGCCTGTCTTTCCTATACAGTGTGTACCCACTAATATTATATTTGTCTCCATCACTCTCAGACAACCAAGTTTCTGTAACACCTATCACACCGTAGTTACTTGTTAGTGGATTAGCTTCAAGTTCTAACATTTTGTTTCTGAGACTTCTAGCATTAAGATAAATACATTTAATAGTTGTCTTACCTGAGTTGTTGCCCTTGTTTTGATGTGGTCTCCCTTCTGTTTTTTTGTTTTCTCCCCCCTTCCTTTCTAGTTTAAATGCTTCTGGACCTCCTCAAGGATCCTTTCTCCGAGTGGATTGGTTCCCTTTCTGTTTAAGTGCAGTCCGTCCCACCTATATAGATAGTCCTTGTTGTAGAATGTGCTCCAATGTTCAAGAAAGGTGAAGCCTTCCTGTGTGCACCATGATTTCAGCCATGCATTATGATTTTGTATTTCCTGCCGGCAGTGTCCCAAAAAATACCACAGTTTTGGTCTTGTCTTTTAATTTCCTTCCTAGCTCTCTGAATTTGTTTTGCAGGGATCTTGGTCTGTCTCTTCCAATGTTGTTTGTACCGATGTGGATGACTACTACCGGGTCGTCTCCTGTTCGTACTAGGAGCCTGTCCACATTCTCAGTGATGTGCTTGACAGAGGCTCCTGGAAGGCAGCACACTGTTGTAGTAAGGGGGTCCAAACTGCGAACTGAACTTGCTGTGTTTCTCAGTATGGAGTCCCCAACAATCATGACCTCCCTTCTTTTTGCTGCCTGGCCAGCACTGTTTATAGGGTCCTGGATGTTGTTTCTTTCATTCTCTTGATGTTGGTTTTGGTCATCTAAATAAAAATAAAAAATTATACACATATATATATATATATATATATATATATATATATATATATATATATATATATATATATATATATTGTAACGGCCCGGCACTCACACAGGTTCGTTGCCCCTTTAAAATTACGACCCAGCACACAGAAATTGAGTTTTCAAGCGCGGTTGAGCTAATTTTAATAAACACAACAAAAATAAACAAAACACAAAATAAACACCTAACTCCCACTGGAGCGCTAACTAAACAGGTTTTTCCCTTACTACCTTGCAGGACGGCTAAGCCGTTTACCTGCTAACACAAACACAGCACTTACTCTTAGGACTGCTCGGAAACAGAGCGCGTCTTCTGTCTCCTTCTACTCAGCAGCCTCGTACAGATAGGCTGCACGTCTTAAATACCCCGCGCCTGGCTTTAATTTACAATATAGCTCAGTTGCGGGTGATAATTAAACAATAAACAATTAAACAAAATAATAAAACAATTAAACAAAATGTGCATACGCACATGTTTTCTCTCGCAGGGAGGTTTTAACCACCTCCCTGCTGTTTCTCATAACCCGCTACTTCACAATATATATATATATATATATATATATATATATATATATATATATATATATATTTAAGTTTGCAATATAAACCCTGTGTGGGAATCGAACCCAAGACATACTTCTGATGCAGCTTGCAATGCAGACACCCTAGCTTTCACACCACAAGGTTATGCCAAAATGAAATGTATTCAGAGTACAAAACCTGTTCGACACAGTTAATAACTGAATTACCAGAAGTCTATTTAAAAAGTAAACAAGAGTCAACAACTGTTTTGCAGAACAAGACAAGAGAAAGAAATATAACAAGTAATATAAGTAGGCAATAAGATCTGACATCTGACAGGGTGTCCGTATATGTTGAATATAATGTGCAGAAGTGTCTTTTTGTGTTTTTCTGTTTACAAACTGCTAAATAGACATTACTTAAAGTGATGAAGTCGGGGTGAGTGTGTATATTGACATATTCCCTAGTTTTGTTTTCATTTAGAAAGCAGTTTATTCCAGACTAATGTAGCTTTGAAATGTATATTCTTCTCATTGGGCATTTCTTACATTTCCATAAAAATCCCTAAGAGCCTAAGGAAAGTTTCGGAATGCGAAAAGGCCATTCGGCCTATCAAGGCTTGGCCCTTGTTAGCACAGGAACTAGCGTAAAAGTACATAATCTAGTCTTTTTTAATATCCCTAGTGCTTTAGATCCTACTACTTAATCCTACACCTGATAAGCTATTCCATGCATTTATAACTCTGTGTAAAAAAGTGCGTCCAACCTCTTGTTCTAAACCTACTTTTACTCAGCTTCCATGTATGTGCACTTGTTCTTCTCTCTGTGCTGAATTAGAAGTATTGTCTTTGGTTAACTTTATCTGTACCATTTATGATTTTAAAGACTTCAATCAAGTCCCCTTTTTCCCTTCTTTTTTTCTAGGCTGAAGGGTCTAACTATGGCATTGTATAATCTCTGCAATTTGCAATATAGCCTAACATTATATCTGCCATTTTATTTGCCTCACCACATTGGTGAGATACTTTTAATGATGACTCCATTATGAACCTGAGAACTTCATGTAGTGGAATGTGTCTTGCCTTGCTCTTACTAAAGATGGAGTGTATATGCCTTATTCCCAGGGTCAATCACTCCATCAGAAGAGTGTCTGGACTCACCAAACTGGATTAACCACCTGAGCCGTTTTGCCCACACTTCATGTAATGGAATTTGTCTTCGCTTGCCCTTACCACCATGGGAGTGTATGTGCCTGTGACGAGGTAAAACAATCCCGTGCTGTAATCCACCCTCCCAGCCGCCAGTGGGCTGTGAGCCAGCCTGGAAGGCCCCAACAGAGATTGTGTGATACAGCAGTTCCACCTTTGGGGTGGAAGTCCCGAAAGGACGGTAGCCATCTTTGTTGAGGGCAACAACACGGAATGTGCTGAAAAGTCACAGAATTGGGAGGCGATTAAAACGCTGATCACTGATTGGTGTTCCGTTGATTAGGGGGCGTTCCGCGGCACATAAAGGGGGCCGTGATGTAGCAGTCGAGGCTGGTCTTTGAAACTACAAAGAAGTATGGGAGAGGTGCTGAGGGATTTTTTGGGTAAAACAAATGCTAACTGTGATTTTTCAGCAGACCTGAACAAACTGCTCTAGAAGGGAGACAACTAACCAGGAGGCTGGACACCAGACATGCCAGAAAGGTGAAAACAGCCAACCAGAGCCTGGATAATTATACTTTGTTGTTTATTTGTTTTGTCTCTCGACCTTTCAGTCAGTGTTTCTCCTTTGTTTGGACATTTTCTTTTGTTTATTGTCCTGTCCTGGTTACTATTGTCAGTAGGCAGGAATAAAGGAAAAGAAAGAAAACTTTGGAAAATCACACCATTGTCAGGATTATTTTTACACCTCCACCTAACTCGGCCATTTGTGACAATGTCTTATCGCAGGGTCCTAATGTCTCTCCATTCCCATAAGGAACATACACTCCATCACAATATGTACTGTTGTTAAGTGCAGGGTTGTCCAATCATGGTCCTGGAGGGCCATTCCACTCCAGGTTCAACAGACAAAATGAGATAATTTACTACTTCAAGGTCTTGATGGAGGTTTAATTGGTTCAATTAAACCAGGGGTGGGGGATCCTGGTCCTGCAGGGCCAGTGTCCCCCCCAGGCTTTTGTTCCAACTGTGCCCTAAATTATTTAATTGGACCAATTATAACCAATTATTGGTCTAATTAAGTAATTTAGGTCACAGTTGGAACAAAAACCAGGCGGGACACCAGCCCTCCAGGAACATGGGTTCATCAGCCTTACACCCCACAGTAGAGACTTCGGACAGCGGGTAGGAGGGTGTTTTTGGGATCAATATGGTAATGTGTAAAGAGTTAATGAAAATATTAAAAGTACAAAACTTTGATTCTGAGTACAGCTGTGCAAAGTTATCTGGCTGCTATCACGGAAATAATGTTTTATTGCTTGAGAAAGTGTCAATAAAACTGACCTCACCTGACCTGGTGCAAGCAGGAGTTGTCTGGTCAGAATGTTGCTGACACACAGAGATAAGCTAGCAACAAAGCTAGGCATGCAAAGGAGATGCATTTGAGAAGCATCACGATCCTATATGAACACACACCAGCGCTGTGTCCGCTGCTTCTCCCAGAAACTGACATCATTGCTTCATTTCTGTTGATAACTAGTGGCCTCATTATTGTGTCTAATGATACTGATTATGCTGTGATGTGTAATTTTTGATTATTGGAATCAAGAAAGGAAACTTGTTAAATTCTGCTTAAATCCTTCTTGTGTGTGCTCCTTCACACAGAGAAATATATACATAAAGAATGTGTTTCCTTACAAATGTATTGACTTCAGTGTATAACTCAGCCTTTTTAATATTAACTGTTGCACGACACAATCATCTGACAAGTGTTTGTACTGACAAAAGCAAAGTGACAGTAAATAATACACACGTGGATGCAAATACAATACAAAAACAAAAGCAATAACATTTGCACAAATATGTAAATCAAATTGCCTCCTATTGGTTTTTTTGAAGGTGAGACACACAGTAACTATGTATATCAACACAACATAGCTGGTTTCATTTTCATAGCCTTGTAAACTTAAACAGGTTTGAACAAGCTTTAACTCTCATGAAAAAAGATGACAAACCAAATTCTCTTGATACCATGAGGTGGAGTATTTGTGAGATCTTTTATCCTCTCGAATGAGGAGGTTGGATAGATAACAAAACATTACAGGAAGGGGATTGTATATAATTCTTGCTTTTTTATTAGAAAATAAAAATGATTGATAAAAAAAGAAGGGCATTCTTTTCTTCCTGCGAAAAATAAATATGTTTTAGTACAGGGGTGGCCAACCCTGGTCCTGAAGAGCCATGGGGTCTTCTGGTTTTCATTCTGCCCGGGTTTCAATGAATAACTCTTTGTGAATGGAAAAAAAACAACTTCTGTGGCATTTCCAAATTTCTAGACCCTGTGCTTGCCACATCTGTTAACCATTTGACTGTATGATTTCTTTTTCTGCCATGTTGGTTTTCTACAGTTTCCAGCAGGTGTGCTGACACCTTACCTGTGTTTAACCCTTTGTGCACGGCCTATTATAATTTCAATTGAAGATGTAATTGCATACAATGCGGTGACAAGTGTGTTACTTTTTTCAGATTTTGATTTGATGGATATCTATAATTAATTCTTTTAGCAAAATCTAGTTTTTAGTTTTCTGCCGGGAGATTCGGCAATCACAAGTTTAACTGAAATTATACTAAATCGCCCAAAATGTCCATAAACCCCAAAATAAATTAACAAAATATTAACTGGCGTGAAATATCTATAAGAGAAATTTCAGGGCTGATTCCCCAATCAAAACACATTTCATAAAAGCACCAAACCAAAATAGAGACTTTTCAATAGCTATCGTTTGCAATTACCATATACCATGGCTTCAAAGTGTACAACTTACTGGAAGACATACAATATCTCTTGACATAATCAATAATGCTTTACAACCCAAATGATTTTTTTACATAAGATGCTGATTAGTTGACAGATCTCTCTGATGACAAACTTCTTTAAACTGATTCTAACAAAGAATCCAAAGTAGATGAGCCGGCTCAGCTGTCAGAAAACGTTTGTGTAAAATCAAAACCATAAATGGTATTTATAAAATTCAATCGTGAGGGTTGTGGATACCATTGGTAATTTTACAGTTTTTAGGAAGGAGATTACTAAATTAAACTTATGAGAACATTTCTAAAGGAAAATATATTTTTCAGTGGATTTTAAAACTTTCTTTTACTTTCAAACTAGGTAATCGTCAGGTATACTTCACCATTGAGTGAATACGTATTTTTCACAGTCCGCAAAGGGTTAAACCCCTGTACACTGCTCAAGAATCATGTTGCCAGAAATCCTTGGTGGATGTTTTACTGCCTGGGCAACCTTTTGAACTTTATTAGGAAGGTGTACTCGCTCTTCAGATGCTGGTACATTTCATATGTCCTGCCTACTCATCACACATTCAAAAGCATTCATAAAGTCTTCATGACTCAGTGCAGAGCATGGAAATGATCAGGCAAAACTGAAAAGCCTCCATTCACTTTGTCTCCTTGTATTGTCAGATGTTCTCAGTACTTCAATGGCTGAAAAGAAGACTTTTCCAAATCATAGAACATTTAAAATAAGCATTTTCCATAGGCAAAGAAGTGAATAAAAAAATCATGCTACTGAAAGATATCGATTCTTACAATCGGGTTAGAGTTACAAAAAACAGACATGTTTGAATAATGATTGTGAGATAATTTTCACAGGGTCAGAGAGGAGCCGGGTGCATCCTGAAGTAGAAAAGAGTTCTATTTTATATTTTTCCAGTCACCAGTCATAGATAGGGCTGTATTTTTTCACAGTAAAAAGTTTACCTATAATAGAAGTCAGGCTTATTGGTCTGTAGTTACCTGGTTCGGTTTTGTCTCCCTTTTTGTGGATCGGTATTACGTTTGTTATTTTCCAGTCTGTCAGAACAACCTCTGTGTCAAGAGATGTTGCATGATTTTGATTAGCAGTTTGTAAATAACTTCTTTCATTTCTTGGAGTACTATTGGGAGGATCTCATCCAGCCCAAGGGATTTGTTTATTTTAAGAGTTCCTTAACTCCCATTTTATACGGGGGAAGTTGAAGTCCCCCATTAGTATGGGTACAGTGTGTACCCACTAATATTATATTTGTCTCCATCACTCTCAGACAACCAAGTTTCTGTAGCACCTATCACATCGTAGTTACTTGTTAGTGGATTAGCTTCAAGTTCTAACATTTTGTTTCTGAGACTTCTAGCATTAAGATAAATACATTTAATAGTTGTCTTACCTGAGTTGTTGCCCTTGTTTTGATGTGGTCTCCCTTCTGTTTTTTTGTTTTCTCCCCCCTTCCTTTCTAGTTTAAATGCTTCTGGACCTCCTCAAGGATCCTTTCTCCAAGTAGATTGGTTCCCTTTCTGTTTAAGTGCAGTCTGTCCCACCTATATAGATAGTCCTTGTTGTAGAATGTGCTCCAATGTTCAAGAAAGGTGAAGCCTTCCTGTGTGCACCACGATTTCAGCCATGCATTTTGATTTTGTGTTTCCAGCTGTCCATTTGGTCCTTTGCAAGTGCCGGCAGTGTCCCAAAAAATACCACAGTTTTGGTCTTGTCTTTTAATTTCCTTCCTAGCTCTCTGAATTTGTTTTGTAGGGATCTTGGTCTGTCTCTTCCAATGTTGTTTGTACCGATGTGGATGACTACTACCGGGTCGTCTCCTGTTCGTTCTAGGAGCCTGTCCACATTCTCAGTGATGTGCTTGACAGAGGATCCTGGAAGGCAACACACTGTTGTAGTAAGGGGGTCCAAACTGCGAACTGAACTTGCTGTGTTTCTCAGTATGGAGTCCCCAACAATCATGACCTCCCTTCTTTTTGCTGCCTGGCCAGCACTGTTTATAGGGTCCTGGATGTTGTTTCTTTCATTCTCTTGATGTTGGTTTTGGTCATCTAAATAAAAATATATATATATTTTTTTTAAGTTTGCAATATAAACCCTGTGTGGGAATCGAACCCAAGACATGCTTCTGATGCAGCTTGCAATGCAGACGCCCTAGCTTTCACACCACAAAGTTATGCCAAAATGAAATGTATTCAGAGTACAAAACCTGTTCGACACAGTTAATAAATGAATTACCAGAAGTCTATTTAATAAGTAAACAAGAGTCAACAACTGTTTCGCAGAACAAGACAAGAGAAAGAAATATAACAAGTAATATAAGTAGGCAGTAAGATCTGACATCTGACAGGGTGTCCGTATATGTTGAATATAATGTGCAGAAGTGTCTTTTTGTGTTTTTCTGTTTACAAACTGCTAAAAAGACATTACTTAAAGTGATGAAGTCGGGGTGAGTGTGTATATTGACATATTCCCTAGTTTTGTTTTCATTTAGAAAGCAGTTTATTCCAGACTAATGTAGCTTTGAAATGTATATTCTTCTCATTGGGCATTTCTTACATTTCCATAAAAATCCCTAAGAGCCTAAGAAAAGTTTCGGAATGCGAAAAGGCCATTCGGCCTATCAAGGCTTGGCCCTTGTTAGCACAGGAACTAGCGTAAAAGTACATAATCTAGTCTTTTTTAATATCCCTAGTGCTTTAGATCCTACTACTTGATCCTACACCTGATAAGCTATTCCATGCATTTATAACTCTGTGCAAAAAAGTGCTTCCTACCTCTTGTTCTAAACATACTTCTACTCAGCTTCCATGTATGTTCACTTGTTCTTCTCTCTGTGCTGAATTAGAAGTATTGTCTTTGGTTAACTTTATCTGTACCATTTATGATTTTAAAGACTTCAATCAAGTCCCCTTTTTCCCTTCTTTTTTTCTAGGCTGAAGGGTCTAACTATGGCATTGTATAATCTCTGCAATTTGCAATATAGCCTAACATTATATCTGCCATTTTATTTGCCTCACCACATTGGTGAGATACTTTTAATGATGACTCCATTATGAACCTGAGAACTTCATGTAGTGGAATGTGTCTTGCCTTGCTCTTACTAAAGATGGAGTGTATATGCCTTATTCCCAGGGTCAATCACTCCATCAGAAGAGTGTCTGGACTCACCAAACTGGATTAACCACCTGAGCCGTTTTGCCCACACTTCATGTAATGGAATTTGTATTCACTTGCCCTTACCACCATGGGAGTGTATATGCCTGTGACGAGGTAAAACAATCCCGTGCTGTAATCCACCCTCCCAGCCGCCAGTGGGCTGTGAGCCAGCCTGGAAGGCCCCAACAGAGATTGTGTGATACAGCAGTTCCACCTTTGGGGTGGAAGTCCCGAAAGGACGGTCGCCATCTTTGTTGAGGGCAACAACATGGAATGTGCTGAAAAGTCACAGAATTGGGAGGCGATTAAAACGCTGATCACTGATTGGTGTTCCGTTGATTAGGGGGCGTTCCGCGGCACATAAAGGGGGCCGTGATGTAGCAGTCGAGGCTGGTCTTTGAAACTACAATGAAGTATGGGAGAGGTGCTGAGGGATTTTTTGGGTAAAACAAATGCTAACTGTGATTTTTCAGCAGACCTGAACAAACTGCTCTAGAAGGGAGACAACTAACCAGGAGGCTGGACACCAGACATGCCAGAAAGGCGAAAACAGCCAACCAGAGCCTGGATAATTGTACTTTGTTGTTTATTTGTTTTGTCTCTCAACCTTTCAGTCAGTGTTTCTCCTTTGTTTGGACATTTTCTTTTGTTTATTGTCCTGTCCTGGTTACTATTGTCAGTAGGCAGGAATAAAGGAAAAGAAAGAAAACTTTGGAAAATCACACCATTGTCAGGATTATTTTTACACCTCCACCTAACTCAGCCATTTGTGACAATGTCCTGTTCGCAGGGTCCTAATGTCTCTCCATTCCCATAAGGAACATACACTCCATCACAATATGTACTGTTGTTAAGTGCAGGGGTGTCCAATCACGGTCCTGGAGGGCCATTCCACTCCAGGTTCAACAGACAAAATGAGATAATTTACTACTTCAGGGTCTTGATGGAGGTTTAATTGGTTCAATTAAACCAGGGGTGGGGGATCCTGGTCCTGCAGGGCCAGTGTCCCCCCCAGGCTTTTGTTCCAACTGTGCCCTAAATTATTTAATTGGACCAATTATTACCAATTATTGGTCTAATTAAGTAATTTAGGTCACAGTTGGAACAAAAACCAGGCGGGACACCAGCCCTCCAGGAACATGGGTTCATCAGCCTTACACCCCACAGTAGAGACTTCGGACAGCGGGTAGGAGGGTGTTTTTGGGATCAATATGGTAATGTGTAAAGAGTTAATGAAAATATTAAAAGTACAAAACTATGATTCTGAGTACAGCTGTGCAAAGTTATCTGGCTGCTATCACGGAAATAATGTTTTATTGCTTGAGAAAGTGTCAATAAAACTGACCTCACCTGACCTGGTGCAAGCAGGAGTTGTCTGGTCAGAATGTTGCTGACACACAGAGATAAGCCAGCAACAAAGCTATGCATGCAAAGGAGATGCATTTGAGAAGCATCACGATCCTATATGAACACACACCAGCGCCGTGTCCGCTGCTTCTCCCAGAAACTGACATCATTGCTTCATTTCTGTTGATAACTAGTGGCCTCATTATTGTGTCTAATGATAATGATTATGCTGTGATGTGTAATTTTTGATTATTGGAATCAATAAAGGAAACTTGTTAAATTCTGCTTAAATCCTTCTTGTGTGTGCTCCTTCACATAGAGAAATATATACATAAAGAATGTGTTTCCTTACAAATGTATTGACTTCAGTGTATAACTCAGCCTTTTTAATATTAACTGTTGCACGACACAATCATCTGACAAGTGTTTGTACTGACAAAAGCAAAGTGACAGTAAATAATACACACGTGGATGCAAATACAATACAAAAACAAAAGCAATAACATTTGCACAAATATGTAAATCAAATTGCCTCCTATTGGTTTTTTTGAAGGTGAGACACACAGTAACTATGTATATCAACACAACATAGCTGGTTTCATTTTCATAGCCTTGTAAACTTAAACAGGTTTGAACAAGCTTTAACTCTCATGGAAAAAGATGACAAACCAAATTCTCTTGATACCATGAGGTGGAGTATTTGTGAGATCTTTTATCCTCTCGAATGAGGAGGTTGGATAGATAACAAAACATTACAGGAAGGGGATTGTATATAATTCTTGCTTTTTTATTAGAAAATAAAAATGATTGATAAAAAAAGAAGGGCATTCTTTTCTTCCTGCGAAAAATAAATATGTTTTAGTACAGGGGTGGCCAACCCTGGTCCTGAAGAGCCATGGGGTCTTCTGGTTTTCATTCTGCCCGGGTTTCAATGAATAACTCTTTGTGAATGGAAAAAAAAAAAAAACTTCTGTGGCATTTCCAGATTTCTAGACCCTGTGCTTGTTTGCCACATCTGTTAACCATTTGACTGTATGATTTCTTTTTCTGCCATGTTGGTTTTCTACAGTTTCCAGCAGGTGTGCTGACACCTTACCTGTGTTTAACCCTTTGTGCACGGCCTATTATAATTTCAATTGAATTAAATCGAAGACGTAATTGCATACAATGCGGTGACAAGTGTGTTACTTTTTTCAGATTAATTCTTTTAGCAAAATCTAGTTTTTAGTTTTCTGCCGGGAGATTCAGCAATCACAAGTTTAACTGAAATTATACTAAATCACCCAAAATGTCCATAAACCCAAAAATAAATTAACAAAATATTAACTGGCGTGAAATATCTATAAGAGAAATTTCAGGGCTGATTCCCCAATCAAAACACATTTCATAAAAGCACCAAACCAAAATAGAGACTTTTCAATAGCTATCGTTTGCAATTACCATATACCATGGCTTCAAAGTGTACAACTTACTGGAAGACATACAATATCTCTTGACATAATCAATAATGCTTTACAACCCAAATGATTTTTTTACATAAGATGCTGATTAGTTGACAGATCTCTCTGATGACAAACTTCTTTAAACTGATTCTAACAAAGAATCCAAAGTAGATGAGCCGGCTCAGCTGTCAGAAAACGTTTGTGTAAAATCAAAACCATAAATGGTATTTATAAAATTCAATCGTGAGGGTTGTGGATACCATTGGTAATTTTACAGTTTTTTAGGAAGGAGATTACTAAATTAAACTTATGAGAACATTTCTAAAGGAAAATATATTTTTCAGTGGATTTTAAAACTTTCTTTTACTTTCAAACTAGGTAATCGTCAGGTATACTTCACCATTGAGTGAATACGTATTTTTCACAGTCCGCAAAGGGTTAAACCCCTGTACACTGCTCAAGAATCATGTTGCCAGAAATCCTTGGTGGATGTTTTACTGCCTGGGCAACCTTTTGAACTTTATTAGGAAGGTGTACTCGCTCTTCAGATGCTGGTACATTTCATATGTCCTGCCTACTCATCACACATTCAAAAGCATTCATAAAGTCTTCATGACTCAGTGCAGAGCATGGAAATGATCAGGCAAAACTGAAAAGCCTCCATTCACTTTGTCTCCTTGTATTGTCAGATGTTCTCAGTACTTCAATGGCTGAAAAGAAGACTTTTCCAAATCATAGAACATTTAAAATAAGCATTTTCCATAGGCAAAGAAGTGAATAAAAAAATCATGCTACTGAAAGATATCGATTCTTACAATCGGGTTAGAGTTACAAAAAACAGACATGTTTGAATAATGATTGTGAGATAATTTTCACAGGGTCAGAGAGGAGCCGGGTGCATCCTGAAGTAGAAAAGAGTTCTATTTTATATTTTTCCAGTCACCAGTCATAGATAGGGCTGTATTTTTTCACAGTAAAAAGTTTACATATAATAGAAGTCAGGCTTATTGGTCTGTAGTTACCTGGTTCGGTTTTGTCTCCCTTTTTGTGGATCGGTATTACGTTTGTTATTTTCCAGTCTGTCAGAACAACCTCTGTGTCAAGAGATGTTGCATGATTTTGATTAGCAGTTTGTAAATAACTTCTTTCATTTCTTGGAGTACTATTGGGAGGATCTCATCCAGCCCAAGGGATTTGTTTATTTTAAGAGTTCCTTAACTCCCATTTTATACGGGGGAAGTTGAAGTCCCCCATTAGTATGGGTACAGTGTGTACCCACTAATATTATATTTGTCTCCATCACTCTCAGACAACCAAGTTTCTGTAACACCTATCACATCGTAGTTACTTGTTAGTGGATTAGCTTCAAGTTCTAACATTTTGTTTCTGAGACTTCTAGCATTAAGATAAATACATTTAATAGTTGTCTTACCTGAGTTGTTGCCCTTGTTTTGATGTGGTCTCCCTTCTGTTTTTTTGTTTTCTCCCCCCTTCCTTTCTAGTTTAAATGCTTCTGTACCTCCTCAAAGATCCTTTCTCAGAGTAGATTGGTTCCCTTTCTGTTTAAGTGCAGTCCGTCCCACCTATATAGATAGTCCTTGTTGTAGAATGTGCTCCAATGTTCAAGAAAGGCGAAGCCTTCCTGTGTGCACCATGATTTCAGCCATGCATTTTGATTTTGTTTTGTGGCACTTCACTGGGTGATTTGTATTAATATTTATTTAAAATACACATATGGTTTTAATAAAGTGTTCCCTGGCATTACAAAAATACAAGATTACATTAACATGCAGTTTGATATTTTTCCATAAAATGTATAAACGTAATTATGTGCTGATCTACTGTTCCCTTCGGGTTATTATCGTTTAAATGCACAAAGATATATACCAGTAGGGTGTTGGCAGATATGGCATTTTTGCTTTCTTTTGTGGAACTAAATTTTGTGGAATGTAATCGCCAAGAAATAAAGGCCTAATTTATAAACTTGACATTGTTGTAACATCTAACCTTGATAATGTGTCATTTCCAGCTGCCTTTCTTTCCTGGAAATGAGATGTATGTCTCAAAGGTATTATTCTGATTAAATAAATACATCTGAATTAGATATATTCCTTGCAGAAAGCGTGGAGAGTGGCATAGTACAATAATGTACCCTACAATGGAAGTTAAAACTGGATTGTTTTCTTAACAAGTTTATGGGGTTATAGCAATGAATGTTAGATATGCAAACATTTATTTTGCCAATACCTACTCTATATCACCAGTCTGTTTCCTACTGTACCTACCTACTGTATATCACCAGTCTGTTTCACAGCTGTCCACACACACACCAATGATGATATCTCACCTGCAATCCTCCTCCAAACCAGACCTGTGTGATGTTGGCTTTTGCAATAGTAGTACTTTGTGTGATCAGTGGCTTACAGAATAGGCAGAATGCTACTTCTTAAAAGCAAAGGTTTACTCTATATGTATCTCACTATACTGTATATCCCAAATGTATTTTAGTTTTAACTTTCGTGTAATTCTTCATTAGCATAACCTCACCTCAATTCAAATAGAAGACAAGTTTCTTGCAAACCCTCATAAAAAATGCAGGTCAATGGAAACTTTTAGCGCATAACAAAGATGCACCAATGGTATGCCAGTAAACAAACAAGGTCCTATATCAACATAACTGCAGAACTATCTGGGTTTGTTATTGTAGCTGGTTTCAATTTCATAGACAAGTGTCAGCTTAAACAGGTTTGAATAAGCTTTACTCTCATGTAAAATGATGGTAATAGAAATCAAATCTGGTGGCTGGAAAGTTATGTATTGTTTTTAATATATGAACTCCTCAACAACTAAAGTGTTTGTACAAATAATGAATACAATTAAAAAGTATTAAACTTGGTTTTAAAATATGTCTTGTGATTCGTTAAAACTTCATCATGTTATGTGTTTTACTTTGCACTATAGCCTCACAAGTCCTTATTCATAGCAACATTACAGCAACAGTACAAATACATAGCAACTATTCATAGCAACAGTACATATTCACACTGTACATATTTAGCATTGGCTTTGGGCTATATAATCCCCTGCCAGACACTATACCATAGCAAAAGTTGTTGTGATACAGTGCATATGACAATAAACTGAAAGGACATTTGCAATAACATTTGTGCTAGTATGAGAATACAGTCTATTGTTTTCTGCTATAAAATATGACTATTCTTTAATGTGTATTTATTAATCAAAATTAAAATATCATGAACTGGCAAAAGTGACACCTCTGGGGGCTGTAGCACTGTTGCAGGAAATCATGTTAAAACATCAAGCTCTAAAAGTGTCATCCTACACTTGCTAAAAATTATGGTAATTTTGGACCGCCCCTAAAGTAACCAAATAAATCTTGTGCGTGTCTTCCAATTACAAGGGCAGAAGCAAATGACAAGTGCAAAGTAGCATTTTCTACATTTAAATAAACAAATTTCACATTAACACATAGGCTAGATATCTGTACAAATCGCATCTATCTGGCAGAGTACTGACAAGAGGAGCAATGGTGAAGACTGTGCTATTTCTGGGTAAGTGCACAAATATTGCTTTTTATTTATAACTGTTTTTTTTTTATTCATTCATGGGCAGCAGTGAGGAGTAGTGGTTAGGGCTCTGGACTCTTTACCGGTGGGTCATGGGTTCAATCCCAGGTGGGGGACACTGCTGCTGTACCCTTGAGCAAGGTACTTTACCTAGATTGCTCCAGTAAAAACCCAACTGTATAAATGGGTAATTGTATGTACAAATAACGTGTAAAAAACCCCCCAAAAAATGTAATTATATGTAAAAAAGAATGTGATATTTTGTAATAATTGCAAGTCACCCTGGATAAGGGCATCTGCTAAGAAATAAATAATAATGTATATATGTTAAGCTTTAATGCCTGTTAATTGGGTTCTCATAAAACTGTGTGAGTACTCTTCCATATATTCCTGGTCTTTTCTCAAGTGAGATAGACAATCATGTCAAATTGTGTTTTGTTATGTGGATGTTTCTGAAGGTGAGAGATGTTAGATTAGCACTAGAATAACAGCTTGTAACATTGATCTGAAATGCCGGCACACATGAAAATATGCCTCTCTGTGTTAACATGCAGTATGAGTACATGCGCTTATTCTCTGAAATAAGTTGTGTGCATGAACCCGACTGACTGGAGGGTCTTTGATTAAAGAGCTAACTTGAATAAATTACCATTCCGCAGTTTGCTGATGATACCTAAGAGGGTTTATAAGCTTAGGCTGAAATAAATAGTTATTTTGCTCCTTGGTCCTGGAATAATATATGCTTAGGGTTGCCACCTGTCCGGGTTTGACCCAGACAGTCCAGGAAATGGCATCTGTTTCCGGATTAACAAGCCCGGACACCCTAATGTCCGGTTTTAAGTGAAAAGCATAAGAAACACCAATCTTCCTTTAATATTTTCGTATATTGGTAAATTTTGGCGGGAAATTTATTTTGACTTTATTGGCGGTTTTGATTGGATTGCCAATAATGCTTCCACCAATCAGAGTGTGGCATACAGTAAGCAATCCCGCCCTCTGACAGACTGGTATGCAGAACTACCCAATACGCATGCCAGCGTCAGTGACACACTGCCGGTTATGGTGAAAAGCATACAGTGTTCACTGCTGCTGATGCTGAAAATATCAGAATTGTATCTTTTGTAGTTTTTAAGATATTATCGTTTTTGTAAAATAAATGCTGTTCAGCTTATTAGCATAAGTGTCGCTGACATAACTGAGATGGGCAGAGAAAACTAAAGTCAGGCTTGAGGCCAATGTAAACAAATCACTTTTTGGGTTTCTCTCTTCTATAATTCATCTTTTCTTCTCCACATCTCCATGAATGTACAGTGTTATTTTTGGAATTACTATTGAACATAAAAAGGTATTTTTTAATAATAACTGACATCAAGCATATAATTCATGTCTCTAAAATATGTAAGAGAAGTTTAATAATAATTGTCTCTGGATTATAACATGTTTATATAATTATTTTGCCACAAAAATATAATTTAATTTTAATTAAAAAATAAATAAAAAAATGATGTATGACCCTTGCTAGCTTGCTATTGGCTGCTGATCAGTGATCGGTGGTTTAACCCTTTGCGGTCCATTTATTAAATGCGCGTCAGGCACGCCAGGTCTAATTTATTTTCACATGCGCAGTTAATTTTAGACGCGCTGTTTAAAAGTATTATTTCTCACAGTCAAACAGGTTTAAATGGCCCTGCATATCAACAAAGCACTCACTAGGCATCTCCAGCCCCGCCCCACCCTTTCGTTCGCTATAGCTTTCACCTATGTAAGAAATAAATAATATTAATAATAATAGTCGTACATACCGATCAATCATCTCCTGATCACTCGTTTTATCACCAAACTCCTAAATAATGCGATCCAAGTCATTATTTTATTACTATAACATCTCAAAAAAGCTCTGCAAATGTCCGTGTTCTCTGAGCTTGTTTACTTACGACCGCCCCGTAATCTGATACCAGGGCCATGTATGACTATTCATGAGATATGCCTTTTTTTTTTTTCGACTTGTCTTGGCTCCTGTCGTTCCCACTCGAAGAAAAAACGACTAAAACCCGTTTTTTGCGTTTCTATAATGATGTCGGACAGGGTCCGACAATGGACCCAATAGGAATAATTGCAATGTCGGTTAAGGCCGACCTGCATATTACAGGTGTTACGCATGGCCTTCCAGAGCCAGCTACAGTATGATGGTAAGGCCGACTGGCAAGACTTTCCGAAACAATTCGAAATGATAGCAATAATAAATGGATGGACTGATTGGGAAAAAGCCAGGAGGCCTTGTCTTGTTTACAAACCATCAACCGAGAAGGCTGGACAGCTGGCAACTGCATTGGAGGAGGAAGAGCTGCAGGTTCTGCTGGGCCTGGGCCCAGACGAGATGGTCAATTATGATGTGTTAGCCACAGCCTTAGAATGCGGCTTCGGGAGAGTTGAGCCTGCAGTCGGCCTGTGCCAAAACATGGCTACCCGATCCCGTGGCTCAGGAGAGAAACAGGGCATACTTGCGGGTGATGTCAGTTCTGCGGAGAGGGTACCCTGAATTCCTGCCAACCACCCAGGAGGACCTGACCATTTGTCCACGGCCTAACCCCAACTGCCCTGCGTCAGCAGGTCCGGCTAGCTGCCTCAACCTCCCTAGAGCTCACCTTGGCTTACGCTGAACGGGTTGAGGCTGTGCTTGAGGAGGGGGAGCGTGACTGGACCTCCGGGGGGGGCACCACCCCCACCTGGCCTATACAGCTAGCCACCCTCATATGGGCCACAATCAACCAGTCCATCCGGGTGCCTGAGCCCTGCACATGTCGGTGCTCAGGCTGCGGACAACCCGGCCACCTACAGTGCCACTGCCCCGCAACAAAGCACCTACAGTGCCACTGCCCCGCAACAAAGCACCTACAGTGCCACTGCCCCGCAACAAAGCACCTACAGTGCCACTGCCCCGCAACAAAGCACCTACAGTGCCACTGCCCCGCAACAAAGCACCTACAGTGCCACTGCCCCGCAACAAAGCACCTACAGTGCCACTGCCCGGCAACAAAGATTGGACCACCACACCTGACACAGCAGCCACCGGGAAACGTCAAGGTGCCCGCGTTGTCCCACTTACCAGTCATTTTCACCAACCACCACCAGCCCACAACACCTGCAACCAGGGCCCACAAATCAAGCTGGCAGACTGGGACCCCACTCTCCTCGGAAGCCGTGGACCGCAGCCAGGACGGTCAGCCATAGTGCGAAAACCACTGCAGGGCACGTCTGTCATGTCCCCACTGGAGTCAAGGGGGTTCCAAGCACTTCTCTGGTGGACACCAGTTTAACGGTGACTCTGGTCTGACCTGATGTGCTCCCAGCAGGGGTCCGGCTGGAACCCACCACTGTACAATTACGCACTGTTACAGGGGAGTTAGCGCTGATGCAAGGGAATGGCAACCTCGCGGGGCACCTTGTCTGGACTGAGTGCCAGGAGGCATTCGGCAGTCTCCAGTGCTGGCCCCCCCGGACCCCCACTCCCCCTTTCTGCTGAATACAGACACGAGCGATGAAGGCATTGGTGTCCTGTCCCAACCGGGGCCTGAAGGAGAGCACGTAGTGGCGTACTACAGCCGGTCGCTCAGCAAGGCGCAACGCTGATACTGTGTTACCCGACGGGATCTGCTGGCGGTGGCTGAGTCAGTCCACTACTATCTCTGTGGACTCCCCTTATCTTGTTATCTTGAGGGGAGGAGGGAGCGGTGCTACGTGGTGGGCTGATTGGAGAAGGCACAAGGAGGATGACCCGGACCTATGCCCAGTCTTAAAATGACTGGAAGACTAGCAGAGGCCTCTCTAGGAGGAGGTAGCTTGACACTCCCCTGCTACCCGAGGGCTGTGGTAGCAGTGGTCTGGACTGACCCTGAGGGATGGAGTCCTCCAGCGCCAGTGGATGGAGCTAGCGATGGGAGAGGTGGCAGGTAGTGGTCCCCTAAGCATAAAGTGCTCGTACTGGACACTTTGGAGTGATGAAGACACTGAGGCGGCTCCGTCAGTCCTTCTACTGGGGGCAGTGCAGATGGGACGTCGAGGAACACTGTCAGTGACACCTGCACCTCCTGAAAAGTACCCCTGGGCAGGTCGCACGCCCCGCTCCAGCAGTACCAGGTTGGCGGACTCATGGAGAGGGTCACCGTGGATGTCTTGGACCCCTTCCCACACTCAGAGAAGGGGAACCGGTTCATTTTGGTGGCTCTCGACTATTTTACCAAGTGGCCAGAGACGTACGCTCTCCAGACCAGGAGGCGGTCACCGAAGCACTGCTAGAGGGGTTCTTCAGCCGGTTCGGGATCCCCCAGGAGCTCCATTCAGACCAGGGGCACAACTTGGAGTCCCAGGTCTTTGCGGAGATGTGCTGATGCATGGGGATCCAAAAGACCAGGACCACCCCCCTCCACCCACAGAGTGATAGATTGGTTGAACGTTTCAACCGCACGCTGGACGTGCAGCTAGCTGTGACCACCGCCAACAACCAAAGAGAGTGGGACACCCACCTGCCTCTTGTGCTGTTGGCCTGTCTTTCAGCTGTGCAGGACTCCACTACCTGTACTCCAGCCCTGCTCATGATGCGGCATGAGCACTGCATGCTTCGCCTGGGACCACCTGCAGGCCGCTGGTGTCAGGCAGAAGTGGAACTTCTGTTACCTGACGGGATCTGTTGGTGGTAGTTGATTCAGTCTGCTACTATCTCTGTGAACTCCACTTCACCATTTTTCACAGTTTTGGCCACTTGGCTTTCACGGGCAGTTTTCCTTCTCAAACTAAAACAGTGCAACTGTGAATGCTATCTTCACAAACAGCAAAGCACGGGACACATAACAGCACAACACTCGAGGGTGCCACCAACACTGGAGAGCTGGTCTGGGTCTTTAGCCCCAGGGGAAAGCGTGGCCGTTGCCCCAAGCTTGACAGCCAATGGCTCGGGCCCTGCCAGGCCCTGAAGCAGATTGGGGAAGTAGTGAACCGAGTGCAGCTGCCATCTAGAGGGCGCAAGGTGTTCCTGCACTGGGACCGGCTGGCTCCATACCTAGGACGAGACCTGGCACACACTGACCCGGTAGCCCCAGGAAGTCCCCTCCTGATCCGCCTTGCCTGCCAGTTCTTTGCTTTCAACCCCTTTTTCTGACAGCCCCCTTGCCTGAGGGCTCTGCACCCTTGGACTCTGCCAGTCCGTCCCCTGTGGCTGACAGGAGACCTGTGAAGAAACCACTCCCACAACGACGGCATCGGTTTCCGGGACATTTTCAAGACTTTGTCCTTCTCTCAGGGTCGAAGGACTAAGGGTAGGAGGCTATGTAACGACCCAGGCAATGGCATTGTTGCAGGACTCTTTGTCTGTCGTTTGTTTGTCTTGTCTTGCTGCCGAGGGATGCATTAGTCAGAATCATTCTTCGCCATTCTCCAGAATTGGTGTGAGCCGGAGGTTCGCAGGGAATGGATCTGACTGGTCGATCCGGGTGGTGGGCAGGCCCCCCTCTGGGGCAATATATGTGGGGGAACAAGCCCCTGCATCGGAAGACCACGCCAAGACTTGAACCTGAAGGGATGCTGAGAGACCATGAGGGACAGAAGGAAAGGGGTATATACTGTAAAGTGGTTGGGAGGATCCTGAGGCGAGTCTGAAGAGTGCAAACAAGATTGAAAAGACGGTGATAGAGAAAGGAAGGGCGTTTGAGAGAGTGAGACAGATATAAGTTATTTTTTATTTGGCGTGAACCCTGGCACAAACAGGGATTAGTTGTTTATATCGGTTTCCACAAGCAAATAAACCAGTATTATTTGCAAGCCCACCTTGTCGCCAGAGTCGTGCTTCACTCGAATATGACGAATGCTACAATATGTTAACAGAGTGCGATTTGACAGGGGAGTGTCCCTGGTCTACACTTTCAATTTTCATTCCTGGCAGGGAGACTAGATTTTGTACTGAAATTTTTCTGCTGGAAAATGTCATTTGTATAGATGATATTCAAAGATTTTGCATATAATATGTCAATTCTGTGAACGTTGTGTTTGGCAAATTTTGTTTGTAGCATTAACCCTTTGTGGTCCATTGTCGGACCCTGTCCGACATCATTATAAAAATGCAAAAAACGGGTTTCTAGTCGTTTTTTCAGCGGAAAAAGCCGAGAAAACCATTCAATGGCCGTGTGGGAGCGACAGGTGCCGAGACAAGCTGATAAAAAAAAAAGAAAAGAAAAAGGCATATCTCATGAATTGGCATACATGCCCCTGGCATTACAATAGGGGCGGTCATAAGGAAACAAGCTATCTGATACTGCACCAGCGCACAGAGACTATCACGGACATTTGCAGAGCTTTTTTGAGATGTTATAGTAATAAAATAATGACTTGGATTGCATTATCGAGGAGTTTGGTGATAAAACGAGTGATCAGGAGATGATCGATCGGTATGTACGACTATTATTATTATTATTATTTATTTCTTATGTGAAACCTATATATGTGAAACCTATAGCGAACGAAAGGGTGGGGCGGGGCTGGAGATGCCTAGTGAGTGCTTTGTTGATATGCAGGGCCTTTTAAACTTGTTTGACTGTGAAAAAAATACTTTTAAACAGCGCGTCTTAAATTAACTGCGCATGTGAAAATAAATTAGACCTGGCGTGCCTGACGCGCATTTAATAAATGGACAGCAAAGGGTTAAAGTGTCTTATGCTTCTCTACTGTTTTATAGTTCATGTATTTTACACCTCCTCCCCCCACCCCACCACTGGAAATTTGACAAATCGCACCCTGTATGTTAGTGATGTGGTCTTATTATAAATATACACTGGCAGTGTGTAACAGTTACGTTTATTAGAATAAACTACGATGGGCTATGTGACTGAGAGAGAATGATTTTTCGGTGGTAAATCTCCCTCCCGACCTGTGAGGACGCGGTATAAAGGGAACAGAGTGCCCTGGATTGGATGGCCTGACAATTCATTCCCAGGGTTAGATGGAAGTCGGCCATCTAGAAAGGGGGCACAGCTGCGGTGCATTAAATGATCACCCCAGAGGGAAAGCGATGTGGCAACTGCGGATTGGAGGAGAAATGGCTGCACTCGCTAACCAAGGGGGCGTGACTGAAGATACAAATAGGGGACGTGGCTAGGTGATCTGTTCCTTTGTTTATGGTTAAGAGAACGCTAAAGGATGAGCGAAATATTACCGTGTTTAGTGTTTGTTTGTTTTGTCGGTTCTAATTGTACTATTTGTTATTTATTAGACGGCTAACATGATCCGGAGCTGTCACTTAAGGCCAGCACAAACCCCGACAACACTTCACCATTGTTCACGAATAAATTGTATATTCAGCACTTGCACATTAGCACTCACTGTGGACTTGTGATCGTGAGTGTGTCTTGTGTGTGTTTAGTACTGTGTATATTATTTCGGGACTGTAACTCGTAGTTTAACAGTACGATACACATTGCTGTCACAAATGACCTGGATTACAAACCCTTCCCCTGTAAAAAACATTGTTTGGACATTGCAATCACTTGTTTGTCATTACTGGTGCACCGCATCACGTCTACACCTGCACACTGCAGTCATTTTGCCACAGGCTACTGTTTTATTTTCTCTGCTGGCTAGTGGAGAAGTGTGTTTAACAGCCAAATTGGGTAAAATGTTAAGGAGATGTTGTCAGTCAGAATACAAAAATCCAATTTTACTGCTGCTGGGGGCTTCTGCCTTTTTTCTGCCTCTACATTTTTTTTACCCACCAGAAAACACAGAAAATAATTCAACCAGTTGATATTGTTATTACTAAAATGAGGGTGGGTGAAGCAAGCATCATTTTTAGCGCTACACTTCTTCAAGCTCAATATTTTTTAATCTTTGTTGACTTTTATGTTTATCATCAATGAAAAGTCTAAGCTTTCAGATCGTGTAGGCCCCTGAATGTAGGACATACAGAAAAGTGAAAAGAAAATTGAATTATGAAGGCTCAAAGTCAATAGAGGGTGTAATTCAAATCCAAGATGGCAGCCGGGCAGAAAAAGTAGCTGAATTTGGTGGGTTAAAACACATTTTTACATGATTAAAACTAATTTTCAGGGCATTTTGATTTCACATATGTTTAAGTTATTTAAAAACAAAATATAATAATCTATTTCGGATTTTGTTTGTTGAAATCTAAAATTTAGGTCGACCAGCAGAGTGGAAACACGCTCAATCGAAATACTGGTTTATGATAATTTTGAACCTATAGTCAGACTGTAAACTTTGAGCTGCTAAACAAAATGTAATATTTATGCACACTGGTTTCGAGATAATATATAATTCAAATAAAAATCAATTCAAGATCATTATTTTCTTTCACTTTTTATTTTTATTTTTGCACAAAAGTCGTCCTGCTTACCTCTTATGACTCTTGAGGCCTGGTCACACAGGTGACTTTTGTCAATGGCAACAAGGGGGCGACAGATGTTGCCAGCTTCTCGCCTCGTGTGACCACACTGAGCAACACCACGACGACATACCGGCAACACACCAGAAACATGCCGGCAACATGTCTCTCATAAAAAGACATTGCTATTAAAATAGTTATAGTTTAGGCTTGAAGCCACAAACGTTAGGGTATTTCTTACATTATTATTATTTATTTCTTAGCAGACGCCCTTATCTAGGGCGACTTACAATTGTTACAAGATTTCACATTATACAGATATCACAGTATTTTTTACGTACAATTACCCATTTATACAGTTGGGTTTTTACTGGAGCAATCTAGGTAAAGTACCTTGCTCAAGGGTACAACAGCAGTGTCCCCCACTTCATTGATACAGTCTAAAGCCACAAAAGTCCAGAAATGCCATACCACCCATAGCTCAGCTGCATCCAGGTTAGGCTTTTAGCATAGAAAGTGAGATGTGATGGGCAGGGTAACATTCAATGAAAAGGGGGGCAGTGAAAATGGCAGAGGTATTTTCACAACAACACTTTAGCAACAACACCTTTACCATGGAAAAGTTCCACTAAACAATGATGAGGGGAACATTTGTATTTGCATGTGTATGATTGTGACAGAAATATAATGAATCTTGGTGGTAAATCTCCCTCCCGACCTGTGAGGGCGCTAAGCAGTGAGGACAGTGTTCTTTGGACGGGCTGGCCTGACAGTTCTTTCCCCGGGTCGGGAAGTCGGTCAGTCTGGAAGGCGGCGAGACTCCGTTGCAAGAACATATTGACCCGGAATGGAAACTATGTGGCAGCCGCGGATTGTAAAGGCAGCTGCATTCGTTTACCAAGGGGTCATGTGTGACAGCATATAAGGGGGGTGGAGAATCGTAATCAGTTCCTTCGTTTTTGGTTATTAAGAAGTGAATTGGAAGGACCTGTGTTTTGGTGAAAATTGTGAGCGTTTGTCTTGTTCTGTCTATTTGTTTGTTTGTTTGTTTGTTTGTATTCACTAGACAGCTAACACATTCTGGAGCTAACGCCAGAGGCCAGCACAAACCCGGAACAGCACTGCACTTGTATCACTATAAACTGTATTTACACCACTGGCACTAATTCACGCACTAACAGACTTGTGTATGTTTTTTGTGTTTTGTGTGGGTGTATAATAAAAACAGGACTATTATTTGCGGGGTACATCCGGGGATTATAAATTAAGTAATACACGCTGCTGTATTACTTACCTTCATTATGTTTGTTTCGTGGTCGGGCACTGGACAAATACAAATAAAACAAACCTTTGCACCTGGATTACAATTGTCTTTTCTTTAATCACCTGCACCTGCACACTATTAACCACTTTGCCACAATGCTTTACAAGTTTTTGCAATTGAATGCAGTTGTACTCAACCCTGATCTCATTAGCTTCACTAAAATTTCCATTTACACCTCTCCCCAGCGACAGGGATATGGGGGAGAAACCTGTATGTTGGTTTTAACTACAATATATCTTTCATTCAGTTGTGATGAAACTTGGTATGGGCATTCATTAGCACAAGTGCAAATCTTTAATTTTGCAAGTATGCTAGGAGGCCGTGTGGTCCGGTGGTTAAAAAAAAGGGCTTGTAACCAGAAGTTACTCGGTTCAAGTCCTGGCTCACTCGCTGTGTGACCTTGAGAAAGTAACTTAACCTCCTTGTGCTCTGTCTTTCAGGTGAGACGTAGTTGTAAGTGACTCTGCAGCTGATCACACACTCTAGTCTCTGTCAGTCGCCTTGGATAAAGGCGTCTGCTAAATAAACAAATGATAATAAAATACAGAACTATTTGCCTAAATGCGACAAACCTTTGCATGGACACCTGTTACAAGAAGTTATTCCATATACTGTGTGAGTGTAGCTCAGGCTAACTTTTTCACACTACTGACACCTTAGTGGCTGAGCTATTGAAAGCTATATTTTGGGAACGCTTGCCCCAAGTTGATTAATCTTTGCATTAACTTTTAATACATTAATTAATTTACTCCACATACTTTGGATGTAGCTTGCGGTGATATGCTTTATCACAATTCTGAAACCTGATAGGCTATTGAAGGCGATGTCATAGAAACTGCTTGCCTGAATCTGAAGCTTAAGCATTTATTATGATGTATTGTACATGCTGTGGATGTAGGTCATGAGGACCTACATATTAATTATATTGATAAATGTAATGTGTTATTTGCATCCTTGAGAGGAATACCTGGTCATTATTGCTGAGTTGAAATTGCCATTGTGTTGTCAACGATTACAAAAATATTATTATTGCTCCCTGTAACAGGGGAGATCTGTGCTGGCTATCTGGCGCATTCACCATCCTGCAGGGGGAGGTCGAGAGCCTTGTAAGATCTGCCTGTCAATCATGGCAGTGACGCAGAGAGGTTGGGTGAGGGTGTGTTGTCTTTACCTCTCTCAGAGTGGTTGAGAGGCGGGCCTTGGGGACCAAGAACTACTATAAGAACTACGCTCTGTTATTCATTCAGGTGGCCATAACAGGAGAAACCCAGTGACGCTGTATTTAATGTATCATTTTCCTGTAGACGAAAACTACAAAAAAAAGTATGACGACGTGACATTTTTTTAAACAGTTGACCCAGACATGTTTTGATGTTCAGAGATGATTAGACCCAAGCTAAGTCATGTATTGTTCGGCCAATCACAGTGTTTTATTTATCCAAGCCATGTTATAAGATCTATGTTAACACAGTACATTGAAATATTACAAATGCATGCTAAACAATAAAAGTCCATAAAGTTACACCACACAGTTCTACATTTATTCTAAATGTAATTTAACATACATGTTTAATGTTAGAAACAAATCATTTGAAGTAAATAATCTTTACAGCAGAAGCATCAAAGTAACACAAATATAATTTATTTCAATTTGATCATTAAAATATGTATTCCTTATTACGTAAATCAGAAATTACAAAGACAATGTTCATATAATTGTAGCAACTGATGTGCCATTTCATTAAAATATCAACAACTAATGGGTTCGGAAAATCTACAACCATAGGAAATTAATGGGAACCGAACTCCATACTGGGCGGCCCGCCACCCAAAATGAATTGCAGGATGCCGCCTGTACAAATTCGTATTGTACACAGGGGGAAATGGCCAGGTTTCCATGGGAACAGAAAAATAAGTGTGGCAGGTGGAAGCCCTGCACATGTAAATAGTGTATTTTTTGTTTGTTTTCTGCTGAATAAAGATTGATTCATCTATCCCTGCCAACAACCACGTGGGGTAGGTGACCATTCCCTAATTAGGTAATGGAGCGCTAATTGGGAAATGGCCACATGTACAGTGCCTTGCGAAAGTATTCGGCCCCCTTGAACTTTGCGACCTTTTGCCACATTTCAGGCTTCAAACATAAAGATATGAAACTGTAATTTTTTGTGAAGAATCAACAACAAGTGGGACACAATCATGAAGTGGAACGAAATTTATTGGATATTTCAAACTTTTTTAACAAATAAAAAACTGAAAAATTGGGCGTGCAAAATTATTCAGCCCCTTTACTTTCAGTGCAGCAAACTCTCTCCAGAAGTTCAGTGAGGATCTCTGAATGATCCAATGTTGACCTAAATGACTAATGATGATAAATAGAATCCACCTGTGTGTAATCAAGTCTCCGTATAAATGCACCTGCACTGTGATAGTCTCAGAGGTCCGTTTAAAGCGCAGAGAGCATCATGAAGAACAAGGAACACACCAGGCAGGTCCGAGATACTGTTGTGGAGAAGTTTAAAGCCGGATTTGGATACAAAAAGATTTCCCAAGCTTTAAACATCCCAAGGAGCACTGTGCAAGCAATAATATTGAAATGGAAGGAGTATCAGACCACTGCAAATCTACCAAGACCTGGCCGTCCCTCTAAACTTTCAGCTCATACAAGGAGAAGACTGATCAGAGATGCAGCCAAGAGGCCCATGATCACTCTGGATGAACTGCAGAGATCTACAGCTGAGGTGGGAGACTCTGTCCATAGGACAACAATCAGTCGTATACTGCACAAATCTGGCCTTAATGGAAGAGTGGCAAGAAGAAAGCCATTTCTTAAAGATATCCATAAAAAGTGTCATTTACAGTTTGCCACAAGCCACCTGGGAGACACACCAAACATGTGGAAGAAGGTGCTCTGGTCAGATGAAACCAAAATCGAACTTTTTGGCAACAATGCAAAACGTTATGTTTGGCGTAAAAGCAACACAGCTCATCACCCTGAACACACCATCCCCACTGTCAAACATGGTGGTGGCAGCATCATGGCAGCATCATGGTTTGGGCCTGCTTTTCTTCAGAAGGGACAGGGAAGATTAAAGGTTAAAATTGATGGGAAGATGGATGGAGCCAAATACAGGACCATTCTGGAAGAAAACCTGATGGAGTCTGCAAAAGACCTGAGACTGGGACGGAGATTTGTCTTCCAACAAGACAATGATCCAAAACATAAAGCAAAATCTACAATGGAATGGTTCACAAATAAACATATCCAGGTGTTAGAATGGCCAAGTCAAAGTCCAGACCTGAATCCAATCGAGAATCTGTGGAAAGAACTGAAAACTGCTGTTCACAAATGCTCTCCATCCAACCTCACTGAGCTCGAGCTGTTTTGCAAGGAGGAATGGACAAAAATGTCAGTCTCTCGATGTGCAAAACTGATAGAGACATACCCCAAGTGACTTACAGCTGTAATCGCAGCAAAAGGTGGCGCTACAAAGTATTAACTTAAGGGGGCTGAATAATTTTGCACGCCCAATTTTTCAGTTTTTTATTTGTTAAAAAAGTTTGAAATATCCAATAAATTTCGTTCCACTTCATGATTGTGTCCCACTTGTTGTTGATTCTTCACAAAAAATTACAGTTTCATATCTTTATGTTTGAAGCCTGAAATGTGGCAAAAGGTCGCAAAGTTCAAGGGGGCCGAATACTTTCGCAAGGCACTGTATATAAGGGAAGCCAAATCCTATGTTTGGGGGAGGAGTTTAGAAGGAAGAGTCTCTCTTCCTGCCATAACAGCTCAGACTGTGATGCTGTCCTGACACAAAAAGTCTCACCTTTTTTTCTCATGCTATTTTAGTACTACTTTTTGAATAAAACATTGTTTTCACATTCAGTACATAGTAACTATGCATAACAACATTGTAATTACATGTAAGTACAAATGCATTTACTAAGTAACTGCTATGTAAATACGCAGTAGTTAGAGACACTTAATGTAAAGCATTTTGGACACAATCCATTAAATATTAAAAAACTGCTCCTTGCAGTAGTCAGGGTTTGGATTTACAGCAATTTTACACAATTTGTTTTAAAATGCAGACTTATTTACAATTTATTAAAAACAAGTTACAGTATTTTTCAAACATTTCGTAACTAAGCATGTTGTTGCATTATAGTGTAACCACATGTGTAATTACTGACCCTTTTAGAAACTCTTAATGGAAAGAGTTAACGAATGGTCTTCTTAATAAATGTGCCCTCTTTCTTTCAGCTGTGGCTCTCGGTATCAACGTTGACTGCACCCTGAAACAGTTCTTTCCAACTTGGCTCTCGCAGACATGGGCACAATCAGTGGAGACATGCAGACAACGATACATGGAACTGGTCACCATGGAAACTGAAGCGGAATACTCACATTTTTGGTCCCATGGCTGGTTTTATACATGGTGCTGGATTGGTCTCCAATACAACAGTAGTAATATCAATAACACCTGGGAATGGGTTAATGGAAACCCCACTACATACAGCCACTGGGCTGAACCTCCTACTGGTGTTGGATGTGGAGCATTTTATTACTCTAAAGCTTGGTATATACGTAATTGCTCAGCAACATTCATGACCATTTGTCAAGGTAAATATAATGTTATACGTTTAATATGAAATGCAATATTTCTGTCATTAGTCTACAAAATGTGAACTCAGATTCAGAATCAGATGAAACGCAGGCAATCTAATTTAAATGAAAATGTTTGGCCCTGTAACTAGAATGGCATTTGCCTAACATGGCAAATCACACCAGTGTTCCCTCACTAATGATCATGTTCATAGATCGATTAATATCTAATGTGTGGGTTTGGGGATTTTGGGGAACCGCTTTGTTAAAACAGTGTTTCATGGAGCTGTATACACATTTTCAAATCAAGCCGAGAATTCGGTCACAAGTTTGTAGGAGTCACAAGCTTTCACAGAAACAAACAAAAATCCGAAAGAACAAAAAAATAATATATAATCTGCATAACATTTAATTTAAGACCTGTGCAATTTCCTATTTTGTGTTTCAGCCCATCTCTGTTTTTTATACTTAGATCATTATTTATAGGCTAACTAACTATTCCAGCACACGTCCTGTTTCATTATTTTTTGAAGTGATACCATTTGAAAAAATGGTTACTAGTGGATTGCAGCTATAATTCAAACCCATTTACCATAGAAAATCAGCTTTTAATTTAACTTACACAATTACAATCATTTAACAGACATGTAAATGTTCTTATTGTGTCTTGCACATCAGTTCTGTAATTGTTTTACAAGGGTACTGCATTGATTTTGGAATGAATTACGTACGGTTCATGGGATTGTAAATGATGCAATGGATGCAGTGTGCAGTGGCCTTTAGAAGTAATTGAAAAGGGACATTTTTATTAAGTAGCTAAAAAGCATGGCAGATAAAGATCTAATCAAAAAAACGCTTCTGCTTTCTCTCTCAGCCCCGTACCCAGTAACAGGTTTAACTGCAGTCTCTGTGGAAAACAACACAGTTTCTCTGAGCTGGAGCAGTCCTTCCCAGCTGTATGCGGTCCCGCACTTCTTTATCATAACCTACTCCAACTCCAATTCCGACGATGAAGGCTCAACCAATACAACCTCCAATTCCACTGTCTTCTCTAACCTGAGACCAGGAAGACAGTACGTCTTCAAAGTCTGTACCACGGAAAACAACACGTTCCCCCGGAGCCAGCCTACCTCAGCTTCAGTCTACATAAGTACGATTTATTTACTGAAGATCTCTTCTTGTTTTGAAGCTAATGTTATTGTATCACTATGTGGAATGTAGTTAAATGTGCGAAACATACAGCATCACGGTTTGCTCCTGTACATGCAGCCTGTGTTTTCTGGCTAGACTGTTGCGTTTGCATTGTATTGTACTGGATGATATTTAAGCCTTATAAAGCTGTGTCTAGGATCAGCAAGCAGTTTGTGTGACCTGTCCTATAATAATAATTATGTGACTGTTCTACATGACCCTTTGACGTAGAGGAGCACTAAAATATATTTTTTTTTCCTCAGTCCCATCCCCACCTGGAGAGATAAGCATACACTCTGTGGGAACAGTCTCGGTTTCCCTGAGCTGGGGCAACCCTGCCGATATGGAGGGTGTCCAGTACAGCTTTATCATAAGCTGTTATGGGTCTTTTTGGGGTGACCAACACTCCATCACTACAACCTCCAATTCCACTGTTATCACGAACCTGAGACCGGGGTGCAAGTACACCCTCAGTGTCAGCACTGCACAACCCAATGGGCAGAAAAGCCTGTCTGTGTCAACATCTTTCTACACAAGTAAGGATTGTTTCTTTACAACTCTGAATTCAACTCTTATGGTTGGTTTCAAAGACCATACTTATCACTAATTTAGGATGACCTAATGTTACCTTAAGATAGTCCAAGATTAGTGTTAATCAGGGTCTGTGAAACCAGCCGTTTCAGTTTTTTATTTAATATGGATCCTCTGTAATGGGTCATTAATGTAATACATACATGTGGGCTGCCAGAGGTTAATGGAACAGAACCTAGCAAATAAAAAAGAAGACAGACAGTTTTACAGACAGTGGAGACTTACCAAGATCTAGATTCATTGTGATCCTTCAAGAGTTATATGGGTGCAGTTGGGGACAATTAGCTATTAGTAAATTAAAGTTCACTGATGGGCCAAATGGCCCCCTCTTGTTAAAAACTTTTCCAATGTTCTTATGAACTAGATAATGTAATTTTGACAATGTAGTACTTACGTTATTATTATTATTATTATTATTATTATTATTATTATTATTATTACACCGTGTAACAATTTTTTATTTTTTTTTGGTTCCTGGGTAGTAAGTGTTATTTCCTAATTGCTTATGCCTCAAAAGTATAGAAAATGGCTATTATTCCCCACAAACTTTGCTTTTGTGACCAGGACAGTGATATTTTGAAATTTACCTATTTTCCAGAACATTCCAGATAGATTCAGTGCTGAGTAAACTTGGAGTAACTTCTAGAACTTTCTAGAACTTTCCAGTAATATAAATAGTAGTATAAATACAGGGGCCTTAAGCCCACCAGTTCAGTTTAGTTCCAGTTGCCTAAGTGGATACATATCTGCATTTTTCTGAGATGGCATCAAGGTCATAGGAGGCTTCAAAATGGTGGCATACCTGATGGGTCTCCAATCTTTGCTATCTTTGCCTTTGGGACAGCAGGGACACCAAGGCGCACTACCACAGGCGGGACTGGCCACAGCGGACCGAGTTCTCTGTGGGGAGGAACAACGTCAAGTGGGAGCCACTGGTGGACCCCCGGAAGGTGCTGATGCCACCACTGCACATCAAATTGGGCCTTATGAAACAATTTGTCAGAGCTCTAGATAAGGAGTCGGCAGCCTTCAAGTACCTTCAAGACTTCTTCCCTAAGCTGTCTGAGGCAAAGGTCAAAGCCGGTGTCTTCGTCGGACCACAGATAAAGAAGATCCTGGAGTGCAATGAATTCCCCAAGAAGCTCACTAGTAAGGAGAAAGCGGCTTGGAACAGCTTTGTCGCAGTGGTTCGGGGCTTCCTGGGCAATCACAAGGCCGAAAACTATGTGGAGCTGGTTGAGACTCTGGTGAAGAACTACGGCACAATGGGCTGTAGGATGTCCCTCAAAGTCCATATCCTTGATGCTCATCTTGATAAATTCAAGGAGAACATGGGAGCGTACTCGGAGGAGCAAGGCGAGCGCTTCCACCAGGAAATACTGGGACTTTGAACGCCGCTACCAAGGACAGTATAACGAGAACATGATGGGAGACTACATTTGGGGGTTGATTCGTGAAAGTGATTTACAGTATAACCGTAAAGCTCGAAAAACTACTCACTTCTAAATCTTTTGTAGTCATTTTTGTATTACTTTAGTATAAATACATGTTAATTTGGATTCATATGTTGTTTTTTTCTGACTTTATGTGAACGAAAAGACACAAATTCGCCCGTTTTCTCATTGGAAATAGGTAAATTTCAAAATATCACTGTCCTGGTCACAAAAGCAAAGTTTGTGGGGAATAATAGCCATTTTCTATACTTTTGAGGCATAAGCAATTAGGAAATAACACTTACTACCCAGGAACAAATATTGTGTTACATAGTGTTAGTATTATTATTAACCAGAAGCTAAAAGTCTGCTATAGTACAGCAAATACCCATAACCTGTTCAAAAGCAGCTGCTCAAATCAGTGCCTATAACTTGACCAATGTTTCATAAAACAACTTGAAACTCTGTATAACTTATCACCCCTGTTTTAAATATGATAGTTCTTGTAATTTTCTATTGGGCACTTTTTTCACTGAAATTAAAAAGGAAACGTCCTCTACAGGTGGATCTGATCCCTGTTTTGAAGTGTTGATGGCTTCTATTAATTTAGCAGCACCCCAAGCTTTAGTTCTTCTCAATATCTTCTTGACAGTGCATACATTACAGCATCTCTCCTTTCTCTGTCAGACCCAGTCCCTCCAGGTCAGATCAAGATAGACTCTGTGGGAAATGACTCTGTTTCTCTGAGCTGGGGCAGTCCTGTCTCTATGCAGTTCTCATACAGCTATAACATAACCTACTCCTGCTCTTTTTGGGACCAACAAGACTCCAGCAATGCTACCTCTGAATCCACTGTCATCTCTAACCTGAGACCAGGAAGCGAGTACGTCTTCAGTATCACCACTGTGCAGGTCAATGGGATCTGGAGCTCGCCCACCTCAATATCTCTCTACACAAGTAAGGATTTATTTTTCTTATAACATAAGAAATTCTAGAATGAGAAAAGACCATTCGGCCCATCTATGCTTGCTTGCTTAATGCAAGCGTGGTCCGTTAGCACTCAGGAGAGGAAAAACAAAACCCCCCTGATCATTTAGTTATTAGGGGAAATTAAACTTCTGGGAATCCGTGGTTAAGCGGACCGCCCTTCCTCCAGGCGGCTATCTAAAGGTCTTATTATGATCACAGAGAGGGTTATACAGTATTGTTCATGACAGCATCCAGTCTATTCTTGAATGATCCGATAGTCTCTGCTTCAACAACTTTGTCCGGCAGCCTGTTCCAATGGTTCACCACCCTTTCCATGAAAAAGCTCCTTCTCCCCTCGGTTCTGAATATGCCCTTCTTCAGCTCCCATCTGTGGCCCCTGGTTCTGCTCTCTGTGCCCTGTGAAAAATAATTCTCAGCAGTTACTTTGACAATTTTAAATACCTCTATTAAGTTGCCTCTGGCTCTCCTACTTTCTAGGCTGTACAGATTCAGCTCTTTCAGTCTATCTTCATATGACATATCCGTCAATCCTGGAATTAATCGTGTTGCTGTCCTCTGCACTCTTTCCAATGCCTCAATGTCTTTGGGCACACTATTCTAGGTGTGGTCGTACCAGTGCATTGTATTATTTGAATATAACTTCTCTTGATTTGAATTCAACTGTCTTGGTGTGACAGAAATACAATGATTCTTGGTAGTAAATCTCCCTCCCGACCTGTGAAGGCGCTAAGCAGTGAGAACAGAGTACCTTGGATGGGCTGGCCCCACAGTTCTTTCCCAGGGTTCAAGGGAAGTCGGCCAGCTAGAAAGGGGGCGGAACTCCGATGCATTAACTCATCGACCCGGAAGGGAAACGATGAGCACTACAGCACATACCCAGGACTGGTGACCGTGTTTGTACATTGTGGGAGGGATATTTGTGTTTATTATTTGGGACTGCAAACCCGTTATTATTTACCCCGTGCATTACACATTACTGTGTATAGCCGGGGATCATTATTTTGTCACCAGACCTGGATTGTCAAAAATAAAATATTTTTCCAACTGGATTACAAATATCTGTCTGCTAATTACTCACCACATCTCTCCTGTACCTGTACACACAATAAACCACTTTGCCACACTTGCCTATATAACCTAACATTCTATTCACCTTTTTTATATAGCTTCTCCACACTGTCTAGTTGGCTTAAGAGATTCATCCACTACTACCCCCAAGTCATTTTCATACATAGTCTCCTCTGTTTTGGTACTGTTCATGTTATACTTGCATCTATGTTTTTGTCCCCTATGTGCAAGACTTTACATTTATTCACATTAAATTGCATCTGCCATGTGTCAGCCCAAGCTTGAATCTTGTCTAAATCTCTTTGTATTGTTGAAGTTGCTGATTGTGAGTTGGCTACCCCTCCCAGTTTTGTGTCATCTGCAAATTTAAATAGTTTACTGATTATGTCTTGGTCCAAGTCATTTATATAGATTAAGAATAGCAATGGTTCCAATACTGATCCCTGTGGTACCCCACTTGTTACGTTACTCCACTTTGATGCCTGGCCTCTAATTATAACTCTCTGCTTTCTATCTTGTAACCAGTTATGAATCCATGCTGCTACTTTACCATTTATTCCTACTGATTTAATCTTTAGATATAACCTTTCGTGCAGTACTTTGTCAAATGCCTTTTGAAAATCTAAGTAGATGATGTCATACACACTATCCTTGTCCATTCTAGTAGTCACTTCCTGAAAGAAATCTAGTAAATTAAACAAGATCTACCTTTCCTAAAGCCATGTTGTCACCTATAATGTTGTTACAATGTAAATATTCCTCCATTTATTATAGTTTCCATGATTTTACATACAATTAATGTTAAGCTTATAGGTCTGTAGTTCCCAGGGTCAAATTTGCCTCACTTTTTAAATATAGGAACAACATTGCCAATTTTACAGTCCAGTGGGATGGCTCTATTATTTATAGATTTCTTGAATATATAACTTATTGGTTTAAAAATCTGTTCTCTAGTTTCACCTAAGGACCAGGGCATATTCAGTTCCCAAGTTTCGCCAATGGAAATCTAAAATTGAGTGTTTTCATTTGTAGCCTATTTAAAGACAAATACACCGATTCAATTTGATGAGGTTAGAAGTACAACAAATGAGAGATTACCAACTGAAATGTAGCACAAAAAAGGGGTTAATTTATGAGAAGGTTTTACAATTGAACATTAGGAATTTTAGATGGCTAGACTGAGGTTAATCTTTTTCAAATAATCAACACAAACCCAGGTAACAGCTAATCATACTGTATTTGTTACTGTGGGATTCAAACCAGGGAACACGCTGCATGCACTGCTTGTAAGCTGCGATTAAACCCACCAGGGGGAGACATATTACACACTATTCAAAGGGAGTGTTCAACTGTAATTCCTTCCCCTGTGCAACTGTGAGTCAGCAATGGAAAATATCTATACAAAATGAAAGTCACGTTAGTGAACACACACAGAATATGATAAGAAATAAGGTGATACAATGATACAAATCCATTTTCTATTCCAATTATTATTTTTTTTTAACTTGAACTGTTATAGGGCAGCAGTGTGGAGTAGTGGTTAGGGCTCTGGACTCTTGACCGGAGGGTTGTGGGTTCAATCCCCAGTGGGGGACACTGCTGTTGTACCCTTGAGCAAGGTACTTTACCTAGATTGCTCCAGTAAAAACCCAACTGTATAAATGGGTAATTGCATGTAAAAATAATGTGATATCTGTATAATGTAAAATAATGTATAATGTGATATCTTGTAACAATTGTAAGTCGCCCTGGATAAGGGCGTCTGCTAAGAAATAAATAATAATAATAATATAGACATCCTATTCATATACAGTACAGACAGACAGCATTTCCAGCTGCTTTGGTCAGATCAGATACCTGCACTTATGGTTTTATTGTTACTAATTCACCATCTTGGACACCAAACAACAGACATTCTCAGTTGACAGCAGATAAATAATACAGCATGCCTTCTTTGTCTTTCAGGTCCATCCCCACCAGAAGGGATCAGGGTAGACTTTGTGGAAACCAACTCTGTTTCTCTGAGCTGGGGCAAGCCTGTCGATATGGATGAGATTAAACACAGCTTTGCCATAACCTACTCCTGCTCCTTTTGGAACCTCCGAAACTCAACTACTGCCTCTTCTGTTTCTATTGTCATCTCTAACCTGAGACCTGGAAGCGAGTACGTCTTCAATGTCACAACTGTGCAGGGAAGTAGGGGCCAGAGCACACCAGCTTCAACAACTCTGTATACACGTAAGAATTATTTAAACTCTGGGTTGGTTAGGGGTGTATGGGTACAGTATATGATTGACTTACATGTGTAGGATGCATTTTCAAAAGTGTAAGTTTTAATGCTTCAGTCATTTTTTCATATTTGTAGCCTTTTTATATTTAAAGACTAAGCAGCCTCAAATACTATACCTGGTGCTGAAATTGTAATTAGGCCACTTTGCAATCTTAAATGCCTTTTTAGTGTTAACAGCACTTGTTCTTTCTCTTGTAGTTCCACCCCCACCTGGAAAGATACTGATTGACTCTGTGGAAAGCAACTCTGTTTCTCTGAGCTGGGGCAGTCCTTTTGTTATTGATGGGATCCCACACAGCTTCAACGTCACCTACTCCTGCTCCTTCTGGGGTCACATCGGTTCCACCAGTGCACCCTCCAACTCCACTGTCATCTCTAACCTGAGACTGGGTTGCAAGTACGTCTTCAGTATCACCACGGTGAACAAAGGAGGCCAGAGCACACCTGCTGTAACATCTGTCTACATAAGTAAGGATCAACACCTAACTCTGATTTTGTCTCTACAAACAAAATAAAAAAATGTGGGGTTAAGAGATTGTCTCACCCTCCATTGAACACTGTGGCTCTGTTTACTGCATGTTTTAACTTGTGTTTAACTTGAAAGTCATACACTCATACTGTCATAATGATAAAAAGCTAAATAAATATAAATCATGTAAACCTGTCAGCTCATAGACCGGCACTAAAATAATGTCTTCTGATTTCCCTTGTAGAGCTGGCCCCACCTGGAGAGATCAAGATAGACTCTGTAGGTAATGACTCTGTTTCTCTGAGCTGGGGCAGTCCTGCCGGTATGGATGGGGTCAAATACAGCTTCAACATTACTTATTCCTGCTCCTTCTGGGGTCACAACGGCTCCACCAGTGCAACCTCCAACTCCACTGTCATCTCTAACCTGAGCGCGGGTAGCGAGTACGTCTTCAATATCTCCACCGTGCAGGACAACGGGGGCCAGAGCACACCTGCTTCAATATCCATCTTCACAAGTAGGAAGTGTTTCTTTACAGTTCTGACTTGTATTGGGTCCTCAATAAACCCCACAGTCCATGTTCCTTTCTAACATTCTCTTTCAACACATACATATTCCATCGGCAAGTAGTGGGGGTGTGTGCACCTTACTTGTAAATGAACAATAAACAATTCGTCTTTTACTGTTGTCTTATTTTTCCATTCAAAGCTGTTCACCAACTCAGCACTTTCAATTGTTAATGAAACACCACTACAGTCTTGATTGTCTAGTTCCCGATAGGTATGAGACAGTATTTTCAACACTGCATTACACTGCACCTTCGGTATACACCTCCAGAAGGAACACGCATACAACTGCTTTTAAAATCTGGTGACAAATAAATCTGTGATTACTGTGGTATAGCGATATAACTCCCCACCGTTTCTGTGCACTATCACAGTAGGCAGTTTAATGTTAAACCCCGATTTCTGTACTTTAATAACTTTGACCTTGATCAATGGATTTGCACGACAATTTGTATGTGTGATCCCTTTGGTTATATCTCTTGATGTGGGTCATTTCGTTCCGCTTGGATATGCAGGTTCCGAGATCCAGATAGTGAAAATAAAAATAATTAAATCTGTGTTTTTTGCTGTTTTGTTTATTTTTGATTTTTTTTTTATCTCCAGCTCCAAAAAAATTTGTTTGACAATTTTAGGGTACAAGGGTACAGGCCCAGAATAGTGCCTTTTTCTGGTTTGGTGAAAAAATATGAATCTGTTCCTGAGTTACAGGAATTTAAAATTTAGGTTCTGAGTATGCTCCGTACAGCTCCTGCAGTTACATGTTTGATCTCAAAAAAGGAAATGGCCTCATGACAAAATCTAATCTTCTTTGATCAGAAAAATAATCTTTGTTCGTGAGGCGGAAATTTTGTTTTCATTAAAAAAAAAACTGCCTGAAAATCATATATCTTTAGTAAACCATGACATGTCTGTATATAATTGGGACTCCATATAATTGACTGTAACATTGTCTTTTCATTTTGTGAGTGGGAAATGTGTTTATTTAACTTTTGATACGCCACTAGTCCCATGAAAAAGAAATTGTTCCCACGAAAAGTGCAGCTGTTCCGGTGAAAATAGAAGTACTTTTGAATGTCATGGACATGAGCAGGATCCTCTTTTCGTGAGGTTCTTTCATTCTGGCGAGAAAAGAATATGGACAGTCACCACCGAGTCCTCAGGATAGGTTTGACCGAGACAGAGAGCACTTCCCCAGGCAGTAGTGTGAGGTGCCTCCCTTACATTTTAATTGCTGATATCTCAGCAACTGTTCAAGTTAGAAAGACAAGAGAGACAAGAGACACCTCATTTTGTTCCTCGTTGAAAACCGAAAAAAAAATCCAGCCACTAACCGCTGCCGGTTCCTTTATAGTTAAGGCTTCTGTTTTTCGGGTTTTATTAATTGTATTTTTCGGTGCTTGTTTTTAGCTATTTTCGAGTTTCATGTAAATCGTTTTTTTTTTCGGGGCTTTCGTTTTTGATATACTGTATGAAATTAGTGTTTTCGGTTACTTTCCAAAATGCTTGAGCATTTTTTTATGCTTATTTTTGTGTCAAAATAGTTGTACCTTCTTTCCATTGCTGTCTTCCACAATTAAATCCCTATGGTCATGAGCACGGGCACATTCTTCTGGGGTTTTTGTGTGTTGCCATTTTTGTACATTTCTGTCGTTCAGTAGTTGGGGCGGGTTTAAAGTATTCAGAACGAATCAATGCGAGATGCAAGTCAGGAAGGCGGGACATTGCCCAGCAGCACTGAGAAATGTATTTATTATTATTTTTGTAGTAGGTTTTATTTTTTGAATGGGAATAGGGGTAAATCAACATGAATTGATTAACCATTTCCACAGTTTTTTCCATTGTTTATTGGCTATCCACCGATTTCATTTTTTTTTTGTATTGTGGGTGTTTTATCGGGTTTTATCGAGAAGCCCTAATTATAGTGTAGGTGCAGGGCGACCACTCAGAAGGAGACCATGGACAATTAACTATACTGATTGACTTGGGGAGGGAAAGGTGGTGGGAGAATCTAGGGGACCGGTGAATTTTTTGTTGAATGTGGGTGGTTGTGCTTGTGTGTTACAGCTCACTCAGTATCTCTCACTACACTTGAAAACTATCAACTATTACGTTTTGCTGAGAGAGATGGTACAGCTATGGCCACAACTTTCACATCACCTTTTTTTAGACTGAGAAAATTCAAAAAAACAAAAACAAAAAGCCAACATTAACATAATTTATATGTTTTATTTATCATGTAATCAAAGAAAGTACAGAAAGATATTGCAAAAGTCTACTGGAAGCCATAATGGTTGTATAGTAGTATTTAAGGCATGTTGGATTTTGAAATGTCACAGTTTGTCGTTGAGTATGGAAAACTACAAAGCGGTATGTAATTCAGTATGTTAACATAGCATTATTCCACAGGCTTCATTCAACTCTGTGAAGCAAAATGATTTAATTATATAGGGAGATGCAAAACTTTTGGCCATAGCTGTACTGCTAATTCACTGTATTCTAATAGATAAGAAAATAAGAACATAAGAAAGTTTACAAACGAGAGGAGGCCATTCAGCCCATCTTGCTCATTTGGTTGTTAGTAGCTTATTGATCCCAGAATCTCATCAAGCAGCTTCTTGAAGGATCCCAGGGTGTCAGCTTCAACAACATTACATTATTTATTTGTTTATTTAGAACAATCTTTTGGTTTGTTATTGTTTGGATGTGGTCTGGCTGGGGTGATTGTTAGCAGTTGGTCTCTGCCATACATCTTGTGAAAATGCGTGGTCGGCAGCTGATTAATTATGAACAGAGCTACTGTCGATCATGCAAATATTAAATACCCTGTGTGACCCTCTCCTGTTTAATTGATTAATTTATTGCTAATGTGGAGATGGTCACCGGTATAAAAAACAGCAGCTTTTGCTGGTCGGGGTGGGTTAGGGTGACCAGACGTCCCGATAAAATTGGGATCGTCCCGATATTAGGAGCTTTGTCCCGCGTCCCGATCGAGGTACTGTCGGGACATCATTTGTCCCGATTTTTAGTGTAAACGTTGAAAACCCAGGCTTAAAATCTGACATTTTTATTTTCTTGTTAGGAAATTGCGTATATGTGGCTGCTGTACTGCCTTGCGGTGCAACAGCATACAGCGCCATACTTTCTGTTGTTTGAGAGAGTTGTTTGCATTGCATCTATGCGGCTATCCAATCACGTTAACCTGCAGTCACATGATGCGGGATGGTTTTACTGGCAAAGTGTCATGATGGCTGGTGTTGTTGACGAGCCTGTCGCTAAAAAGCAACCGAACGCAGTGTGGAAAAAAAAATGGATTCAATCATAGGATTATGATTATAATTAGGATTTCACAGACATTTCACAGACCTGTTTAAACATTAAATACACCTAATATTTCAGAGCACTATAAAAGCCTATAAATAGCGGTACTTGCTTCCTTACTAAAACAGAGTGCTGTCATTTGTTAAAAGGCAAGCGTGCAACATTCCCCTACAGTTGCTGCTGACATTCTCTGTCTGGTGTGGATTTGAACATACATTGAGTCTGCACGTCTGCATCCACTGAATTGGTTGGAAGTGTAAGGCAAAGCTTTGCCAGGTTATACAGATGTGGACATCAATTAGAAACAGTCCCAAAACTCGGTTACCCAAAGGTATCTGGCATTCTTTAATAAAGTCCATATATGCAGCACACTCGTTGTCATGTCATTTGTCCCATCCAGGAATCTATTTTATCAGCAACGAGTCAAAACAAAGAAAACATGCCTATTCGGGTCTAAAATTCTAACTGCGTTACCGAGGTAGCTGAGCTTGATTGGACCTGTAGTGCTGATTTAACTTGGCTACAACCGACACAGGAATACTTTTTTTTGCCTTGACTTTAAAGACAATGGGTTGTGCAGATCTACCATTAGATGGCACTAAAGAGCATGAAGAGCTTCACATGTTTTGGATCAGTGAACCTTTTGGTAAACTAATGGTTCAAACTCTGGTGCAGTGATTCACAAGGCTTCATTTTTCCAATCACTACCAGTAACGAAAACACTTGTTTACTAGAACAAGTCACACACAGTACCTATCTTAAGGTTCCCACACACAGGTCTCTTCTCAGCATTAACACAGACAACCCCTCCATGTGTAGCCCTACTTATATACACCTGCCTATTAATTACAGGCAGGTGTACCTAATTAAATAAGTTCCAGGTGTTTCTGACCCTGGCTCAATAAAACAATTAAACTACATGGATGTGTAAAAACAGCCACAAACACCCATTTATCAATGTGCAGGGTCTCTATATATATTGTGACCGGGCTGGTGCATACCGAGTAACTAGACCAGGTAGTTCCAACAAAAGTTATGGTTTATTATGGGGTTTTCACATGTAGTTTCAACAACTCTAAAGTGCAAATTAAATGAGATTCCAAAACACAAAATACAGTTCACCGTAGCAATCCAGGAAACCGTCAAACACAAGTCCAGGCTGTTCAGCCGCCATCACATTACTATATAACAAGGTTGCCCTATACAGTTCCAGGATAAGGAAAACAGAATAAATAAATGAATAGTCACAATGGTGTCAAAACATAGGTAGGAGAGGAGATTGTAGATCCAGCACAGCCTCCCAGTAGGATGAAAGCATAGAAGACAAGTGTGACAGGCTGACCGGGGTGAGGAGACTCAGAGTCAGGATGTGCAGGGAAAATAAAAGACTTTTAATTAAACAAAATACACAAAACAAAAGGCACAATGGACAACCAAAAAGACAAACACAAAAACAGGCTTTAAACCCGAACTATACAAAAAGAACCACTCACTCTCACAAACACTCACCAACTAACATACCCAACCACTCCCTTTTATACAGGTGCCTGGGCTAATTGGGCAATTCACACCTCATTAGCCCAGGCACATTCCACACAAACTCACTCACTGAACCACACCCCAAACTCACTCATATCCACTCTAAACAAAACAAAAAACACAAAATAGGCTGCACCCTATCACAACAAGGTATTGCCAAACTCCAGCCAGGCCTTCAAGTCAGAGAACCCACCTGAATGACTGGGGTGTTGCTCTTTTATAGGGAGCAAACCAACCTGGTCATTGGTTTTTACAGGCTACAGGTGTGGGGCCAATCTGGCCTAATTAGGCTTAACTGGTTTCAAACATTAACCCCTAACTAGCCGCACCTGCAGCCTGTTGACCAATTAGTTCCTTGATGTCATGGCAGGCTGGTTCCACGGCCACCACAGGTTTTCCTGGTGATCATTTGAGGCTATTGCGGGCTCGATCCCAGCCCACCATGAGAGCCTGCTGGTGGTGACAGTGCTTGCTCACAATACACACACACACACACAACAACAAATAAAAATATTTTGTTTATCTCTCACTCATTTGCTGTTTCATCTCTTTTACAGAACCCAATGAGAAGCGCTTGTACCTGAAATTCGTCTGCAGTTCTACAGAACCGTCTGCATGTGAAAAAGAGAAGCAGAAGGTTCAACAGGAGGTAATCCACCTCTTATTAGTAATACACTGTATTGAGATTGCATCCCACATAAACAACACCCCACAGGCCTGGTAAAGCAATTCCTTTGATTCAAGTTAGCTAATCCAGTTTGTGGGATGTGATTTATGGACATTCTTTCCTAATTTTGTCTGATAATTTTAGTAGAATGCGTGTTTACTACTTACGACAGCTTACCAATCATTTTAGTCCTTATACATAGGCATGTACACAGGGATAGTCACCTCCTTATTTCCCTATATTTCCGTAATGTCAGTAACTAAATAATGCTAAATTGTGCTAAATAATGTCCTTATCAAGTTCTGTCATAATTGGATAAGCGGTTCTTTAGATATATGTAAAACTGTAAAGCCTGATGTTGGAAGTTCTATGTGACAGACATGTGCGCACAGACAGCGCCCACTTTATTTCCCTGTATTCCAGTGATGTCAATAATTTAGTTTTTATCATAATTTGATATGCATGGATAATAAACCCTTTGGTATAGAGGAACCGGATTTTAATTTTTTTATTTGCATTTTTTTTTTCAGACAGAAGCCAGGCTGGCGAAGCAGCTGAAGGGATTGTACTGGAAACTGAACTGGAAAGAGAAGGAGGTGAAAGAGTGCATTGATGAACCAGAGGAAGACGTTTAAATACTGTTACTCCAAAATTACATTTTAATAACTGCCTTTATTACTTTGAGCCTGTAGAACCCTAGTTGCTAGTATTTAGTATTTTCAATTATACCTTGAACTCAATTCCATGTAAGTTGTTTTTTTGTGATTGTATATTTAGTGGATCTAAGACCAGAACAGGGGTTTGACAGGAGTGGATCCGGTAAACACTAGTAGAGATTGTAGAAATCTGTGCTTTACTCTGACTGATAGGGAGCTGATTAGGAAAGTCTCTGGGCTACAGTCATCAATGCTTTTACCTAAGAGCACCCAGGCATGATGCTGGAGGTGAGTACATGATACTAAATATATTGCTATTATTAATAATATACATTTATATCCTCTGCAATGCTCGCTATCTGTAGACAATTGCCCTTTTCTTTTGTAAGTTCCTTTGAGCTAAGAGTCTTCTGCTTGGGATACCCACCTGATGCCACGGTCAATGATCTTGCAGGTAATGACCACAGTGTCATGCTTAAGATGATCTTTTGAGTGCAAGCCAGATGCTCATCTCAGGAGCTTTGCTAATTACAAAACAAAACTCCTTTGAGTCTAAGACCATAACAGTAGCTTTATTTTACATGCGTTGACTTTCTGTAGCATTGTAGAAATCTGTGTTTTTCTCTGGTTGATTTGGAGCCTATCAGGAAAGGCTGGAGGCTCCAGTCTTAAACAAATTAACTCAAGAGCACCAAAACATGATGCTGGAGATGAGTGCAGGATGCTTTGTAAGATTGTGTCTTCTCATTGTTATCATTGTAATGTGATCATATTTGACTATCTGCATTAAAAAATTAAACCAATATATTGTATTGTTTTTTATATATATATATATAGTGTGAGATAGCAGGGAGGGGGTTAAAGCCTCCCTGAAGAAAAAAAAAAACGTGAAAATGCACGTTGGTTTATTGTTTAATTGTTTTGTGTTTTGTTAATCAGTTTTGTTAATTGTTTCTATCTTAATGGGCCCCTGCACCTGGAGATTATTATTAAATTAGAACCGGGTGCAGGGTATAAAGGACAGGCAGTCAGATTATTCGAGGCTGCTGAGGTGAAGGAGGCAGAAAGGAATGCTCTGCTTTCTGGCAGTCGTGAGGTAAAGAGTAAGTGCTGTATCAAACCTGTGTGTTTTGTGAGGACGGGGAAACAGCGTAGCTGTCCCGTGTTAGTCAGGGTGTTCCTGTGTGTTAGTTAGTGCTCGTACAGAGCTAGGCATTTATTTTGTGTGTCTTTTGTTTGAGTTTTGGGTGAATTAAAAACAGCGCACCAGTGCGTAAAATCCATTCCAGTGTGTTGGGTCATGTTTTTAAAAGGGCAACGAACCCGAGTGGGTGAGTTTCTTTTACTATATATATATATATATATATATATATATATATATATATATAGGGTGAATTGCAGTTTCCTAAAACTCACAAACACACTAATTAAACAATCCAGATTTATTTTCCATTTGAGTACATTGTGTTATACTGTATATTGTATTATTGTACTAACCCACTGCTTTCCTCAAAGAATAGAAAGGTAATATGTAGGTTCTGTAAGAATTTAGCATATTCTTTTCATCAAAGGTTGTTCCCTGTAATGCCAAAACAAACGGCGACAATATTTTGAATACATTTCCATTAAATCACTATCAAGCAGCACAGATCATCTGGAAAAATGTGTGCCTGCACCTTACATGTAAAACAGATGTCAGCAGAATATTAAGTTTTAATAAAGAAAAGTCTATATTATGGAAACAATATATATATTTTTTGTAAATCAAGAATTTAGTTGCTGCAACAATCAATAGGAAGCATTGCCAGTTTTCTTAGGTCTCTAATTTATTGTATCAATTGAGGAAGAGAAAACAGAAAAGTTGTGCACCAGTCTACTTTACCAGTAGGCTGTCACGGGGTATGCCCGCCCTATGTTGATTTGTTTTATTATTGTCATCATTATCTGTATTGATACTATATAAATGTATTGTGGGGGTGGAAATCCCTGTTTTATTATTATAATTCTAGTTAAATGTAGTTGGCAGGGACGATGTTTGCTTCTCGTCTCTGCCAAACATCCAGTGAGAATGCGTGGTTGGCAGCTAATAATTTAGACCAATTGGCTGTTGACCACTTATATTAAAAAACCTGTGTGGAATGTGGTTGAGGGATAAATGAGGTAATTGATAACCAGTTAATCCCTTGAGCACTATATAAACCCGGGTTGGTAGAGTAGAGGAGAAAGGAGACGGAGAGAAAGACATAAGAACAAAGAAACAATGGCTACTCGTGCTGGATTTAGACAAGCACAATACTTGTTTAATTATTGTGTGTTTATTTTAGGCATTGTGGCGTTTTTGTTTGTGTTTGGTTTATTTAAATTAGTTTAATAAAGAAAGTGCGCATTGGCAACTCACCCTGAATTACTTGTGCCTGTCTATTTCCTGGTCTGTGACGCTACCCACTAAGCCATCCTGTTACATAGACCAACAATAAAATGCTGTGAAGTGTTGCAATATAATATCCCACCCCCAAACACCACGAACCAGCAGGGGTAATTTTTGAGGAATAAATATTCATTGTACACCTCAGCTCAAGTATTTAAATAATATGCAACCTCTCTCAGCTAGTTTTGTTATTTTAACTGGTTTCAATTGCTCCTTTGTACATGGTTGAACTCTCATGTAAAATTACAATTCTAACCAAATTCTGTTGACAGACTGCTTGGTGCCCATACGAAAATATTCCCTGTGGAAATTTCCAGGGCAAATATCTTGTTGGTTAATTGTATATACCAAAGCACTTGACATTTTTCTGGAAGAAAAAATAAATAAATAAAACTGCCTCACATTTAAATAAAGAAAAAATACAGAAGGATATTGTGGTGGGGTGTGGAAGTGAGTCCTGGGGTTTAGGTGCAACACTTATCTTTACTGGTAACAGCAAAAACTAGTGCACAACAACTATCTACAAAAAACAGTGCACTAAAAGTATATTCAAAAAATTATCTGAGAGGACAATAAATGTTATTTTAATGTGTTTTACTTCAACATGCATTTCAAATATAAACTTAAAAATGTGACAAAGATACATCATTCTCAAGCAATGCCACAACCTCATACAAGATAGTTGAAATGCATTTAAACACGTGAAAAACGTGTTCAGGATATATAAAGTTCAAACACAGTATGTTTAATGAAATCCACTCTGTTCCTTACATTAAGACTTTTCCTGATGTATTAAATTGCATTCCAGAGGAAACTTTGCCTCCTAGATTTGATTAAAATAGATCCAGTAGTTTCACCTTAAACTCTTTGTTATCCTGCCTTAATCAAGCAGGTGAAAATCTGTTTGCTCATTAGTACAGATTAGTACAAGCTTACATTTCTTTGGTATTGAGTAGACCTATAATATGGGATGTTTTAACTAAAATGCTACAGTATGAAATTAAACGTTTGCTCAGTCTACAACAAATACAAAATAAATGCAAAAAATCTAAACATCACAATGGGTGAGTTTACAACACAAACTGTGTTGTCTTTAATGTAATAAATTATTCTGATAATAATCAGAAATGCATCTTGGCCCAGGTGCCCTGCTCATGAAGAGGGGTTTTTGTGTGGATGTAAATAGTGTGTGTTTGTTGTAAATAATTAAGTACCTGACGCTCCTGGGAGAGCTGTGTGTGATTGTCAGCTGCCACCTGCCGGGACGCCTCGCATTCCCGGTGTGATCTCTGTGAGATCTCCTCCTGGCCCAAAGGTATGTCCTGGTGATACGGGCGGGTCAAGCAGCACGGCCTTATCAGCATCAGGAACTCTGGCTTGTGACAGCCACAGCTGTCTACGAGCTATGATCAAGCTAGCCAGGCTCTGGCAAAGAGCTTGCCCTTGGAGACCAGAGATCTGCAGCAGCGTGCTGGACAGGAGACGTAACTCCGTGGCCACCGGCTCAGGGAGCGGGGCCTCACGCAGTACACCATCCATATAAGCAGTAAGCTCACTCGCTGTGTTAGACAGGCGAGTTGCCTGCCCCTCTGCTGCATACGCCCGCTTTAGATGCGTTTCCGTCACCCTGCATTGAAGGTTCGGGCACGCCTGGTCTCTTGCCAACCCACCCAGCGGTGGGGCCTTAACCAGGGCCGCGATGGTGGAGTCTACCGGGGGGGAACCCCACTAGGCCAAGCTTATCCATGCCTTCTAGAGGCTAGCGGTCCGGCCTGTTTTAGCATGCTACGACCCGAGGCAGGACAATCTCAGGAGGAGCGTACCTCCTCCATGAAATCTGGGAAGGCCAGGAACTTCTGAGGGCAAGGAACCATCGCCTGCGTCCGGAAAACGGACCGGCGTGGTTCTGCAGCTGGTGTCCAGGGGACCTGCAGGAAGGCTGCAGCACTTACCATAAGTGCCAAAACCGAGCTGGACAACGGGGGGCACTGGCTTCCGAGGTTACCTCAAAGACAGGTTCGTCCTCAGCAGGGGGCTCGCCCACCTGCATGTCAGAGGAGAAGGAGGTGCCCTCCTCAGAGGCCGCTATGGAGAGCATGTCCTCTTGCGCCAGCTGGGATGCCTCTTCCCACTCACCCTGAACTCCCCTGGGGAAGGGGGGGTAATGCAATTGGGGCTGCAACAGGGCTGCAGGTGCCTGTTTTGCCAAGAGCTCTAGGACCTGGGCCATGTGGGCCTTGAAGTCTATGATGTCCCTCACCTGCTTGGAACGCTTCACCCTTCTCGTCTGCGGAGATGGGGAGTGACTGAGGGAGGCCTGCGCATCGGGATGCCTAGCAGGGGGTCCTGGGACAGGTCATGGAGGAGGGGCTCCAAGAGCCGCCAACGGTCCGGCCATAGAGGACGTGGAGCGTATGTTTGTCCTCTTGCGGGATATTGCCGTTGCAGGTCGTGCAGCGGTGGAACCCTTACTTGTCTGACATGGGCCTGGGATCGTGCATTGGCCATGCACTAAACACTGCCTGCACTGCGCTTGAGCACTGGCTAAGGGCGAACGCCGTGCACTCACCCACTATCGCTGTAGCAGATGGTTCCTAACACCGCGCACCGAGTACCGTGGGCACCTTGTGCACCGTGTACCATGCAGCACCGCATGCCCGTGCACTAGTGTAGTAGTAGTACCAAGCACTGTGTACACCGCGTACCGTGGCACTACGTGCACCGAGTACTATTCAGCACCGTGCGTTCCTG